>NC_088098.1:133022961-133345351 GCF_036370855.1 Dromaius novaehollandiae | reverse complement strand
TTTGTTGTCATGCCTACACAAACAGGTGCCTGGTGTAAATTTGCCTGTCAGCCAGCTGACCTATTTCTTCTCTGCAATCCTCATCAGTGGTGTGATACATGAAGTCGGCCATGGGGTGGCAGCTATTCGGTAATACAAATTATTTTTCTCTTACTGTGTGTGAACAATGCCTAATATTCCAGAGTGTTTAATTACAGGCAAATGTTGTTAGCATTTCATCAGTTTATCTGGAGAGTATTTATTCTGTTTCTAATAGCATTTTGTAGCTTCCTTAAACTAAGTTTGTACAATTGAGGATAGAGTTTTAATGCTAGAGTGATAGAGTTTTATAAAGAGTAGAATACTAACAGGCTGAAGCAGTAACTCCATCAAATGTGATTTATCTCTGTTAATTTCAGTGATATGTTCATCACAGGTGAGATTTTTCATGTCACTGTTAACTGTGATGATTATTTCACAAAAAATTTATTTGCTATGATTAGTCATCACTGTTAAATGACAGTCTAGCATAAGAGGGTTCAGTGATGGTTACTGGGATGTGAACTTGATATTCAGGTGTCCTCTGCATTTTTCCTGGACATCATAGGCGTATTATTAGGGCACAAAGTCCTAAGTTGTTTCTGTATATTTTCTTAAGCGTAGGAAGTCATGACCGTGTCTTAACTAGTTACTATCTTTTTTACAACTGTAGAAGTTCTCAATTAAAGGAGGAGTTTGGGACCAGAATGTGTTTCATCAGTCTGTTTATGTCTTTCAGCTTGTTTTCTCTCATATTCACTGAGATTTTTCTCTGGAGAATGAACTCTTGCTCTTGATTGTCCCAGTACAGGAGGAGCCAACAAAATTTTATTTCTTCCTCTCACCTTTACAATTGCCTTCCTGTGCTGCTGGCTAACTGCAGAGATTCTGGGAATAACAATACCGCTCTTACCCAGAATTCATAATTTTCACACCTTAGTGGTGTAATGCATAATTATTTTCACTCATGATATGGGGCAAAGGCTCTGAATATTCAAATTCAGGTTGTGTTTTTGTAGAAAATTGATTGCCAGTTATTTTAAGGGAAATAATGTTGTCCAACATAAAATTGCCATCAGTTAAGATGTATGTGTAAAAGAGTTAAAATTTTTCCTACTTACATTGCTGCTGCTGCTTTCTCCTTGACAGTTTCTTTTCCTCTCCTCGTTCAGGCTGGGTCTACACTCCTCTTGGGGTCAGTCCTCAGGGTTTAGGCTGTAGTAAGTAGATGCTGTGGGAAAATTTCATTATTCTGGCAAATCACTTTGACTTCCTGAAATCTGCAACATGCTTTTTCCAAGTGCAGTTCCAGATAGTGTTGGCTGTAAACTACAAAAGCTTAAAATATTTGAGCCAAGGCTTATGCCAGAAAGGCATCTGTCATTTGTTGCAGCTCTATAATTGCTTTAACCATGGGCTGGTTTGTGGCAAGGGGGATATCTGTTTAGAACATTAGTTCTGTGATGTTCTAGATCCATTTTTTGATAGATGACAATCTGTTTAAGGAATAGGGTACAAAGCCCTTTTCTCCTGTCTGTACCTCTTACTCAAGTTATGAAATCATATATAGGTATTAGAATGCCTTTTATTAACTTGGGTAGATCTGATGAGTTAACTGCAGGGAATGGATGTATTGTTTCATTCTGACTCCTTTCATGTAATACTATGTCTTTTTTTACTGTATATGCACTTATTCTTGCAGCTAGGATTATATGAAAAGTGAATAAATAAAATGCTATGCCCAGTATACTGTCACAGAAAAGATATGGGATTAGCTGATCCATGCCTGGTTTTCAATAATCAACTTGGAGTATGATTATAATGCCTCTATAAGTCTCTTACGAAATTTCTAGCTTCGTAAAACCTTTACGTAGTTATTCAAAAAAGTGCCATTTAAAAGCACTTATAAAAACTCTGAAAATGATGATATATCGTATCTGTATGACAGTGTCAGCTACTAATATCTTTAAATATCATTTGTCCTTCAACCCTATTGAATTTTTGTTGTTTTCTTTTTTTTTTCAGATGATGTTTTCCCTCATTTTTGTTAGTTTATAAATTACTCTAAATTTCCTTAAGGACAAAGAGAGAAATGATAAATCTAGGCAATGTACAGGTGTTTCTTGAAAAGAAAAGCTGTTACTTTCTCTGGATAATTTTTGAGAGATTAGTTTGAAATTGAGTCCTAAATGCTGCCATTTTTTACTTAAAAAAAAAACCCAAATACTGAACTATATGTAAGTTAACTTGAAGATGGATAGGATTTTGTGTGTCATTCTTACCAGGAACCAGAGAATAAACTGAAGCCATCCTTTGCTTTTTACCAGTCTTGCAAATGTATGTTGCTTAAAAGTGACAATTACTGCAGAAAGCATCCTTTAGTTTAATTATCTTTTAATCCTTTGTGTTATGAAAAGATAAGTTAGTTGCATAATTATAACCATAGTTGTTCCAGTAGTCAAAAATGTGTGTATTATACAGAATCACTCCTTTTTTTTTCAGTTGTTTGTTTGCAGTGGCACCACTTTTTTGTTTTTTGTTTTTTGTTTTTTTTAAGAGAACAAGTACGATTTAATGGATTTGGGATTTTTATCTTCATTGTCTATCCTGGAGCATTTGTTGACCTCTTCACAACTCACTTGCAAGTTATATCTCCAGTCCAGCAATTAAGGATATTTTGTGCAGGTAATAGTTTGTGCTCTTTTATTAAATCTTCACTTAGCACAGTTATTAAATTTACATGTGTTTGTTGATGTGAGAATGTCATCTGTGTATCTGCCTTTATTTTTTTCTGGACAAATTTGTGTGTACAAAATAAAACCTCTAAAATGGGCATTATCTGCAAAACCTTGATAGAGGATTGAAATTTTTAAATGAAGCAGCATGAAAGTTTCTCTTTACTTAAAGTCATCCTTCTGTTCTGGACCTAAACTGTGCTGTCAGTGATGTCAGAAGATCATCTGATCACTACTGTCCATGTTGTGCTGTTTTCTGGGGAAGAGACTTCAGTTTCTAGGAGCTTGAATAAGTACCAATTTCCCTTCATGAAAAACGTTGCTATATCCTAGATCTGATTCAGAATAGTTGTGCATGGGAAGTTTCAGCTCTGTGGTTGGAGAAGGAATGTAGTTTCTGACCTTCCTCTCCCGTTAGAATATGCTCTTACACCTGCCCTGGTGCAGAAGTTCTTGTTTCTGTTTTCCATATTATATTCCTAATTAGTAAAATCTTGGAGCACACAAGCTGGAAAATACTCAGCCAGAAGATTGTTCACCTGTGGAAGCTAGTCATGTCTTCATACCACGAATCTTGAGCAATTCACTTCCAGTTTCTGTAATAGGTGCAATCTATTACATAATTTTTGATAGTAGTTTCAAGAAAGTGTAAGTTATAGTATTATACAGGTCACTGTGATTTGATTTTGCTGTCAGGGAGAGAGAGAGCCTAAAACACAAACATCCAAAGAGGATCACAGCTTATGGTTCCAAATGACCTCCAAATGGTTTTGATTTAATGGTTTTTTTACTGAAGAGAAAACCCTGGCTACTGGGAAGTAGAGCCCTTCTTCTGCCTCTGTGGAAAGTTAGACTCGGATTGTGCTACGCTTCCTGAAATGCTTGTATGATTGATTTCTGGAGAGAGAAGTGTTTCCTAACCTATTGAAATAAAGATGGAAAAGTTTGCATTTTGGTTTAGTTCTTGATACTGATGGTTTTCTACTGCAGGGGAGAATAGGACAGCAGCCTGCCTGTTGTATTGCTTGTATACTAACATTCTTTCCTGAATATTGTAACTGTACAATATTACAAAGGAGGTTTTAGGTAGGGGATACAGAAGCATTTAGCAAAGCATATTTTCAAGCTTTTGTAAATCAGGTAAATGATAATAAATGCTAAGTAAATAAAGATAATTCATATTCCAAATACCTTAATAAGCTAAAATCATTCACTGAAACAGGCTAACTTTTATGAAGCTCTGTTTATCAAGTTAATCAATTTCTATTTCCAGCTAGTAAGAACAGATCTGGAAGAGAAGACGTATTAATTTTCCAAATGGGCTGCTTACATGCATTTCTGCAATTATATAGACTGAAATAAGACTGTAAGCTGTAACAGAAAATAATTGCTTGCAAATTTTTAGTGACAGGAAAATGCCTATAATAACTCTTAGGAAACCTGAAATAGGGAGATACAAAGTAGTAACTGAGACACATTGCAGGGTTAGGCATAACAAATGCCTGCAGTTTAATACAACTAATAATATGTATGTTTTAAAACTAGACTGATGATGATAGTGTGATGTTCAGTAAACTTTACTCTTTTTTTATTAATTATCAGAACAATTGAATGAACCTATTCTCAGTGTTCTGAAGATCTGAATTTGTAGATCTGAATTTATAGAAACATGCTTTCAGATTTTTGTATAGGAGCTAAGTAAGTAGAGAACTACACTGAATTGTCCTTCTGTAGTCCACCTATGCTCTGGAGATTAAAGAGGATATGTGTTGTACAGCAGATGGCATCATGAGTTCAAGAATAGTGAATGAAGAGTCTTCTAAGACCAGTGATATTTTTAGCACCAATTTCATGCTTAATAGAGAAAAGGTGCTCCTTTGCAGCACTTGCTTAAAATTAATTCAAATTTTTGTACTATTTTTGGAGACCCTTTCTAATGCTAGTTATTTTAACAGAAAAGGGAGTTAAAGATTTTAAAGATGTTATTGTAAGGTGTAAGGGTTGTGTGAAGTGTGCCTTTTTAAATATAAAGAGTGGGGTATCCAAGGATGAGACGGTTTTAGCAAAATGAAATTGATGGTATACTGAATAGTGTGCCTCTACAGATATTCTCATTTACAGTTTTGTTTTTTTTTCCCTCTGGATCACCTGGGATGGATTTCATGCCTTTCTGTTTTAAAGTTCTCTGCCGTATTCCACACAGTGTAAAGATCATAGTATTAAGGCCCATGTTTTCCAGGTGTGTGAAAGTACTCCTTGTCATCCTCCAGCAGTTCCATCAACTTTCTCTTTCTTTCTTCTCTTTTTTTTTTTTTTTTAGCTTTTATCCAGTTTACTTTCTCTAGTAGCCACACTGTTACAAAGTAATTAAGTAATTTTAGTTCTATCTTAGATTTTTATCCTTTGTTAAGCTGGAAAAAAAGTTTATTTTTAAATTAAAAAGATTTAAAAAATTAAGTTAAAATATTTACTTAATACTTGTTTTTGTGCTTTTGTCTGCGTGTGTGTGTGTGTAAGAGAGAGAAGAGACTTTAATGCTGAAACGCTATATTTATCTGACTGTCTTTCAATGTGATACAATTAAAAACTTGCAGAAAGAGATATTACTTTAAAAAACAGCTGTGGGTGGAAACGACAACAAACCCTTAAACAGAATACTCCAAAAATGTTTCTCATTTATGCAGCATCAGAAACCTTGTAGAAGAAGAAAAATATTTTTGTAAGACCTGCTGACATGTGAGGACAGCCAGGGGAAAGAAGAGTCCGTCATATATTATAGTAGTTATCTTATATATAGTGCAAGAAAAATAGGTTTAAAATATTTTTAAATACATTTACTTTATATTGTCTAGTAAATCTGCTGTAAATATAGAATTAAATCAAATCCTTCTTAACAAGGTAAAGCACTGTAAGGAGGAAGTAAGGAGTCTTCAGTATTGGAAAGTTTTCTGACATTGGTCATACAAAATGGTTGTCCAAGAACACAAATGGAATGAGAAAATTTGTATAAAATGGGATGTTGAAGGAAGCCAAGTATGTCTTATGACAGGTTGTTTTCATCTTGTGGAGAACTGCCTGCTGTAAAGATTAGAGTTGTAAACATGTTGCCAGAAATAATGGGTTAGGAAATGCTAATTGCACAGCATAGTTTCTTGATGTGGTTTTTAGGCCCAGATTTTAATCGTGACTGTAAAAGAAGCTATTTTTCTAATCTTGTTTGGCACACATACATGTAATTATTAACATTTTAAAAGATTGATCCAATGTAGATAACCATGGAAAATACTCAGTTGCAACTAAATTTAGTACATCTGCCTGACTAAGATCATATAGTATTTCATATTTGTATTATGTCCATTTATTAAAGATTCTTAAATTCAGCATTTTATTGTAGTAGAAGGTGACAAATGATACATTTCTTTCCACTGTTTTTTTAACCTTTGTGATTTATGAGAACTCTTTGGATATAAACTGTAATTTAATAGTAGATTCAGAATACTAGCGTTTTGCATATGGATACTCTGTCTAGTACGTACTTGTACAAGTAATGTTATGTGATGAAAAATCAGTATGAAAGAATGATGCTTTAAAAATGGACCTAACACTTTCCTGTATTTTCCAGTAGTATAATTCTCAGGGGTTTGTAGGATGCTCTAAAAGCTACCTACCCTACAAGTCAAATCAAAGAGTTCACTTAAGTTTGTAAAGTAATGCACGCATTCTTCTTTCATGCCTGTATTCATAAATTAACCTTTCAACCATTCTTACAGTAATTATTTCAGGAAAAAAAAGGTAACTGTAATTTTGCATTTCAAAAATGCCTGTTTGTTATTACTATTAGTGTTTATTTAGAAACCTTTTGTATTCTTTTTTTTAGGAGTGTGGCATAACTTCGTTCTTGGTGTTGCAAGTCTTACGGTTTTGTTTCTGCTACCAGCTATTCTTTTCCCTTTCTATTACACGGGTGTTGGGGCACTTATCACAGAAGTCACGGAGGTAGGAAAAGATCTTGAATGGTTTTATATTATATGCTTTGTGACCAGAAATGTAGCAGCATCTCTTATTATCAGAAGTAATTTTGGTCTTTGCAGCACTCTGCAAAATCCAGTACATTTTGCTTTTTGTGTGCTTAAAGTTTCTCTCTCTGTCTAATTATTTTTTAATATTAGTAAATGAATAAACATGGTATGATTAATTATAGACCACTCAGCATACTGTAACACTATTCAGCTATTTGAAATGAATTCGCAGTCTTATTTCTGTTTATTTTAAACTTTTTTTTTCAATACTGGAACCAAGCAAATATACCTGAAACTATATCATTGCTCTAGTTATTCCTATCTGTTTTTAACGTTAGAGATTATTTTGAGCTGATTACCTTGCTTGTTTGGTCAGTAGAAGCTGGAAGCAGAGAAAGGGTAGAATGCTGAGTTTCTAGAAAGGACTGATTTTTTCTGACATAATCAAATGTTGCTGACTTACTCTTGGAGACTGTTGTTTTTGTAATGCTCTATCTTGAGTTAAAATAATCACTTCTATTAAAGCCTGAGGTTTTTCTGTTTCTGCAAAAATAATTTCTCAACCTAAACATTATAGCAGAACTGTAAACTAATCCTTGTAGTTTTAACAATAACAGCATAACTAACATCACTTTTTCTTTTCAGGATTCTCCTGCCAATGGACCAAGAGGTCTTTTCGTGGGAGATCTTGTCACTAGCCTACAAGACTGTCCAGTTTATAGTGTGGAAGACTGGAATTCCTGTCTGGGAGACCTTTCACAGAAGTCACAGATTGGCTACTGTATAAATGCAGCAACCCTACAGCAGTTGAGTTTTCCAGCTAGAGGTATGACTATAGGTGGTCTCTTCATTATTCTAGATTATAATTTTATTTTATCTTAAAGACACTTTTGGATTTAGGATTTGTTAGTGGGACAGCTTTTTGGTGAGTTGAGTCTGCTGTGCTGTCTTAAGCCATTCCTTTTTGTGAAATGCACTAGTGAGGGAGAGAAAGAGGAAAGGTGAATTTCTCTTGTCTTCCTGTCATCCTATATGAATATACTGTATGGTCTAAATAATGAAATTTGCCAGGATATTGCATAATTTGGTTATTACCAGTAATACATTTATCTCCTCTATTTTTAGTTCAGTTATATGGGTCATCTCAGTGATCTATTGCAGATATAAATTCCACACATTACCTGATTGCTCTGATCTGTGTGACACTACAAATTGTGTGGCTTAAGTTAATGATGTGCTTTATTATGGCCACTTCTAATCTCTCTCACTGTACAGGTTTTATGCTTCATTTGCTTCTCCAAGCTTACAGTGTCTTCGCCTATAAACTTAGTTCCATCTGGATTGCACATTTCTTCTGGAAGCCAGTTTATTTCCTTCTGTTTTCATTTATACATTAGATTGCTTGTTGCTGTAACAGCTTACCCCCGAGAAACCAAAAAAAAGGAACTGAACTAAACTAGAACAATAAACAAAATTAAGTAGAACAAAAATAAACAGTCAAATTAAATTGTCTGAATGTCTTGTGACATACCCTAAAGCTCTCTAGAGTTTGGTTTATGCAAGCGTCCATGGAGACGGTAAGAGGTAAGAGGCTGCAGCTAAGCAAAACCTACTTTAAAACTGTCAATGGCATTTTTCCATCATACTGGGAATAAAAAGGAGGTTGGGCAGCTTGGGTACCCGTGTCTTTTGATGTGTTATCGTTCTCATGTGACATGGAAAAGATAGCTTTTTGTTTTTTTCATATGTAAGGAAAGTAAACTTACAGCTGGAACTAAGATAAATATTTAAACCAAAAACTAGAGAAGCATGGGTAAGATTCTGGCTTTTAGACATCTAATAGTTTGGATTATCTTCTGAAGATGAGGGGCAACTTTGGCATGTGCTCTCAGCTGGGCTGGGATGGCAAGTGAAAACCGGTTCCTAGATCCTAAAAAGATTTATGTGCTGAGATTCTGTTGCCCTCAGAAATGCAATTTCAGAGTCATGGGTAATAAAACTGCATATTCTGCAGCGGAACCAGTCCTATTTAGATGGAAATGCCAGAGACTTAATATTGCTCCTGAGCTTGGTTGCTGTATTGTGTTAGCAGCCCATTGTCTCACTGCTGCTTTCTAATCGGACTAGTCTGTCTGTATTTTCTGAGCTACAAACCTCCAGCAGTGAGAAATATTCCTGTGAAATTAAATGAACTCTGTTCAGTCTCTAGCAGCTGTCATTTGTCAAGCACTTGACGTTTCACAACTTGACATAAATAGGGTATCAATAAAAATGTGTGTAGCAAATGGACCCTGTCTACTTGACCATAAAACAAATGGAGAATAAACTATTTAAGATAACTATGAAGCTAGACAGAAAACAATGCCCTGATGCCTGTTTTGAAATTTAAAAAAGAAAGGAGTTTCTAATGTAAATTATAAGGAAACTAATTTTATGGTCATTCACTGTTTGAAAATATGTATGGTTGCTTAGCCTCAGGGTACTTGAAACAAAGTCCCAGGCATGAAGCTCCATATTAGTGAACTGCAGAGCATGCAGAGATAAATAGGCAACCAGTATCTCAGGCCTGATCTACCTAAGAAAGGCAATCCAATGTTGCTGCAATACAGATTCTTATGGTGACATTCTTTTTGGTTTTTTTTTTTTTTAACTTCTTGTTGTAGTCAAATTTGATTCACAAAGATTCTGCACCACATTGTAGCTAAATCAGTTACACATTGTAGCTAAATAAGTTTTTAAAATATCATTTATCTACTACTATAGCCTTTAAGACTTGGAAAGCTTTCAAAGCCTGAATCTTGTAAAGGCTTTTCACATTTTAGAAAGGACGTTTTGAGCCTTGGTCATTTCCATAGTCAAGCACTGAAATCTGTACAGCAGGAGGTAACAAATTTCTATTCTAGCAGTTAATGCTAGCTGGAGGCAACACATAAAAGTATTTTGTAACTCATAAAGCTCAGTGCATTGTAGTCATAGGTCCCTAGGCTCTCAGGGAGATTTTTTAAGATGAAAAAATCAGCATGTGAGAGAGATGATTGAAATCAGGTGGCATTCTTAAAATGGTGAAGTTTGTTTTCAGCTGTGATTGAACCACAGCCAGGCTCTGTGAATTACTGTAATTCTTCAAGGCTACGGAATGATTGTTTTGTTTTGTTCAGAGAATTTCATTTCTTTTCAGGAAGTTATTATAATATGTTACTGATCTTTTGCTCTATGCCTGCATTCTTTAGTCTACAGAAGACTCGATGGCACAGTTGAATGTTGTAGTAACAACAGCCTCACAGACATTTGCTTTTCATACAGTAATAACTTGGACAGCCACTTGGTAAGTTACTTAAGCTGATAATTCTGTTTGGTAAATCTAAAATTGTGAAAATGAAGTTAGTAATGTGTACCAACATTATGCAGCACACTTATGCAGCTTAAGAATACCTAAAGTTTGTAATAAAGGTGTATGAATATAATACTTTTCCCATCTACAGCTAAGAAAAACAAAATTTTGGCTGTGATTTTTTTCCCCGTGATCAAACAAGGAATCTAATCTCTGGAAGAACAAGAAGAGATCTTATACCCCGATTCCTTTAGACAGAAGGATATTCCCTGTCCTTTTTTCTCTCATTTCTCTCATCTTCACTTTGAACACAGAGTATTTGAGAGTTTGTTTGTTTTTTTGTTTTTTAAAAAAGGCAACTTTTGAGAACAAGGTGAAATTGCTTATTTTGCAGCTCTAATCTTTAAAGGTACTGAGCACTACAGGCAAAGCACCGGGCAATCTATTCAGTTATCTGAAGTCAGTAGAGCTGCTCCCTAGCTTAAATAAAAATATGTAAGAAAAGGTCCTAGAGATTGCCAGATTTCTCAAAATCAAGGCCTGTATTTGATTCCTTTCTTCATCACACTAATTTTCCTGTAGCTTGTGGAAATATATAGAGTTTCTCAGTATGATTTTGCATTAGTCCCTTTAAAATACAGGAATGTCTGTTAAAAATAAGTTATCCACGTTGACAGCAAGGGAATATTTCTAACAGTTCTCTTTATAAGAACAAAGAGCACAAGTAACAATTGTGTAAACTTTTCTACATGTGCCAGTTTGTTACTGTTCTGACCTGGAGTGATAGATATCTCAAGAAATAGAAAATAGATCTATCTGTTCCTAAATCTGCTGTGTTTACAATTTCTCTGATGTTAAACTTTCCACTCCAGTACGTTTTTGTGGTATCTAGCCACTAAGAATTGGGCACAGACCAACAGCTCGTTTGAAATATGACAGTGGCTGGTAATATCCTTGAGTTCAGCAAGATTTGATAAATCGCTATCCCACAGAGCTTTGGCATTCTTCAGCGCATAGCTGCTGCTTAGGAGCAGAGAAAAAATAAAGGCAGCAAAAAGCCTGTGACCTTCTAAGGTGTCTAAGTGTTCTTAAAGTGACTACAGGTTTTTGAACAATTATTTAAAATATTCTTTGCAGTGCTATGCAGCTGTATTTGGAAACATATAAATGCCGTCTCCCCCTAATTACAGTACAAAGAACTGGTATTGAGGTTAATGGAGAGTGACTGATGCACATGCATCTGTAGAGAGGAACGGTCATTACTATCAGGCTAACAAGCAAGGGCATCCCCTTTTTTCCTAGTAGATAAAGACTTTCTTGTTTGTGTTGAAGAACAAAAGGAAAGTTACCACAGAGCTTTTTCAGAAGACATGGGAGAGAAAACAAATTCCTGTTCCTTTCTGCTGTACTCTCTTTGGCATGTGGGGAGCAAGAGAGATCAGGTCTTTCAGACTGCAGAGCAAAGGAGTGCTATAGGTAGAATTTGGGATATAGAATTGCGTTAAGTGCTGTGTATATCTAGTTCAGAATGGTCTCTTAGCAACCGCATAGCCAAAGTAGGTTGGTTGGTTGTTTGCTGAATTTAAGGTTTTGTTCAAACAAATACATTTTAGATCAACAAGGGCTAAAACTTCTTTAGCAGATAACTCAGTAGTATGTTGATGAAGGTTCTGCTCATTAGAGATGATCGACTTATGTTTAGATGCCTTGATTTTGTTTGTGTGTGTCTTTATTTAAATAGCTTTTGTTTTGGTGCATATGTACACCATCTCTTTTACATTTCCCCAGAAATGGAATGACAGGTTGATCATAATATATTTATATATTAGGTAGAGGTTCTGCAGGGCATAGAAATCTGACAACAATAAAAAATTGGATTCTGGCTTTTCATGGCCTGGTAGTATGTAAGTGAAGCCCTTCCTTTGCTTTAAAAATAATTATATACTACACTTTTTTTAATCTGTAAATAGTGAGTAATAGAGGAAAATACCTTTACATTTGATAATCATTTTAAATGCCCTTTGCAGTATGCCTGTCTGCCAGCACGAAAAGTTATTGAGGCCAGCCAAGTTTGTCGAACGAACATGGACTGCCAGAAGGACTTTGTTCCGAGCTTGTGTGTGACTCCTTCTTTAGAAAACCAAACAAGGCTAATCAGGGTAAAACATCCACCTCATATTGACATGTTATTTGTAGGACACCCCATGCATCTCCAGTACACAGGTTTGTATTATTTATTTTAAAATTTTGAAAAAAAAGATTTTTAATATACTTTACTTTGGCTGGCTGTTTGAACAAGGTCTTGGAGTACTTGTCAGTTAACTTGTTTAAAGCAATCCATTTCTTGTTATAGCCAGTGGAGAGGTATGGACTACTCAGGAAATAAGTAAATAAAATGTGCCTGAAATGAAATATACACAGTGCAATAGGTTATAAGGGTAACACAACCATATGTGATATGAGAGAGTTGTTTATTCAGAAAAGTATGAAAGGGCTAATTCTATAACAGATTTCACTCAGTTTAGTCATGGGAACCAGACACCTGCACTTTGTAAACATGTACACTTTTCAAAATTCTCTTGTGAAATCTGTATGGTGTCTTGCTCCAATTCCTTGCCTAGTGTATTAGTATGACTGCTTAAATCGTGCCTAATATCTAAATATCTATTACAAATTCCCATGACTAGTGAGCCACAAGTATAACTACAACATAGTTTTTTTTCATGATCTTCTTTTTATTAATTTGTTTGAGTGTCCCAAATTAAATAGTATGTAACAGTTTAGTTCCTTAATTTGAAATGTATTGCAGCTGTCCTTTAGGCAGCTATATATCCTTGAGCCAAGTATACAAGGAGACAGTAATTCTGCTCTTAGAGCAAGTATGTGAAGAATGAACAAACTCATCTGCATCTCTGCTAAGTAGGGCAGGATAAAAATGGGGTAGATATTAGCTTCAGGTAGGTTTAGAAAAGTACTAAGTGTTAAACTATTGTGCCTTTGAGTGAGGAAAGTAAAGGAGGTGTCATGCATCCAAAGAGTATCTGTGAACATAGCACCTGCCAGAACTACTTCAGAAGTTCCTCACAGACAAGTATACCTCATAGGGAGAGGTTTTAAATACATTTCGAAGCATCTCCTTAGCAAGCCATTATGCTCTTCTGAATAAGCAGTGGACTTAGGTACAACAGAGCTTGAGAAACGGTGATGAAATCTGGTTGTGTAAATACATTAGCATTCTTACATAAACATGTTTTTTGTTAATCTGTAAGTCTTTTTGTGCTAGTCATGTTTTGATACTCCTTAAAAAATTAATTTATTTATTTTTATTTGTTTGTAGTATACCCTCATTTAAACCCAGAATATGATCTCTTCACTTCTGCCCTCTTACCATTTAGGAAGAAAAGCATTGCTCTAGTTGATACTAACAGACAACTCTGTAGCTGCTTACATCTACACCCTATGCAGCAACAAATCTCTAAGAATAGTTTTTGATAATTATTTTAAGTTCCCTTGCTTGGCTCTCTAGTTTAACAATACAGACTGAAGGTACTCTAGAACAATTGGTATTGTTCTCTTTTCCGATATGTTGAGGCACTGGAGTTTTAATTAGTGTGTCCTACTAAACTATAATTCTGCAAGACAACCTAACCTCTTAGGCTTTCGGAGATCAGCAAAGAATGTTATTGCATTCATCTAGAGGGGTGGTTCTATTTTAAGAAGTTACTGTGTGAAAATACAACTTACAGTGTATGTATGGGAGTATAATTTTACAATAATTTACTGTACCCTGGGAGTTGCGGACTTTGTTGCAGACTTTGCTGCAAACTCGACCTATGCTCTATGTTCCCCTTGGAAAAACACCAGAGATACAATTATAGGATCCTGCCTTGAGTAGCAGGTATTTATACTGTTGTAGAGTTCCATGCATTCCACTGAAAAGACTTGTAAATATTTCAGACTTACTTTGCACTGTGCAATACTGGCTTGGGGACAGGAGGGATTTTTTGATTTGTTTTGGTTTTTTTTCCGAATGTGGCTGATCAGAATGTGGTAACAATTTTTCTACAGTTCAAAAAGGAAGAAAAATCTCTTCCTCTGCTGTGTGAGTTTTGAAATAGGAATAAGTAAGTTCTAATGAAATGCCTTATTCTATAATATGTTCTTCCTGCAAGCATTATTTTTTAGGGTAGTACTGCATTTAACATACAAGTGGATACAGGAATTGCACAAGTGTGTACTATGACTTTAATAATGTCACTTGAACTCATGTTTGAAAAACTGTAAGATTATGTATGTATTATTTGCTGTTTAGGCTTGCATTGTTGTCATGATAGCCCTGACTTATGGAGGAGTAATTATTTCATAATTTCATTTGAAGCTAGTTAGCTTCTAGATACAAACTTTTTAAAATTTTATATCCATATTAGCCATTTACAAGGAGTGGACTGTTTAGTTTATTTCTATAAAATGTTTCCATTTCCTCAAAATAAAATGTCCTGGTAAGAATATTTTTGTTGTAACAGACTCTATTTATAGCTCTTGTTGCCAATATAAAAACCTTGTAAAGAGTCATACTCCTAAGTGAACTTATATTGGTGTAGATTTGGCCAAAACTAAGACAGAAGGAATGATTAGGAATGGATGTTGATGAAGGTGGAATCATTGATTCACTTTTTTAACTAGCTTTCGCTCTGTAAAAAGTATTCTATTGAATATAATCTACTATAAATTCAGCTGTGGATTTATTTCATGTGGTATTACTCAAGACAGTAAGATTTTTCTTATTGCAGGCCAGTTATGGTCTAGCTTTCCTTATATCAGGCAGATGATACGTAAGGTTGAAGTGAAGGGCCCTGTTATTACTGCCATGCAACTTTGCAGCATTTATTTTCTGGCTTGTTTGGGTTTTTTTATTCCTTCATGTCATTTCTGACATTGCTAAATCTTGTCTTCCTTTTCTGGCCCTTGTTCGTTAGGCAGATTCTGGTGACTGACATTCATATTTGGACTGACATTCATATACCTCTTCCCAGAAGTGTCTTGTGAAGATGAGCCTGGAGAATACCATTTCTGCCATTCTTTTCTTATGCCCTGAAGGACAGGTTTGCCTGCTACCATTAGATTTTGTCTGTTACAGCCTCTAAATTCATAGCCTCATGTTACAGTGTCTACAACCTAGTCCTGCGACTTTCTGAAGAGTTTGTTTGTATCTTGAAGAGTTTCTCTTAAAGAGTCTCTAAGAGGGTCTGCCCCAGCAGCAAGGGGGATTTTCTTCTGCTTTGGAGTTTAGATCCATATCTGCTGGCTGTTGAGGACAGCAGAGTTGTACCAAAGAGGGAAGGAGTTTAATAATACATTCTGAATGTAGGCACAACTTCAGGTTCAGGATGGTGACTTGTTAGTCGCCATTATGTGTTTGTCAAGAGGCAATCAAGCTTTGAAATCAGAGTATAGGCAAATAAATTCATATCGCAATATGTCTCTTTTGAAACCTTTGAATACACTGGCTGTCTCAGCTATTTTGCTGTTTTGGCTCATGGACAAGAGGTCTGGTCAAATATTCTGATACCAGCCTTCAACTTAATGAGTTGTTTTCCTTGGATATCTCTTGACTTGGATGCATCTGGCTTTCTGAGCTGGATGGTATCTAGGATTGCTGTCTGATGTGTTCTTCACTCCGTTGTCCAACAGACTGTTACTTATTCTCTCTCACTTCCCCTAAGTCGAAGATCCTCGATGTAAGGAAACAGAGAACATTGATTTTTCAAACCACCTTGGCCTAGCTGAGGCAGTTTTGGTATTGGAAACTTATCTGCTTATTGGCACACCAAAAATAATCTAGTTTTTGGACCCTTTGTTATCCAGATCTCTCCATCCCGTGGTATGCTTGCTTAGTTTTGTAATTAGTACTCCTAGCTCATCAGAAAGGCCCCTATTAACAGACAAAAGCATGTTTATGTGACCAAGTGGATCAGTTCTCTGGCTAGTGTTGCTTCGGGACTGCACTTTCCACTTATATCTTTGTCCCAATGTCCTTGAATTGCTTATTGAACCTGAAGAAATCTGATCTCTCTCTTACCTAAGATATACTTAGCAGCAATATTGGTATGGTATTGGTATGTTATGTACTAGCAGCAGGGTTTACGGTGTTCTCTTAGCCTATGTTTTCAAAATTTTTCAGAGTGGGTTAAATTATTCCTTTCCCAAGGGAAAGGAATCCCACTACAGTGGGATTTCAGCTTTTTGCCCAGAGCTCTGATCAGTCTGTCCTTTGAACTCCTGTTCATGTACTTCTCCATGTATGTCTTTATGGAGGTGGTATTTCTCATGGCTATAACTTTTTCCCAGGATGGTAGGGAAAATTCAAGCTGTTACGACTGGCCTTCTCAACTCTGTTCAAAGCTGTTCCTTAGGGACAAAGTGGATTTATCTATTGTAGATACTACGCGAGCTCCTTCTGAAGGTGATTTTCTGATTCTACCTTAATTTACCTAAACCTCTTACCTCTTGGGATAAGACTCCATTATGCTACAAGTATCTCTTTCAGCTTTCACAGAATTGAGGCTTTCAAACAGTCCCTGAGGCTTACAGACTGAAGAGAATGCTGTTTCTTTCAAAAGGTTATGTCAGTCCTTTTTTCTGAGACAGCTTAGATGGAGCATCCCTGTACTGTCAGAGTGCACTCTGGGAGATCTTAAGCTACCTCAGTTTCCTTTGAGGAGAAGGTCTCTTGTTGACTTTTGACATGCAGCTGGCTGGAACCTCACCTATACCTTTGAGGAAGTTATGGTACCAGAGAAGTGTTTCAGGGTGATGTGGTGCTTGATACTGCCATCTTACAGTCACTGTTTGTATCAAAAATGCTGAATCCCACCTCCCATGATTTTAAGTTGCATGAAGTTACTGCTTGTAGTCACTTACAGTATCATTTGAAGATAGAAAAAGAGGCTATTTATTACTGACTGACTGGTGTTAAGATGTGTAACACACCTGTGCATCACTTCCTAGCCCTTTCTTTCTCAAGAAAAGATCTCTGTTCCCTATTTGGCTGGGAACTGATATGCTCCGCCTTTATATACCATGAGCTCAGCTTCAGAATGTGGGGATCTTCTACAGGTACTGAAACAGAAAAATTTTCTGGCCTTGAGAGAAGGTACATGCGTACACCCAGGATATGAATGTATACATGTGGACTACATATGTTGAAGAAGCCTGGTAACAATAATCTCTTTTTATATGTTTTTATGGAAAGGGCTTAAATCACACAATGTGGTCCTTATGACTACAGATGTCCAGTTGTCTCTGAAAATATACATCTTAGATCTGCTTTTGCTGACATCATACTAATTATATTTTGTGGCGTGATTTTATTATGTTAATGACTATGGCTAAGAGAGAATTAATGGCTACGCTTTATCTTCTTAAAAGAAAAAAAAAAGAGTAAAACCATATTTAGATTGGTTACTTATCCTGAAAAAAGGTCATTCTAAAATTGATTTTTCTGCAAAACTATAATCTAAAATTCATAATGTTTTAATCCTGGAATGACTGTTCATTTTTTGTGTATCTTTATATTTTCATTTCAGTAAGTCTCAGCAGTTTTGTACCACGACATAACTTTCTGAGCATTGATCTGCCTGTGGTGATAGAGACATTTTGCAAGTATCCTTTGAAGTATGTTTGTTCTTTTAAGACAAAAAGGGAACTGTTTAGAATTTGGTGACCCAGCAAGATTTCAGTAGGATATCATTTTCAACAGGATGCTCTGAAATATATCTGTAGAGTTTTGTACATCTTTACCCCATTCTGCAGTGATTATTGTCCATGTGCCAAACTCAGAATGAAATGTCTCACTTTCTTATTTTTACCAGGAAATTTGTGGTCAGATTTTTTTTTTAACTCTTTCTTGAAAGTGAGTTTCAGTCAAAGCAATCCTGAATTTATGGCAAGACAAACGAGATGTTGTTGCTAGCTTCAGTGTATTGGAGCTAGCTCTATTAATACTGTTTCTTAGCCATCACTCTGAACTAAATAACAGGTATGGGTGTTCATTTTCACTCTCCTTTTTTTTTTTCTTCAAAGGAAAACTTATCATATTCAAAAGCAATATGATAACATTTAAAATATGGATATTAATCTGTATTAATGACCAAGATTGTATGTATACAGACACACAAAGGATAATGGGCTTTGGATACAGCTAATCTTAGAACTCTTAGCCTTAGGAACTGAAATGTTAATGGGCAGTTAAAAACAGTTGAACAGGGTAGTTTAGATTTGTCCATAAAACACAAAAGATGGTACACAAGTTCCCCTTTCCTGGGAACATGCCAAGGTTCATGCTGACCCAACTGATTTCTGAGTCGTATGTCTTCTTGTCCAGCCATTACAGGATGGAGGCAGGTAGCAAAGTCAGCAAGCCTTTACTAGCAATATGAATAATCTATCCTTACCTCATTCTCACATGCACATGCACGCACAGATATTCACAAAACTTCTCTGGCTAACAGGTAAGTAGGAGAGAGCTGGATTTCCAGTCATGTTCTAGTGATTTACTTACTCTGGAGAGGGAACATTTTGGAGAGTATTTCTAATCATTGTTTTCTACTTAGATCATAGGTCTAGAATGCCTTGTTACTTCAGTCGTGGTGTCAGAGTTAAAAACTTGCTCCAATCTTCCAAAACCACACAAAACAGGGGAGGAAGATGGGCAGTATTAAGTGTGTTCTTGCGATCTCCTGTTTTCATCTGAGTTGAGAAGACTGCAGGTTGTTAAAGTATCTAGACATAGTGCTTGTTTGTTACTTTAAAACAAATGAACCCATAAAGGCAGTTTTCTGGGCTGTTACATTACGGTGTAAAACTTGCAGTTCTAATACATTTTCCGTGAAACAGAATGGCAGCTAAAAAAAACCCTTTGTGTGGTTCTCTTTGCATAGTAAAAGTAAAAAATACGTTTTGTCCTCATTTTTGTTTTACATTTTCTTGGATGTTATTCGTGAACCTTAACTAATGTCAATCAGGTACCTAATTTCACTGTCAGGAGCATTGGCAGTTATCAATGCTGTACCCTGCTTTGCTTTGGATGGTCAGTGGATATTAAATTCTTTCCTGGAAGCCACTCTGAGCTCACTGATTGTAGAAAAGCAAAACAGAGAGCTTGTTGGCTTTTTAATTTTACTGGCTGGCAGTGCACTTTTGGCTGCCAATGTTGCACTAGGACTTTGGATGGTGACAGCACGGTAGAACATTGGATATGCTTCCATCAGTTATCAAAGTACACAAAAATAATGGATCTATTGCCTTTCAAAACTTGGTCAGTACTGAGATTGAAATAATTCCCTTAGAATGACACTGGAAGAACAATCACTCCTGGCTGCTGTTTTAACTTAAGTCTGTACAATGTTGTACCTGTGATCATGGAAAAACTGAAAGAAACAAGTAAGAACCTTTTTATGTACTCTTTTAAAGCGCTGTACTAATTTTGGAGAAGTTGCATTGTAACACTTCACAGGAAAAAAGCCTAAAGCTTTGTTAATCTAGATTCCAAAATAAGGGAATTATTTGGCCTCAAACACTTGTAAAGTGGGAGGAGAAAACAGTTTTCTTTTAAAGTTTGAATAATTGTCAAATAGTCATTGTGGGATCTGACCATTTTTCAATCAGCATAGTCTTGAGTGTCTTGTTTTGTTTTTTTAACCTAGTGATCTACCAAACAGGACTCTAAGAAACCTTAAAGTCTGAGCTCATCTTAAAATGGTGAAAAGCTGAGTAAATGATAACCATGTCTTAATGAGGAGAGAGACACCATATGGGTTAGTATCTTTCCAGCTGGCCAATATGCCTGGAAGGACGTTGTTCTCAGGATATAGATGAGAAGTGCCAATGTCTGTTGAGAATGCGGTATGTGGAGGATAACAAAGCCCACGTCTGTGTTTCTTAAACATTCAGTGGTGTATTACTATACACAGCTGAAGATTTTTAAAGGCAATATTTTTCAGCAATAGCTAGAAAATAAACTGAAATTATAGTTTCTGAGTGCTGAAGTATGCTGTGCAAAATTATTCCTAAGTGATAATGTTTGTATTTTTTTATTCAGAAGATAATACTGTTTACAGTTAATGGTGAAACCTGTTGGTGTTTTTCGTGCCCATCCTCTGCTGCTATGCATGCAATACAGTTTATGTACAGTAACTCACTGACATCGGTCTTTCAAAGAGTTGTTTTCCTTTGCTAGAATTCATTCTAATTGAAGATGTTTAGTTGAAGGTGCTCTTGTATCAGAACTGTTTAGAAAAAGAATTTGAATGTGAAATGAACTATTTTAACATTTGGCTTTTGCTTTCTAAAATGAATATGGACCATATCCTTGTTAAATGAACAATGAACTCAAGTACAATCAGTATTTTGCTGACTGAAGTATGCCTGACATACTCTGAAACCCTTTTAAGTATGTAATATTTTGTACCTCAGTAGGGTTATATACTGACTGTCATGTACTCCTGTGACATATTGCCTAGTTTATATAAATCAAATTCATTCAGATGTTTGTCTTAATGCAGGATGATATTCTCAATCCAAAAAAAAAAAAAAAGCTGCAATTTGGGAGCCTAAATATTTGAATTAGGGAAATTTTGAAAAATATTTAGCAATTTCCATCTCGTACAGTGCTTCCAATCGGAGCTGTTTCAGTTCAGAGTTCTTTTGAAGAAATGGCATTTTCATTCAGGAACTTAAGTGGAAGCTGGAAGCTGAGATTGTGAAGAGTGGCCTGCAAAGAGCAATGAAGCACTCATGTGAAGCACTCATGATCAGCTAATATAGATTCTCTTGGAGCTAGGGGTAAAAGCCTGTGTAATTTTACCAGCAGGGTTGAGCCCTGTTCCTGGTGCTACTGCATGGACTCGCAACTCTGATGTTTGCATATGCCCATTGATTTTTGCACAGTAGCCTTCACACTTACGATGACTGTAAAATGTTAACTTGGTTTAGGAAGTGTTTTCTCTTAAGATGATATAAGCAGGAATGAGAGAACATGTTTGTTTATTTGTTGTTTTATTAGTTTATTTATCTCTCCAGTGCTGTCACAGGCTTGGCCTCCTGAAGTTCACTGATGTGGGGTAGCAGCCCCTTGCCTCTGATTTTCAGTCATGTCAGCCTGGGCATGTTGGCACAGATCCTCGTAAGAGAGAGTAAGTTATCCAGTCAGTCTAGCATGAGTCAGTCCCTTTGGGAACTGTTAAAAGTTGCAAAAAACAAGAAAGGAAAAATAAACTACCGAAAACTGCCAGAAGGCTTCTCTTTCTTCAGGAGGCATCTGGCAAGTCTAATTCATCACTCGTACAGTGAACTTAACAGAAATTTCAGAGTAACGGCTCTCGTGTGCCATTCTTCTATCTCTCTGTGGACAAAAGTGACGTGAGCAGCATGGCTCTTTCATGAGGCCTAGCTCTGAAGCTGTGCTCTGGAAGTCTATTCACTCACCTAAGTGGCTGCTCACTAATCTAAACTCATCCTTTCCAGGGCATTGTGCCACTTTCCTCCGTCTCCATATCTTGTCCAGGCTACACTGCACAGAATGAACTTGCATTTAGGAGGTTTAATGCAATTTAGTAAGACAGCATATTCAGTTTTCGAAAAGGCTGCAGTCCTCTTTTTTTTTATCTAAAGAAACCACAAATGCATCTGGTAGTTTCACAAATATTTTGTGAAAAACATTTAAAGTTTGATACATTATATATTCAGGTTGGCTCCAGCAGCATGGGGCAATCTGTTTAGCATAACATTCCCTCTGGAGATGTAAGCAAGATATTTGAAAAACAAAATTCCTTTGGAATAACATACACAAGTTCTATCCGTTATAATAAGGCTGATAGGTTGTTCCTGGTTATTTAATGTTCTACCAAAACTTGATGTTTTACCAAAGCAAAATAAATCCAATTTATTTATGTAATCAATTAAGACCAAACTTGTACTAAGCAGAATGTCAATGTCTGTTTGACATTATAATGAAATTGAGGCTGGAGAAAATGGTGGTGATGGTTTTAGCCAAACACACTAGTATACTGTAAAGACCCTAGTTAACTTCCATGGGGCAGATAGTACTATAAGTGTTTAAAAATAATTCATGGGTCCGTTCCTACATGTGCTGGTTTTCTACTGAATAAGGTTAGATTTAGGTATGTACAGGTACTCTGAACTGAAGCTTTAAGCAAACTGCGATCACTCAATGCTCTTTGTTTAAAAGGAGACTCAGCATGTATCTTAGATTACCTATGGATGAAGGTAATTCTTAACCTGGACCACTTTCTGAAGAAAAAGCTTTTCAGTGGATCAGCTCTATTCTTCTGTGATCCTAACCTATGGATCACATGCTGATAAGCAAGTGCCATTTTTCACTATATATAGCTATTAGGAGGTTTTTTCTTTTTTTTGTTTGTTTGCTTGCTTGCTTATCTGTTTAGCAACAGAGAACACAGAAGGCCATAGAATATTTTCTGTATGTTGGATTTTTACTCTGGAATATTTGCAATGTTCGTCCTATTTTAATTATTGTAAAAATTAAAGAAATCTTTCTTTAAAATGAAACCTTTTCACTTTTCATTCTAATTAGCCCTTAGAATATAATGTATTCTTTAATAGAGATTCCATCAATATAATTACAGGGCACATTGACTGGAGTGTAAAATAGAACGCTCTTAGAGTTTATGTGAATACTACTATCTTTATATATTCTATGCATTTTAAACAAATTAAATCAGATGGAAAAAGTAATGTCTAACATTGGGAAGTGGTGTATGTAGCTTTTACTTGAAAATTGTCAGAAGATTTCCATACTTGTAAACGATCATTATTCTGATTCATTTTTTTAACAAGAGGTTCACTTTTTTTTCTATCAGCAAATACTTCTGTAGCATATTATGATAATGTATTGCATGAAATGAAGAATGATAAATTCTTAGGATATAGGATCTTACATGCTCTTTTCTAACTTAGGTGGTTAAAACTGGCTTGCTTCCTTATAAGTTGAATAAAAAAGACTTCACTAGGGAAAGTATGAATGAGCCTTGTAGATTAGTTATTCCAAATTTATAAGCCTGAGTAGAAATTGTGTTAACTCATCCTTTTTAATTAGAATGAAACAACCGATTGTATTGGCAATTATATTTTTCAGTGATGATCCTGTGTGTGCATGTGTGTGTGCGTGCATGTGTATGTATGTTTGTGGGTGTACACACACACACACACACACGCATACATATATGCACACAGAGCCTGTGTTGCTGCTTATCTAGAGAAAAGTTAGAGCAGTCCTCCATACTCTGGAATGTAGGGTTTTGCCGGGGGGTTGTTTTTGTTTTTTTTCTTACATATAAATTCTATGGCTTTCTGGCTTTCTCTGGAATTTTAAAATTGCAGCTTTGTTCCATAAGTGATCTGTAGAGATCTTTTTAATAGAAGAGAACTGATGGACGTAATATAACTACAGCTGCATGAGTTTTGTTCAGCTAATGATGAACATATCCTACTGTCTGTGAGACCTCTAGTGTAAGGATGCTAAACACAGATTTTTAGGGTGATTAAAAGAGGTTGACTGTAGAATCTCTCACTCTCTAAATCCTGATGTTTGTGCTATTCTGAATGATAATTGAGATGAGTGAGACTGAGGAGAATATGCTGAAGGAAATAATGCTTTCAGCACAGACCTTCCCATGGCAGCGTGTTTCAGCTTTGACTGCTTTGTTAAAGGATATATTTTTGTTCTGTTTAAACAGCCAACAATCGAAGTATCACAATAGATTCCTATATATCTTAACAGGATGACAAAGGGTGCCTTGTAATGAAAAAATACTATTTAATAAAATCTGTATGTCTTCTATCTGAAAGATCTGAATTTGTATCTGGATGTCATCTATGACAGTTAAAGAAGGGATATAAAGGATTATGTAGCCTAGTCCGTTTTTAGAAGTTGTGATTATAACTATAGAAATTAATAGTTATTTGTAAAATATGCATTCTACACACTGATATTCAGACCAGTTCCCACAACCAGTCTTTTCTTGGCTTTATGCTGGTGACCTTGTGACTAAGGAAGTTGAATCTAACTCAGGTTGGATCTAATATAAGCAGTTATTTTATAGCCTTTTTATTCTGGACAGCATGTGACACTATATATAGTTTTGTTACTTAATATGGCTGAGTTATTTGTGGTACGTATCCTGTATTAATGAAGCATTTGAGAAGCATTATATTAGGCACTGTCAGAAAACAGCAACTCTGTGACTCTTTCTTATGCCTTGGACACATCCACTACCATCGCGTGAAGAACCTTCACACTGCTGACCCAATGTGAAAGGACAGGAACAAAGAGCAGGATATGACACTGCAGTTCCATTCATTCCATTTACATCGGCATGAAATGTGAAAAGAACTTGTAACTAACATTTCAGAGCATGCAGATATGTTTTCCTACACTACTAAATCATTCAGTGATTGGTGCTCAAACTTTTTTTACTTTGCTGTTCCATTGATATATATATGTACTGAACAAATGGTTTGGGTAGTCATAACTTGTTTAATAAAATGAACTTGGATATTTCCCACCTCTAGCTGCTCACTCTTGGGTTTGTTTGTGCAGCATCATACTGTAATTGACCTTCGCTTAATATTAGTTTGAATGTTTAGAAGCTATTAACAAGCCATCACCAGAGAAATGTAATTTCTTCCTTCCTGAGTGGTCTTAATATTTGTAATTCCTCTTTTCTTATATAACTTTGTTTTTAGATATCAGATGCTCAGATGATCTTATATTTAATGGAATTTGTATTGTTTTGAAATTCAGTGTTTTTTCCTCTACATAGCCCCCCCCCCCTTTTTTTTTTATGTTTACACTGACTCACAGCTGTGGAATGTTAGAATTCTAGACTCTTTGTTCCCACTATGCATTGTTCGTGATCACGTTAGAGAAAAAAAAAAAACCTTCATTTTGAAAATGTCAGCTAACAAATATATGGAGCACTTTGAATAATGTATTGTGTTTTTGTCATGCTTTTTTTCTCTCACTATTTAATCAGCCAAACAATAAGTATTGTTTTCTATGTATGATAAGTGTATCCTGCAAATAAATTCATTGTCTGATTGTTAATGTGCTTAAATCTGTTTTTAAAAAGAAGGTAAAAATGATATACTTCCTTATTTGTGTCAGTTGCCATATTCTCAAATAGAATGTTTTTATATTCTCTATTTAGGTACCTACAAGTTCCTCTGCATCATTATTAGTATCTGACCACCTTCTAAAATTAAAAATAAATATCAATTTACTTTCCCTTATTTACCAGCCACCTATCACAGTAATAGTTTAATTTATAATGGAACTAGGTATCGGTGTGTCCAGACAGGCACATGCACATTATTCCTGGGCAAAGTTAACTGCCTTTTAGTGTACGACCCACAGTGATTACCTTATAGGAGCAATTCCCTTTGTCTTGGCCTAGCTCATGTGTGATTCTTCTCTCCTGGAGTTGCAGACTTCTGTTTGTTTGTTTTGTAGTGAAACCTTTGACATGGGATGCCGTCGTCAAAGTCAGTGAAACTGTTACTCTGGCAGCTAAGGCAAGTCCTGTGAAGAACTTGAAATTCATATCTTTGAATGGCACTAAGATGATGTTAAGTATAACAACCTTTGATTTGTATACACAAGTCAGCACAGAGTTGGCTATGTATCTCAGCCAGTTCTAACAAGTTGGGTATCCAGATGCAGTCTGGGGCTGCATTAGCATGGTGTAACCAAATTGTTTAGCCTTATTTGAAAATGAAGCTTTATTGCTCTGTTTCTTGAGCAAGCTCATCCAGAGTTAGCCAGAAACTAGAACTAAATTGTCCTTTGTTGCTCATTGTACAAGCTGTTATTTTATACCAGCAGAGCTGTTTCAGCAAGCATGGCTTTGTTCCCAGATTGAAGATTACTATGAGAAGAAGGGGTGAAGCCTAGATCACAGACACATTGGTAGGATCTCCTAGCTAGGTAGGCATGCAATTTTCTGAATACTTGCATGAGGACGTGGCTTTTTTTTTCTTTTTCTTTCCCATGTTAAAGGCACAAACATTAGATTAAATTTTCTGAAGCATTTAAGCTTTTAAGAGGGTCATGAGTTTCTCAGTTCATTTTGAAAATATTATCCATTATTCTGATTATTTAGACTCTGTAGTCTAGAATAAAATCAGTGATGTCTTAATGTCATCTTGAGGAATGTTGCCTTAATCACTAATATAATTTCAGGACAATATTTTAAAAGAAATATTTTATCAATGATTTTTGCTGATGAGTGATTTGATTACAATGAATTATTGCTGATAACCTTATAAATAAGGCTTAATGTATTTCTTCCTTTGATCGTGCCAGAGAATTTGAATCGCCAAGCAGAAGCATTCCTAAACACCTTTACTAGATCTATATGCATTGAATGCACAGTCTTAAGGTTTTTTTACATGTAATGTGTTCCTTGCATATTTGTGCATTTTTTGTTAATTATTATTATACATATGTACTTTTGGCTGGGATTTTCAATGACTTTTCAAGGAATAAGCTGCCTAATCTTCTATGTCATTAGCGCATGGACATCAGTTCCTAAAAGCTCCTTTAAACATCTCAATATGAATCACATGGAGACTGCTCTATCCAATATGCACATGCTGAATTAGGAAGTTACTTCAAATATAGTGTTTTGTGAAAAAACACACTGTTGCATAAAGCTGTCTCTGTGAAAATGTTGTAATGTGTGCTTTTGATGTGAAATACCCAATAGAAGACAAGGTTTTATTCTAATTTAATGGTGGCCAGCTGGGGGAATCTACAATATTCACAAGGTCAAAGAAGCACAGTCTCCCCAACTTCTATTAAGAGTTTGTTTTTTCTTTTTTATCTCAAAGAGATGTGGGTCTGGTGTTTGATGGGTTTTAAGGCATTAGGGTTCTTTAAACAGGATTGGATGTTCTTACCAATTATGTATCTTATTCTCTAGATTTCTGACTTAATTCTTGGCCTCTACCTTTGTTAAATTTGTTTTTTGAAAATACAGTGGTAGTTGAATACTATGTACCTGCCAGTTTTGAGTCTTGAAAATACATGGTTGTACATCCTTTTCATCTGCCTTTAAATGAATCCTTTAAACCAAAAAGAAATTTTTTTTTTCTTTTTTGCGGGAGGGTGTGTGTTAAATGCCATTCTTTTTAATGGTATCGTGAAAGGCTCTGTATCTTTCACGTTTCAGAGCTCTGTTAGGATCTCTATTAAAATATTACCAGATTTTTTTTACAGTGCAATTCCCCTAAGCCTTCTGGATATGATTCAGTTGCCCACACACAGGCATCTAGTGTGGGCTGAGATACCGTAAGGTGTATTTCGGTTTAGTAATTTGACCTGGAACAATATTAGAGTTTTAAAACTTATCCTCCGTTTGTCTCCATTCATCTTCTGTTGGTTTAAGTCTTAGGGTTTTTTAGACCTACACCAGGGGCTGGCAGATGTGGGTGAGTCCCTCTAGGAGATCAAAGACCTTCTGGACCAGCAGCTGGATACTAGGAGGGGTACCTGAGGGAATTTCATATTGCACCAGATGCTTATGTGTGGGCAGCAAATCAAGCCTAACTGACTCATTTTTATACCTTGGTTTTTTGTTTTTTTTGACTCATGAGTTCAAGTAGAATATGAGGCTTTTTGACTAAGTTTTACTTCACATAAAAATATATCTAAGCTTTTCTGTTGGTCCATAATAGTACTATACAGGCTGTTTTATAGAAGTTACCATTGCAAAAAAAAAGCATTCTCCTCCTGCTCTGGACCTCAGGTCTGGAAGCACCAGAAAATGAGCACTGCAGGCCTTATCTAGAGCAAAGAAAAAGAAAGCTATTTTTATGAAAGAAAATACTGTCTCTCTCTCCAGATATGGAATGGCAGTAATGACAGTGTATGGAGATTTACAGGAAGTGATGAAGAAGCCCCAGGTGGAGACAAGGGAGCATGAAGATCTAGGCCAACTGCCAGAAGTTGTGTATTTGACTTTTTCTCCTTGCACGGGAAAAAAGGTGGTGGGACTCACACGTAGGTATAGGAGAAAATTGGGGAAGTAAGTGCTGTTTAATAACTCCAGGATGAGCATTTTTACTAGTTTTTTCCTCAGTGCATTTATAAAGGTGACCTGCAAATAAATTAGCAAACTTCCATCATTATTAGCAAGATTGCATATAGAGAGAGAGGCAGTAAAAGCCTATACTGTTAGACACTAGCTAAGAGCACTTAGATCTTGGAGTTGGTGACATTCTTCCTGTTTAAGTTTCAGGCTTGATCTCACTTCAGTTAGTCTGAATGCGAAGTCAGAACTTTTGTTCCCTGTTTCGCATTTCCTCTTCAGCGTGAATTGACTTCACAGATGCAATTATTAAGGGGGAAAAAATCATTTTTATAATGTTTTGCCCCTTGGCTTTGTTCTCATTCCTGCAGCTGTTTGAATAACTAACGTAGACTATGGCAAACCACCTGTGTCTCTTATCATCTCTGCAGAATGAACAAAGATAGATTATGAGCACTCATTGTAAACCACACATTCCTCAGTACTTACCACACAACAAACTTTTCTTTCTTTTTTTTTTTCTTTTTTTCTTTTTTTCTTTTTACTACAACTGCTTACCACTGTTTATTAGATGATTTAATTTGTTCCCTGTAAATTGTCTACAGGGCATTTAGTCACTCAATATGTTACAATGCTGAAGGAGAAAATGAGAAAAAAAAGAAAACTTGTATGCCTTTTAGAACTAGACAAAATTCACTGTTTCATTATCAAGCTAGTGTGAATTAGTAACTAATTTGTCATATATGAAGGTCCTGATTATTATTCAACAATAATCTTCCAGTTTACTCCTAGGGAGAACATTTCAGTAGTTAACCTAACTGGCCTCTGCATACCACTTTAACTGTAAATGCAGCTGAACCAGAAGTTTAAATATCACTGAAATAGTTGTGAACACTTTCACATATTATCAAGCAGTATTAGACATGCGCAGAAATTTATTGTTAATTTGAGACTTTACTTACCTGGAAACTGCACAATTTTTTTTTACTTTGACAGGAAAATACCAGAAACAATTCCGAAGAAAATGTCTGAGCTTTCTCTTACGGGGGTACAAGAGGTGCTTGCTTGTAGCATGTGCAAATGGTAGTCTAAAAATTAAACTATCATTTTAAAATGTGATATCAAAAATTAGTAAGTCACTCCACTCTCATATAGGTGAGTCTTCCACTTGCTTTCCCATGATCTTTACTCACTGAAGTCAATTGTACATGCAATGCAAGTTGTTTGCATGAGCTTTTATAGCTGTGC
Source organism: Dromaius novaehollandiae (assembly GCF_036370855.1). Lineage (NCBI taxonomy): Eukaryota > Metazoa > Chordata > Aves > Casuariiformes > Dromaiidae > Dromaius > Dromaius novaehollandiae. Next base: position 133,315,872 of record NC_088098.1, on the reverse strand, counting down.
AGTGTACCTGAAGACATTAAGGTTGCACCACACCATGAGTCTGGATTTGAACTTAATTCATCATAGTAACATGGAAACAAATCTAGGTAGTGAATATAGCTTATTAAGAAGTCAAGTCATGAGACCAAACTTGACATGTTATGAGGTAAAATAGCAAAAAGAATCCAGAAAATGAATGGCCACAAGGGGTTTTTAAAATAATATATTTTTATTATTAATTAAGAATAAGTGAACAACTTGAATACATGAAAACATGCCCCTTAAATGAAAGCCCTCTTCTAGATCAAAAGGATGTTCTGAAATGCAAAACAAATCTCTTTTCTTCTGCCATGGGTTTGTTGGTACACAGAAATGCTAATTTGATATGCATTTGGTTTACTTCCACTGACCTGAACGATGCTTGGTATCAGCCTAGATGGTAATAATGATTGCTTGTGGCCTTAAAAAGCTGTGAAACATAAGACTACAGCTGCAATGAAGGAGACTGAAATTATTGCGTCCATAAATAAGAGCTTGCAGTGAAGATAAATGGTTCACTAGCTATGTATAGGCCTAGGATTGGAGACTGTCCAATTGGGCTGATGTGCTACAGATTTCCTGTATGGCTTTGAATAATCTGTCAGGGCCAGACTCAAAATGGGGCCTATGGTCCTAAAGAGGAACTTGGGACAGTGAAGCCCGCTAAACCCTACAATAAGGACCTTGCTTACCCTGTGGGCAGCACACCTCCAGAACTAGCTGAGATTTTTTACTCGAAATAGTCCTGAAGTCCTGCTTCTGCACAGGCTTAGCCTTGCCAGAGCAGAATAGCTCATGTACTAAGTTCTGTTTGGATCTGGGAATGAAGCATGTGGTGTCTCTCGCCTGAGAGGCTCAATCGAATAGTCAGTCTTAGTGTATAACTTAAATCAAGCATCACACAAAATGCAGCAGTGGTTACTTCTGTGTTTCAAAATGCTGTCTCTGCAGGTGGGAGGATACAGCAGAGGGAAAACATTCTGGATACAATCTAATGTCTCTTTAGTGAAATACTGTCCAGACTGTTTATATAATATTATAGGTGAATTTGAGGTCTTGGCTAGACCTCTAGGTCAGAGCCAAAATATTTTCAGGAACTTTTTAAATTGCATATGTGGTTTTTGGTTGCTGGGGTTTTTTTAATCTTTGCCATATTTGTTTTGGAGCATAAAGGGTTTGGTATCCACGGTCATTAATGCTAATATCATCCAGTAGTGTGGATGGGGATGCTTCCTCTAAAGATACATACAAACTATGTAAGAATGAGGTGTTTTCTTGTTGGAGAAAAATGTTAAAGAGTTTTAAGCTTAAGTTTAGGGGGGAAAAAGTATTATTTTAAAAAATAAAAGTGTTTTAATATTTGAGTAAGTGTTCTGCTTTTCTGCAGTATTTAATGAAATACCCTTTTCTATGTTCAAAAAATCGCAGACCTAACTTTCTTTACAGTTTACAAAGGACACTGCTTTGGAGATGGAAGTTTATAAACAAAGGAGCTTTGAAATGGCCTGCCCTCACTCTGATTACTCCAAATGGTTGACCTTAGCGTATCATTTAGAAGAAACTGTGGCAAGCTTGTTGCTGATAAAAGCTTGCTATTCTCCAGTTGTAAGGAAAGTCATCTTTCTTAAAAAGAGCTTAAATAATTAACCAGTCAGGCATTTGAAATGCCTAGGACTCCATTTCTTCTGGTTAGTAACCTGCATCCCAGAGGCTGGAATACTGTTCTCTGAAATCAAACATTGCAGTGAGCTGATTATACCTGATACCAGAAAATCATAGATCCAAATTAAACGGAGTGCATGAAGTAAGCACTGACTGTGATGTTCACATGAAAACACAGCCAAGTTATGCATGAGTAATAGGGCTGCTATCAGTGCGAAAACATAATGGACTCCTTTTTTCCATCCTTACTTATCACAGACATGATCTGGCTGCACTGATGGCAGTGGGAATCATCCAGTCTGCATACCGAATGGAATATCAAGTATCTGCACATGAGTGTTATCCACATCGGCATGTGGAATAAGGTGACAGATAGCATAAGGAACAGTGACAGAACTGGACCTGCCAAGGTAGGAAAGCTAACACTTCCCAGTTTCTTCAGTCTAAGAGTTCCCTTGCTATAGTTAGGGGCTTTGCAAAGCCCATTACTTGTATGGTGTAAGACATAGGCCTATTCTTCTGAGCACATCTGGTAAAACATATTTTGTCTTGAAGGATAAGGATGTAGCAAAGTTTGCAGTAAAGCAGTCTGCTTTAGACTGTAACGAGCTTTTAAGGCCTTGTGGTCTCACTACCTGACAATGCTGCTCTAGTGAACAGGGTGTTATGAGGAGAGAGACTGAGGGCCAGACTCATCCCCACATAGCTTGAGTCCCTTGCTTGAGGCATTTGGAGGGAGAAGGTAGTCATCTTGGTCTCTCTCTGTGGTCAATAAAGAGATACTGCCACAGATAGCCCTTTGAGGAGCAGTTACACTGTGGGGATGCTTCTTGCCTAACTTACGGTAGACGCAACCTAGGCTTTACTTCTCTACTCCACAGTGATGTTGAAGAGGAAATACAATCATAAATAGATTTCCTCAGAACACCTAGACAGGCAATATATAGTGTAATGAGAGATAACAGTACACCACAAAAACTATATAAGTAACTTGAAAGCAAAGAGTATTACACTGTCTTATTTCTTCTTTCTTTGACCCATTGCATATGAATGAGTTAAGAGATTTGCATGAATAAGCACTGGTTTGCAGCTGATTAGCTTGCTCAAAAGGTCTGTATTCATGCACATCACATTCTTCTGAAGAACACTTAGATTAATATTTAGGATTTTTAGAACCAGAGAAAATCATTCCTGATTTCAAAATATTTTAGTTTAGTAACAGAATATCACTTTTTACTTATATATGTGTGTGTATATACATATATGTGCATGTGTACGTCATTAAGATCACTGAAACATTGATGTGCAACTTATAATTATTTTGGCATTGTCAATCTATTCTTATTTTTAAAGAAAAAGTTGTTTAAGAATGATTCAGAAAAGTAGACAATGATGCTTAAAAATATTGATGATGAAGGTGGTGTTCTAGAAATCAACCTAGCTGGGGTAGGCTTAGAAAAAAGCCAAATGTATAGTTAAAGATAGGACTTCTCAGTTATAAGTGCAGCCTCAAATAGTTCCTTCTCACCTTCCACAGATCTCTTATGTCTCTGCCTTAGTTGTAGCTGCCTAAGCTTTTGCCTACAGAATTTACTAGCCTTTCCTCCATCTTTCTGCAAAGATCAAGACTGAGGATTGGAAAGCCAGTTAGAAATACACCTTCCCTGTCAGAGCTGATTACCACTGCCACATTCATTACAAATTTGACATTCAATTCACAACTTGTATTTTTTCTACATCTTGCCTTTCCACTGTCTCGCCCACTTCCCAATCTTGACTTCATCTTCTCACTAACAAATCCTGAAGCACTTCACAGTTATTTGTATCTGCTTGGCTTTGTTTTGTCAATAGCAGTATATTTTTTAAATGAGAAAGTGAAAATTTCTCAGCAACCCATTCCTATGCAGTCAGGGAGGAAGGAAAGGAAGAGGAAGATAGATGTGTGTATTATGATTGATTTAGTTGAGGACTTAATTAGGAAGTATATTTATTAACCTTTCTGTTCTTTACATCTCCTTAAAAGATATGATTGTGATGATATGATTGTGAAGGACTATTTATAGGATTATGACTCCCTACTTAATCATGTTCAGTTTGCGAGCTGTGACATCATTTGAACTGTGGCACTTTAGACCAGAGATTATTAGTGGCTTATATATACCAGTTTATATACTTTCATAAAATCCATTGCTTTATGCTTTATCTTCCTTGAGGACATTAAAGATGCTAGGGTAAAACCTGGATTCATGTTGATGTGGGCAATTTGCTTTAGGAAGAAAGACCTTTTTACAGTGAGTAAGCGTTACATGCATCATCTAAAGATTTGGCCAAGATTCTGGAAAATGACCACTGAATTTTTTAGATTCCCATTTTAAAGCATTTAATTTTCCAAGGCAACACAGCAGAAAATGAATGTCCTTTAAAAAGAGCCAACTTGCACTCCAGAAGCATAGCTTACTGCATATTAACATTTTTGATTGTATCTGTGTGTGTTTGTGATTTACTTCTCAATGGAAAAAAAAAAGTTAGAAAAGCTGAAGATGGTTGCCAAAAAGGGCACTGACTATATTGCTACATACAATCACTTTAGCTTCCTGGAAAGCTGAAATAGTAGCAGCCTGTTTTAGTGTTCCTGAACCAGTTTCTACTGGCTGATTGCATTTCATGGTGAAGTCTGCAAAACAAGTTTTATCAAAATCAGCAGCACCTTAATGGTGATACAGAATAGCTACAGCAGATGCTGAAAAAATCTCGACATCTGCCCAGGCCTGGTTTGGCTTCTAAAAGAGCCAGTAAAATGACAATCCAAGTAGTAGAATATTTTCACCATTAACAAATCAGACTGAGTTTTGCAATATCTTAATTAAACTCTCAGCCCAAGCAGTGTAAAACAAGCAGTAATGTTTTGTTGATCTTCTTTATTGTCAGTATTCAGACTGTAAATTCTTTGGGTAGAAAGTCTCTCTTATGAGTACTGTGATGTTAGTACAAAACCTCAGTTTGGAAGTGTTAATACAAGGATAGTTTGAGAGTAGTGTGCATTGGAAGGACTGGCTTCCAGAAAAGAGATACTAACCCTTAAACATGATCTCAGTTGCACAGTATTCCCAAACCCAAACAGCAGTATGTATTTTGAAAACTGATTCAGTCAACAAGTCAGCAACAGAGTGCAGACAGAGTAAGAAAAAGAGGTTGTAAACAGCAGAAAATCAGAAATCATTGGAATCATAGAAAGGACTAGCAACAGGAGACAATACAAATGGTGAATATCAAACAGAATAAAGTATGGTTTAGGAAGAGAAGAAAGGAAGCAAGCTCTGAGAACAAAGAGTGCTTCATACAGAACAGGCTGGGCAAGCAACTATGAAGGTAAGTAAAATTTGAATGGTAAGGCAGAGAAAGGACCACTCATTTCTAAATAAGACTTAAAGATGCTCAGATGGATGAAAGATAATAAGATGAATTAGGTATCAAAGAACTATAGACAGAAGCAGAGCTGGAGGAGCACATGGCAAATGAAAAGCCAAGCAGATGGAAGAGAAATACTGGGAGAGCATTAAAGAAGGAGATCTCCAGTCAGAGAAGATGTTAAATGATGGCCATGCAAAAGAAAAAGCAGAGAGAGGGCCTGAGAAAGCATGCTGTTCAAAGGAGAAATGGGAGAAAACTAAAATCACAGGAGGGAAGTCAGGATTAAAGAAAAGTCATACAGACAGCCATTGCTTTTCCTTCATTCAGAGGTACCTCATTTTCTTTGTCTTTTTATCTCCCTATCTTATTCGTTAGACAGCACTTTTGTATGTATATCACAGTTGCATAACTTGTTTTTAACATATGTTATTTCAAACAGCCTGAAATATGACCTTAGGGGAAAGGGTAGGTTTTACAGCAACCTTTTATCTACCCACCACTTCTTCTTAAGCAATATCCAGTTCATTCCTGCCATGACTGAAATGCTGCATGATACTATCTCTGCAAAATCTGCAGAAGCAGCATAGGGCCAAAACAAAATGTATGCATCTTATTGCTTCTCAGCTTACATTTTCTTAAAGTCATCTCAATCCCACATATTTTGTCCTGTAAGCAAGTAGTTTTACAAAATTAAATAGGAATTTCCCTATGTGTTTATGACATTCCAATGATGATAGATTTGTGTTTGTAGTTAAATATTTCCCTAGAGTGTTTACTGATTAAACATTCAAGACAGGGAATGTGACTGTGGGTTTGATTGAAAGCTGGTTAAATAAAGAAAATTTCATAGATTCAGATGGGTTTTAGGATTTAACAGTCCAGAAACTATTTGTGAAAAAAATGTGTACATCTTACTATTACTTTTGAAGTGGGCCTCTGGCTTTTATGGACAGGAAACATGTACAAGACATTTAACAATTGTTTGATTTATAAATAGAGCTCTGAACACTTGCGTTCTCCTGAAGGATGTACTGTACATGTATTACTTGGGCTCAACATTCAAACAGACTGCATACAATATAGGCAATGAAATACGGCATGCATGATGTATTTCATACAAATAGGACGTGTCTGCAAATAACACATGCACTGACATTTGTTTTCAGAAACCAGTCCTTGAAAATCAGGCTCCATAGATAATTAGAATGGTAGAAATGAGGTTGACTAACACAAGTATACCTAAAGCTAATGCCACTGACAACATGTAATTTTGACTGGAACATTGCCTACAAGCAAGAAAACTGGTGTCTCTTTCCCATCAAAAGTACTATTTTAGTTTTGCGCAAAACTTTTTTAAAATGTATTTTTAGATGGAAATTATCCATGAATGGGAAACAAAAACAATAAAAGTGATTGAAAGCAAAGACACTTTGTTGCCAGGTTGTCAGCCTTCTATACAGCCTCCTATATGCTTATGGACTTACTCTTAGTGTCAGGAAAATTCAAAGGAGTCCCTTAGGTTTACCCTCCGAAATCATAATTATGTGTTCTCTTAATTGGAAGCAAGGATCCAACAGTAAGAATGTTGATAAGATTGCCTTTTCAGAGAAGCAGAATACTCAAAGAATAAGTTGCCTAGTAGTATTTCCTCTAACTACCATGGCTTCTCCTTGCAATTCTATTGCGGCTTCTTTTATTGTGATCCTGTGGAGGTTGTTTCAATATGGTTAGAAAGTGCTGCAGTAAATACTGCTTTGGCAGATCAGATAGGCCTGAGGCTCTCTGACATAATTAGTTATGTTTGTTTTATGACAGGATAAGTTTTTATCTTTTATGGCCAGGTCTTTTAATCCAGCTGAAAAGTTTCAATGCAAGACAGCGTGTGGGAAAGCAGAACTGTAAGCTACTTCTACACCCTTACAGTGCCAGAGTCAGTGAAGTCTCAATGGTAAGTCTGGCTGTATCTAACTGCCTTCAACACAGAGGACAAACAGTCTCACCTTCTAGGAAAGCCCTGGGCTCCTTGTGTCAGCAGTTCTCTGTGGCATAGTGTAATGATGTCATATTGTAATAAGATCTGTAGAAAAAAATTCTAATAGAGTCAAGCAACTGCATAATTTTGTTCTAAAAAATCTGTATAAAATATTGGTTAGATTTAAGTTCTATGACTTTGTTTGACACAGTCAAACATATGGCTTTTACACAGCAAATGTATCTTGTCTTTACCCAAACTGTTTTTATTGCAAAATCTGTTACTCGACATACTGTGGTCAAAAAATGAATTAATTCTCTTTCACATTCTCTCTCACACACTTCCTAAGCAAACAGTAAAAGTTAAAGGATAGCAGCTCAGTATTGTTTACTGTTGCATGGGGCTATGTTAGTTTAGGTATGCAAAAAAGAGAAATACGATAATGTATATTTAAAAATAGGAATGAAAAAAAATATAATCCAGAACTTTCATTTCTGTGTTCTCAAATGTCTTTTCAAATTAATGTCTTTGGCGTTGTGTGGACTTGGTAAGACACCAACTTGATTTTTTTTTTTTTTTTTTGCACAATGAAATACAGTATTGCAGACTGTGATAGATGTAGTTCTTGAAGCAAAACAGAATAAGTAAGGGAAAAGTGAGCATTCAGAACAGAGCAGATTGTTGCTTGAATTCATCAGAGAACAAACTACATGCCATTGTATCACTGCCTAGATCAGAAGACGAACGTAACTGGGATTTCCAATACCCTGCAGCTGTGAACCAATAACATTCTTTTCTTCTTACAGTTGAAACCCTGCATAGTAACAATTCCAGCAAAACACCAAAAGCATAGGAGGCAGACAAATCTAATTTATTTCTGATACCCACTATTTGCTTTAGGTCATAAAAGCCATCTTTGTATCAAGCACAGTTGAAAAAATAAAATGTTTCCACACCAGAAATTCTGAGATAATCTATACAAGGACATTTGTAATTCTGCACGTCATGCTGGTAAAGTTGGGACTTGCAGACTTACAGGAAAGAGAACAGCTACTTGCTCTTTTCAGGAATCATACACTCACAAAAGTAAGACTCTGAATTAGTAACCTTTAAAAAATAAAACATAATTGTATGTTATCACATAAGACATTCAAAGTCCTTAAGTCACAGAACTCTGTATAAATAGCATTCGTTTGTGCAGCAGAGCAAGCTTATACCTTTGTTTATTAAAGCAACGGGCATCTTCATTGCCTGTGCTTTGACATTAACTCTCAAGGAAGTTTTTTTCTTTTAATTATGTCCGGACAGAGGAAATGAATGATGTGATTTTGTGTAAGAAATTCTTTTGTTCTGTCTCTGTTTTGGAAGCCTGCTTTTCTGTCACCATTTTCAGCCTAGAAGTCAAAACAGAAATGGTACTCAAAAGCCTCGCCTTTGAAAATTCTACTCAGGTTTTACCAATATAAGTAGCTGCAGTTACTATCAGAAATCGCTTTTAGCATTTGAAAACTTTGCTTGTTTCTCACTTCTTTGAGGAAAACCTTCTAGAATTTTGATGCTGGCAAGAAACAAAATATATTACATTTGGTCTTTGTGTATGGTAAGTGTTCCTATCTAATGAATTTTGTGATTATCTTGTATTCTAGGTTAACATTGTTGGCAAACTCCTACTATTCATTCTATAAATGTTGCAGTCAAAACTGCTAAGCTAACTTGTCATTGTTATCTTCTGAACAACTAACTACTTGATCATTAACAATAGCTACACATATCGCTTTGCATTCATCAGAAGTTCTTTCACCTCAAAATTAACAGTCAGAGCTATGAAGAAAAGCTTAAAAAAAAAAAAAGAAACTTTTTAACCCAGTGGTTAAATGATAGGAGACTGTAATAGATTAAGGAATGTTTGAGTGATTCCTCAGATAATGTAAGGCAAATAATTAATAAAGAAGGAACGTTAAGGGAAATTCACATAGAATACGAAATACGAGTGAAATTTATAGATACCTGTTGAGTTTGTATTTTTAAAAATGTCTCAGCAAAACAGTTTCTGTCCACATGAGTTTACAAACTAACCAGACATGACAGAGAAGGAAAGCACTGCTACTGCCACTTTTCAGATGGATTCTAACTTGCCCAAGGGGAATAATCTATAGCAGTTAGGAATTAAATATTGATCTCCTGACTGTCAGCCTATTGCTGTAATTACAAGATATTCTTCCCTTGAAAGTATTGACTGAAATGTTTTATTAAAGACTGTGCTAGCACCAGTAGGGAACAGACCACACAATCAAGTACATACTATTTGACAAACTTTTACGTTGCAAGGATACGTAAGTTTTCTGAAATTTAAAACAGCAGGCTATTTGATACCAGACTACAAGAAGAACTTTTATATTCATCTATTGTCTTATCAATAGATTTAGAATATTTTATGTAAGTGGAGAAGCAATTACTACATTCCTGTCTGTTTCTCCAAGTTTGGTCTATTCATTGTAGCTCTAGTTGTGAAAGTATTTAGGTGAGATATAGATCATTCACTTTGGATTATATTGCTGACTGTCTATCTTTTGGCTTAATTACCTTGTTTTAAAAAATAAAAATTTATAATTAGATGCTCGCTGACAACATCTTAGAGGACCTGCCTCTGAATAACCACAAAGCCAATGCATTATTCTCCTTCCAACATTTTTCTCAAACTCAAAAATGGTCTAACAGCCAACAGACTGAGATCATGGCCTGCCGAGTTGATCAGTATTATCTATTTTTTATTATTTTATTATTTTTATTACATATTTTTTTTTTTGAGACGGCTCATCTCTCTTCCATAGGCATGTGTTGTCTCTTAGCTACAAGAGAAAATGAATAGAGAAGTCTGTGCAAAACTTTCTACTAAGGAGAAAACTTAAAAGAATAATCATTGGTCTAACTCCCCAAATGGCAATTCTTATTTCATGTTAAGAATAATTCTGAATAGAAGGAAATCATTTTAATCTGTGCAAAATATTTTATTTATGTGGAATGTTAGAGTGGAATTTACCTGAACTATTCATAGCCAACAGAGAGAAGCAGAACTTGCTTTAGCTGATGTTTTAGACATCTGCTGTAGATTGAGATTAATTTTATCTTAAAAATGTGTCTCTGTTGGCTATGAAGGCAACCAGATCAACCAGACTTCTGCATTGTAGATATCTGAAGTTAGATGAGATGAACTTCACTCACAGGCTCCACAGGAAGAGCTAATGTGGAACAACTGTTCTGCACTGTCATTTTAGCCTTTTAGACAGGTGCCTTTATTTAGACTGGAAAAACCCTTTGAGGAAGAGACCATCTTTTTGCTTGTATTGCACCTGCAAACAAAAGGTTCACTCATGACAGGCAAGATGGTAATACTTCTGTTAATAATAAAAAGCTGATCTAATGACTGCAGACTAGTACCCGTTATAGAGTTATGACAGTGTGTGTGGCTCAACTGCAGTTAGTATGATTTATCAGTGTGTATTTAAGCATTTTGTTCATTCTCCTCAGTTTTATATTTTGAATGCAGTAATGTATCCTTCTGCCTAGAAAGCTAAATGACCATGTAACAAAACAGAGTATTAGTCTAATTTTGCACAAAGAGCTGCAGTGTACCAGGAAAAGATTGAAATTCTGTCTCCTTCAAAGTGTGCGGCAAGTCTGTCTTTGACTTCAGTGACAACAGAATTTCACATATTGGGCACTGAATCCAGTGCAAAATACAGGTATGATAACATTTCATATCAGCATTTACTAGCATTTGTCACAGATTGTATACTGAGGCTTCATCACTCAAAAAGGAAGTAGAAAAGATAATTTAAAGAACCAACTTTGTGAGAAAGAATATTGTACAACATGTATACAAAGTAAGGTAAGTAATACCAGGCTCTGTTGCAGGAACACCACCTTTTCCACTGTCTTCTTTTGCAGTCCGGCACTCTTTTGGTCATCTGTTTTACTGCCTCCTTTATGCTGGCTAGATGAATAAATAATTCTTATTTTAATTAGTTTGTCATCCATTCTTCTCTGTGCAGGACTTCCCTTCCCATAATCACTTTGAACAGAATGAGTAGTATTTCCTTCATGTTATGTAAGGCTACAGTTACAAATTATCAACCTATGCATATTTCCCCCTAATTTACAGAGTTTCAAAAGGTATAAAAGCCAACAAGTAATCCTCTCCCCTGGACCTATTTTTTTAAGATTTCATTGGTCTGACTTCATTTTTACATTATTTAAGCTGTATCTGCTAACGTACAGCAGTGAAAGAGAAAGCAGACTGCTCCCACTGGACACAGAGTGCTGGAACGAAGAACACAGGGGATTTACCTTTTCAGTGCTGTGTGGGTTTTTGATATTCAGGGGCTAACCTCTTCCTGAAATCATGTAAGTAGAATGGGAAATGATCAAACAGTAGGCAAAATGTTGTGACTTGGTTGAATTGGAAAAATGGACTGTATGTTACTGGTTTTGTGATTGTAATTATTGGGAGGTAGAAGCCAGAGCAGAAGCTAAACAGAAGCAACCAAATTATGGTAACAGAAAAACAGCTGTGTTTTATTACTGATGACAACTAGGAGAGAAATATCCTAAAGTCACAATAATATCACACAGAGCAACCCCTGTCGCTGGTTTCCTGACCTCAACTGATCTTGCCATTGTTATGCTTTGTTACACAGGGAAACAAAGCATCAGAATTCAGATTTTTTTCTGTGCAAGTCCTGTCCTGTAACAGGATCTGCAGGTCACTAGTTGGAAGAAGTTGTTAAGACATAACAACAAACTGATGCAGCTGTTAACACTTCTGTAACTTAGATCATAAAGGAAGACTGGTACAAACAAGCTCTAGGGATGTCTCAGGAGGTGTGCCCAGACAATGGGTATACTAAAGAAGGTGCACAGGCTTGGGTTGTTATCCAGGATAATGATCATCTGATGTGGGATTTGGATCACCTGATGACACTGAGCGTGGTGTCAGCTGATGACTGGGGGTACAGAGGGACTGGGGGTGTCATCCGATTAAAGTTATAAAACAGTTTTTCAGTGGCTAGTTTCAAACAACAAAAAGAATTGCTGATAGGATGTAGTGTTTCTGAGGTATGACACAGTTGTTTAAGGCCAAGCTTTTCCTTTTTTGCTGTGTCATGTGATGGGTTCAGGGGCAGGACTATGGCTGGGGTGGAAGAGCAGCATCCCTTGCATCTGGTTTGGGGATGAGGGAATGTTGCTGGGGATTTGGGAAAATATTTGTTTTATGGACAAATATCTGTAGAGATGCATAGAATGAAACTTTTAGGTCTCTCTGCCTAAATATCCTGTGCTTATGTGGGATTTAGAAAAAGTGCTATGCGTGGGGAAAGGCAGGACCCTGGGCTTCTTGGGCGACACTGTTGAGGGAGCCAAGGTAAGGAATAGTCTGTCAGTGGTTTTCATGGCTACTTCTCTGTGTTATCAGAAGAATTTGTTAGTCTCTCTCAAGTTTGAAAGTTGATTAGCAAGTGCCCTAACACAAGTAGGGTGTCCCTGATGAGGGAGGTGTGCAAGGTATAAGCAGGAATGTGGGGCCACTGAACCTGAGGTCTCACCTCTGTGTAAAGTATTCTCTGCTGAAAAGAGACAAACTAGTCTATTTGGATCAAAGGAAATCCTATTGAAAGGGTTCAAACACAGCACTCTGGTGGGCATCCAGCAGAGGGCTCTCCAAATGTAGAGAGTATAATAGCTGCTATAATTTATGGTAGCATTTATTTAAGCAATTAATGCCTATCTGAGTTTGCTAAAACTTCATGAAATTACTGTCTTGTTCTGTGAGAAGCCTTACATCCTATGATATAACCTGATTCTCTTGTTCACAGAACTTTTTTTTTTTTTTTTTAAAGGTTTGTTCATCTTGTAATCTATCTGGATGTATTTCCTTTCTCAACTCAATAAGCATACTTTTAAAGTTACAGATTTTTTTCATGGTTTCCAGTAAAATGTAGGTTCTGCAGTGCCTAAACATATTGTGAAGGAGAGGCTTAGCTATGTCTTTTTTTTTTTTTTCTTTTTTTTTCTTTTTTTTTTTTTAAGTCTCCACAGCAATGCCCCGGCAAGTCTACATATTTGATTCTGAGCATCCAAGAAGGGGAAGAGAAATTGTAGTTGTTTTAGTAAACAGTAACATGCTTAGACACATAAGTAGAAATAAGAATGAAAGAAGTAATTTCAGGCCTCTTAAGAGTACTGAGTTCTAGTTTTCTTTGCCATATTAAACAGATGTTTACCTCCAGAAAAAAACCAATTTCTGTCTTTATGATAAGGTGAACTGCTTTGCAGGAGGTAAGCTTCATCTTTGGCCATACTATTAGTACTGCACACTGCAATTTTTGCCTCAGATCACTTTATAGGAACAGCCACAAGCTTATGAGACCTTTTTCTTCATGTAATGCTATTCTAAAACAAAGCATTACCTTCCTTACCTTTCCCCTCCAAATTTACTAGGATTTCTATCAATTATAAGCAACTGCTAAAAACTAGAGCTGAGTTGCAGAAGTCTGGGAGAGGAAAAAAACTGACCTGATGCACTGAAAAAACAGTGAAGGTGATGGGACTATCTCCTGGACTCTGCACCAAACTCTAGCCCTCTTCTGTTTCTAGCCCCTACTTTTCTCACTTTGGTACCATCTTATAACACTCTCTTCAGCATAGTGCTATATGTTATACATGTTATGCTGCTTATTTAATTGTACTGTATAAAAGCCCCTGCTTAGCATAAACTGATTATGTTTAGCAGTATTTCAAATACAAAGAATTAGGCATGGAGAGATAATCTGTGTGTGTGCATATATTTTAAAAGGCTATATTTGCTTTCAAGCTTTTAATTAGCACTGCAAGATGGCTGCGTCATTCATGAGTGACAAAGCTTTATGTTCTACAGGTATTCCTGTAGAAGTGCTAACAAAATCTCTGTGAACTCCTGTCTTAAATGTGCCATCACTTTGGAAACATGCTTAACTATTTAGGAAAAAAAGATCTACTAAAGTCAAGGATCATAGTTTAGCCTAGGTAGGCCTCAGAGTGACCTGAAGTTAATGGACTGCTGTAAAGGTCATAAACATGAGGAAAATGTTCTTGTTAAGGGACATATTTTAGCTCTCTATAAGGAAAACATTATTTTTAGCTTTCATTTATGAGGTAGGGGAACTTCAGATTGTGGCAGTTCTAGGTGAAATATTCGCAGACCAATGAACACAGGTAGATATAATCTAGGGAAGATGGGAGTGTTTGATTAAAAACACCATTAAGTTTTGCTTGAAGAATCTTGGGATTTGAGACATTTGGCATTTCAGCTCATCAGTAGGGAGAACACAGGTAATGCAGGCAAAAATGCACCTCTGGTGCATGTTATTGCTCAGAGTTAAAGGCTTTTGTCCCACCTTTTTTTCCAGTGCAAGACTGTTCCCTTCAGTGTTTTTAATCTCATCTGTCAAATCTAGCTTTAGAGGGTAGGGCCTCTGCTGTTGCTTTTTGGAACAAAGCATTCCATAACTCTGCAAATACTGGTGTTTGAATGTTTTCTTTTTTCCTGTTGCACCCATTTTTGCAGTCTCTACTGGCTTCAAAATACATATGTAGTCTTACGCTAAGTAAACTCTTTCCATATAGACTGTACTAATCTTAACAAAATGATGTCATCCAAACTCCCAAGTATTTGTGAAACATGTTTTAATACTTCAACTCCTTTGATCTTGTCTCATAAATCAATCCCTCCATCTCTTTAATTATTTTAATTGCTCTTCTTTAAATTCCCTCCAGTGTAATTTTCGAATAGGAAGACTCCGCAAAATATCCCTGGCATGATGTAGTTACATGGTATGCGAAGGGTAGTCATGCCCAAGAAGCAGAAAAGTATTCTCTTGTTACATGCTCAAGAAGCAGTAGTTCCCTCCTCAGTAATGGGACCCTTCACAAAGAGCCCTAAATTCTGTGATCTTTGTTAGTAAACTGTCCTGTAAGACCACATATAATTTACTGTCCACTTTTACTTCTACATGTCAATATTACAGGTTTCTTCCTCCTGCTGAATGTTTTCCTACAGCTATACCAACATGTTTCCAAGATGAGCCTTTTCTTTTCCATCTGTTTTCTTTTTTTTAATTTACTCATGCTGTTTGCTTGCTTTCCCAGCTCCAGCTCATTTAATAAACAGCTGTGAAATCCATTTATGGGCTAATACCGCATCCTTTAAATGAAGATCTAAGAAACAAAGACTCTCCAAAGTAATTCATTAGCCTTTTCAGCCCTTCAGTTGAAGTCCAGTGCTAATCCAGAAAAAAAACACCCAACCATATAAAAAGAACATGGTAAAATAACAACTTGTTCTGTTTCTTTTTCCATAGCAAATGTAATTAAAGATGATGCTCCACCTCCCTTCAAGTGCTGGTCCTGAAGGCTAAATAAAGTTGAGCTTTTTCTCAACAGCAATGCCAGGAAAAGACTTTTGCATGACAAATTTGTGTTCTATTTTTTCCTGTACAAAGTCAGTGAAGCTGCTCATGTGTATATAAGGGCATAATTTAGCTAGGTGCCTGGCATGTACGCACAAATACTTGAAGGTACTTCAGTGACAACATCACTATTACCTTCTTCTGACTATTCCACAATGGAAAGATAATGTAATAGGTTCAACTAAACAAAAGGCAGTGGTTATTTCCATGTTATCAGTGAAGTTCAAGACAGCAAAAACAATTTCATTAAGCTCCTTTATATAATGAGATAACTGAAACAACTACAGTCTCTGCATGCAAAGGTGAGAGACATCAGGGTATAGGGATTTTTCTGGCAGTCTTGTGGCAGCTGCATCAAAAACAGCAAGGGATAAGAGATGGCAGCAAGGAAGCATGTATTTCATTTTTTTTTTTTAATTAAAGAAGTGCCGTGGCATTAAGAAAAAGCAGAATTCCTGGTGAAATGGGATTCCAAGAAGCACACTTTTTTTTTCTTTTTTTCCTGCTTGGATTTGGGGAAACAGGAGTCTATAATCCTCTGTAATATCGAAGATTGGATCAAAGGCGTCCAATATAAACCTACATGGACCTAAACTTTGGCTAATTTATCAGATTAAAAAAATGGCCTCATCGATCAGCAGAGTCAAATGAATACCAGCTAACAAAACTGCAGTCATTACAGACCTGCAGACTGCTGTGCCTTTTTGGATGCAGATCTCCAGTTAATGCTTCTGCCTTGCTCAGGATGTGAGCAGAAGTTATGGCATTCACAACAAAGATACTGTAAACTTCCATTGAAAAATGTGTTACTGCAGCTTACAGAAATAATGGTGGTAGTATGTTGACTAGGAATTATATAGCAGGATTATATAATGACGACTACTTGTAAACCTTGAAAAATTTTTTTTAAATGTGGAATGACATGAAATTAGTGATGCCATGGTATTGTACAAATTACATCTCAATCCTGCAACGACTTCCCCCAAGAAACAAAAAGAAGCCATAAAAGTTGTAGTAACTGGTGTAATTAAACATCAGGCCTATCATTAACTACTTCTAGATGGTATGTTTTGGGGTTTTATAACTACGCCTTGCTTCTTGCATTTGGGACTTCGGCATGCTATTTTACGGTTGTCCTTTGTTTTAGAAAAATATTGTGAATATGAGATTTTAAAGATGCTCCAGGGATAACTCCTCCGAGGCCTGGAAGGATGGGGGCAGCCCCCGACCCGGCCCTCCCGTCGCGCCCCAGCACCGCTCAAGCCCCTTCGCTGCTGAACGCGATCCGCGGCCGCAGCGCTAGGAGACCCCCAAAGCATTTCGCTCTTTGAAGCGTAGTGAAAACCAGCGCTCTGGGTTTCCTGGCCGCTGCTGATCGGCCGCAGCCCTGAAGGAAGCGGTGGGGGAGGCTCGGGGCCTGCCGCCACAGGGAGGGGGGCAGGCGCGAAGCACCGCCGCTGTGGCGCAGACAGCTGCGGCCGTTGGGCCGCGCTCGCCCTGACCACGCAGCGCCGCCCGCTCCCGCCTTTTCCCCCGTCCCCGCACCCACGCAGCAACCCGGCCGACACCGGCGGCCGCCGGCCCTGCCTGCGCCCAGAGCCAGCCTCCCTCCCGCCCGCCTTCCCGCGCCGCCCGCCTCCCAACGGCCGCCGCCATTGCTCGCCGCGCCGCGCTGCCCCGCCCCGCCGCGCGCCCAGCCCCCGCGGCGCCGCCGCAGCCCCGCGCACATATAGGCGCGCTCCGCGGCACTCGCAGCGCAGCAGCCGCCGCCTCCTCCAGGCATGGCACAGGGCTCTACCTCACTATGGCAGCAGCAGCGCGACACAGCACTCTCGACTTCTCCCTCGGCGGCACAGGTAACCGCCGAGCTGCCCCCTCCCCTCCTCTCCCCTCCCTATGCTGGGCGCCCCCTTCCTCTGCCGCCTCTCGCCCCGGAGGCGGCGGCGAGGCAGCCGCCCTCCCGCCAGGCCCCGCGCAGGCCGCCCCTCCGCGCCCCTCTGCCCAGCCGCCACCCTCGCCACCTTCCCGGGGCCGCGGTCCCCCCTCCCCCCCTTGGGCCGCATGCAGCCGCCCCGGCTGTGCGCGGCGCCGTCCGCCGCAGCCTCGGGCCCTCATCGCCCCCGCCCCCCCCTTCCCCGCCTCCCCCCCCGGGCCTGCCGTGGCGCGCCGCCTCCCCCCGCTTGCGAGGGGCGGCCGGGGGGCAGCGGTGGCGCCGAGGCTGGAGCGGCGGGCCGCGCCTCGGCCTGGCATGGGGGGCGGCGTGGCGCGACGGGGCTTCTGCGTGGGGGAACTTGCGGCTTCGGGTGGGGAGTGCAGGTGCTTTCCCCCCCCCCCCCCCCCCCGGTTACCTCGCGTGGGGGTGGCAGAGTGCAGGCAGGCGCCCCCCCTCCTCCCCCGGCGGGCCCGGCCGCGATGGAGCGGCGGGCCCGTCGCCCCCGGGGAGCCCCGGGCCCTGGCGGGTGCCGCTGCTGCTGGGCGCCTACGAGCCGCGGCCGCCTGGGAAGCCCGTTTTGAGTCAGCGTGCTGGTTCGTGCGGCTCTTAAATGGTTCCTTGTCCTTAGCGCGAGATGCGGTGAAATGGGCTGCTGGCTTTCATAGAGGGAGATGCAAATAAGAGGCATGAAGATCTTGTCACTTTTAATATTCCTATAACCTCAAAGCAAAAGCGTAAGGGTAGCAATTAGCTAATCCGCAGGCGAATTTTATTACTCGGCTACTACGAAGCTATACTCCAGCGTTATCTGTAGGGGGCCTGTTCGAGCCCAAAATCGGGGAAGCCACCACATTTCTCGGTAGGCAAGATGGGTGAAGAGGTTTAATGCGTGGGAGAGCCGCGATGGGTGTCCAAGCCTGGGTGGCAAAGTTGGCGACTACTCAACGAGCTTGCTAGCCACGGCAGCCGCTGGGAGCCCCCGGAGCCCCCTGCGTCGCCCTGTCCTGCGGGGCTGGCCGGGGTGTTTGGGGGGGTAGCGGGGAAGGCAGCTCTTCACCTCTACAAAGAAAACCTTCCCCACGCACATTACCAACAGGGACTCCTGATCCCCCGGCTTTCTTGCATGCTGTCCGCTTCGTGGAGTTGCTGTTCACGCCCCACTGAGCCACTGCCAAGAGCAGAAAGAGAAAGTATTTATGGAGTTGTTCTACAAGCAGTTTGTTTTAGAGTGTGTTTTCTATTGAAAAGCTTCCAGTTTCCATTTTACGGTGAGGTTTTATACTACAACTCAACCATCTAATGGTGAGCTAATGCCAAAAAGGGTAGTCCTTCCATCTTCCTTGTGTCCTGTACTTGTCTGATCCAGCATGAGCTGATTCAGGAAGCTAAACAAGACTAAAAGCAATTTTAGGGGAATGCCCCCTTTGCCCCAAACACCTCTCTGCCTGCTTAGTTCCCTGAACTGTCTAGCTGCAGAGTTATATCAGGAGAGTCAGAAACGCCGGGGAGAGGAGTAGGGCTAGCTGTATTGAAATTAGCTCAAGGTTCATCAGCTGATGTGCCATGTTAAAAACTGAGCTATTAATTAAATGGAGAGTGTGGTAACGACCTTAAGTGTTGTGTGTTTTCAAGTAGCTTTGCGACTGCGTTTCCCTTTACTTGTGAAGATGTTTGCATCTTTCTCCAGGTTGACACATCCAAATGGCAGGGGAGGAGATCAGACCATATGAGGAGGTGTTGCTGCCACCAAAGACCAAAGCGCTTCCCCCCCCCCCCCCCCCCCGCATCTCTTTTGTTCCTTTCAGCACAATAGATGCCTCTAGTGAGAGGTCAAAAACTGTTTTCCACCCACAATAGTTCAGAAGTTACCTTTTGTTTTGCGTGTGGAGTTTCTCCTTTCTTCTGATGCTAAAGGCCCGAAGCATAAAATGTTGTCTATAGAGAAAGATTTGAGAATATAGATCTGTAATTTGTGTTAAAGGGTTTGGATATTAATGCTGAATCAAGGATCATGAATTAGGTGGGTTTTTTTGTTGTTTTGTTGTTTTTTCGTTTTTTAACTTTCATGGACAATAAAACTTCTGAGTGGCCTGGAATACCCTAGAATGGCTATTAGTAAAAGGAGATTTGTGTATTTTGACCTTCTGATCTTGTGGGGATAATCTGCTATTGCAGTGCTTTAGGTGAAGCTATTGCATCTTTGTGTTCTGGAGAATGGAGACTCTAACTTCTTCATGAATGCATACCCCTTATTCTACCTCAAAATGCTAACTTTGTCTTATCTTTTGACAAATATGTTTCTTTTTGGTAGGTATTAATGTAATTTATATTTGCCTGCTTGTAGAAAGACAAGACCTTAGTCTATGAAAGCACGTTTCTTTCAGTAGCTCGCATCTGATTGTGTTGCATCTTGTAATAACTGTACATGGTCAAGGTGCCTCTATTTCTTTAAGGTTTTGTCTATATACAAGATATACTGGGTCAGTGAAATGATCTGAATATAGTGTTCACACTTAACACAGTGTCTTGTGTTCTCACATTCCTGAAGGAGGGGGAGGGAAACGTTTTTAACTATTGTCTAGTGTCAGGATAAACACCACTGTAAAGGATGGGATAGGGTTTCTGAAATGTTAGCTTTTTTATGTTGTTTTTGTTGAGATCTACTTGTGTCTTTGTATGCTTTGTTGTATACAATTTATCTTAAATCTCAAAGTCATTTGAGGTCCTGAGGAAATGGAGGAGGGAGGGCTATAGCTAGATTTCAGTGAAAGGATATGGAAGACATGCACAATTCTGTTAGGAAGGCAGGATTTTGTCTCCTGTTAATATTGGTGCAGCTATTAGCTAGCAGCTGGCAAAATGGTGTTGATTTCTGCTGGATGATTCTACTGGCTTCTTTATATGGTATGTGCCATATTAATGGCACTGTCGTGCTCCAGTGGCTTCAATCACAGCACTGTCCTTTTTAGGGAGTTTGGTTCTTTCCAGAATAACTGGATAATGGTGCCTCTCATATTGCTCCCCCCCCAAGAAGGACTCAACTCTTGAGAACAGAGAAGTAGAATAGTAGGCATGACTTTGTTTACTGTCACTGCTGACCATGATTGTAGGTGGTATTGAGTGATGCCAGCAGTGTCAATGAGAGTATGGGCAGAGAGGCGTAAAGCAGGGAAGACTGGATTTTTCATTTTCTCTTTTTTTTGGGTGTTGGTTTCTTGCTATTATTCAGATGGGGGGGGGGAGATCCCAAGGCTGTTTTGGGAATAGGGCTGCATGGGACAAACGAAACCACGTACTGCTGAAAGTCTCTAGAAAAATTTGAAAACTGTGCAACCTCTAGCAACGTTGTGCAGCAAAATCTACTTTTTTTTAATCCAAAAAAGGATCCTTTTGTCTGTGTTCGTGGTTACATCTTCTATAATTATGCATCTTTCATGAATTTTTAAAAATAATAAACTGTTAGGAAAAAAATGCTTTCTAGCTGGATAACAACCTGACTTTCAGTGATGGTGTCATCAGAAGAGCTGATTAAAGTAGCGACTGTGGTGGCTTGATTCTTTGGGCAGAAATATCTTGCTTATCCCTGTCCCTCTCAACTGATAGGTAGACAACTGCAGCAGACAGACGACATAAGTGTTCCATACTCTAAAATAAAGGAAGACTGCTTTAGCAAAAAATCTGTGTTTGTGAAAGTGGACACAGATGACACTTTCTTAATTGGGGCAGAGAAAGCTTTAGTCATGCCTTTCATTTCTGGGCTAATGTTATTTTTGTTATTAACTTAGTCTATCAGAAAAGAGGAATTTGGGACTCAAGTGACTTAGTTTAAGGCCTTTATTATGAAAGTATGTAGATGCTCAATGTCGTATATACCTTTACAGAGTTGATTCGATTTCTGTATAATGTTAAACTGCTCATATGTGAGGGGTATTTCCATCCATGCATAAATATGTCACAAACTTTCATGTTCTTCCAGATTCTTTAATGAGAGGGGAAGGTAATGTTGAGATGCTTTGGGGATTTGATTTTGTTGTGTTTATTTGCTTCAGAAAATTTGCTTTGAAAAGATAAGAATTCACTTACTGGAAACTTAAGAAGCTGTAAAGACGGTTAAAGCTGCTTAGGGTTATTGCTGGGGAGAGTTACATAGGTCATAGTACAACTGTCGTACTGTGTACAACAAACATGAGCCAGCAAAATTCAGGGATGGGGCACAGATGCAAATGAGCAGGTGGGGAAAAGTGAAGACCATCTGAGCTGACGCAGCTACTAAAAGAAATCCTTAAGAAGCTATTGTGTGAATTAGCTTCTAATGGGAATTCCAGGTCTGTATTGCAGAGGAGACACTGGATAAGTGGATGTTGGTGTGCATATGTCTTGGTCTTCAGGTGAATATTTTCAGATGCACTGTGGGAAGATGGAAAGGAGAGGGTATGACCTTTTGTGGGCTGAGCCTCCTTTTTAGATGCCTGTGTGTGTCTTTGTTCCTGTCCCTGAGGTCTATTGCTCAATTGTGAAGTAGCCTGTGAATAAAATTAGTGAGACAATCAAGCCTGTCATCAGTAGGCGTAAGTTTGCCATACAGGAGTACATGTAAATCAAAAAAGGTTACAGTACTTTCCATGTCTGAAATAATCTTGGACATAGACAATATGTTAAGAGATGTGTGGTGTGGGGTGTTTTTTGTTTGTTTGTTTTTTCCTCCTTTCACACATTCTTTTTATTGGTCAGGTTAACTGGTGTTGTGAATATTGGATAGTTGACATGTGAAAATTATATTAAAAATATTCTTTGTATGCTTTGGTTAGCTTTTTGTTGAGTATCTGCAGTTGCTGCAGATGGACGTGATTTACAAAAAGGAACTTTTTTTTTAATCAGTGGCTGGGGGGATGACCTGTGAACTGCTTTATAATTTAATGAGAGAGATTTAAAATTTCCTGTTTGTATCCATTTCGACATAGGAAGATGATGTGAAATCTGCTGGTGATCCTAAATCTTATGCTTTTGGACTGTTTTTAAACATAAATGTATATGCTTAAAACATGCTTATATTGGGATATAAATGTTAAAGCTGACATTCTTGTTTTGATTTTGTTCTACAACTATTTGCATAATATGGTATAATAGCTATACGCCAGTGTTTGACATTTTTAAAAGTGTAGAAACTGTGTGTATTATGTTCTGAAAGAATCTTGATTATAACATGTGCTAAGCTAGTCTATTGAATGTTCTGTCATGATTGAAGCATTTACTTAGGCTATAAAGTTGTTAAATGTTTGGATCATGTGCAGAGAATTTAATATTTCCGCTCTCGTCCTTGTTTTGTTTGGGAAGTCTTAAGCTGCTTCATAGAACAGGACACAGTTTTATGTGTTTGTTCTTGATTGTGTTGATCTTAGCTTTCAGGGGGAGGAAGAGATGATAAGGTTTTATTTCGTTGTCTATCCCTTTGGAGCCTTATAGTTGCATTTTCCTACTTTAAAGACTATTTAAAAAAATTGTTTGCTGGAAGTTTCTAAGATTACAAATGAGAATACAGCAGAAAATACTTCAGGAGCACTTGGCTGTATATGAAGTTATTTTAAATTAATATCCTTTCATAATGAATGTTTTCTATTGGATGTTTTTGTTGGCTGCCTAACATATTAGAAATGCCAGGTCTTTGTCTTTCTTCTGAGGCAGGCATTGTCTGCTGCGTTAGTTGGGACTGGCTGCAGTTAGCAGTAGAAGCACACTGAGTATACTCTAACACTGTGGGGGAAACAGCATTTATGGGCCTTGTCACTTACTCTGACCAGTTCCGTCAAGTATTAGGTCATCTGAAGTGAAGAAACATCTGACTGCAGTGATAGTATGCTGTTCTCTTTTATTTACTGTATTAATTTCTGTCATGGTTATCAAAATTTGCTGACTCCTTGAGTAAGATCAGCTTGTGAATGAAGGCCATGTAAATAAAGATTAGACAAGACCCAAGTAAATGACCTGTGGAGCTTCTGACCCTGTTGTCAGTCTTGACTGAAATGTGTGTGCAGCTAGTCTACAGCTGCACTTGGAGCATCAGTGCTCCTTTGGCAGCCTCCGTGGGCAGCACGTGCGCTGAGCTTTTTTGAACTGTGCCCTGCAGGGCTTCACCTTCTAGTTCAGGCAGGCATGGGCCACGAAGTGGCATTTGATGTGTCAGAGCATGAAGCTGGCTTGTTGGAAGGAATTAATACATGAATTAATAACCCTCTGTGTGAGAACATGGGCTACTGTGAGCTTGTTCTCTGCTCATGGTGGTCTCCAACAGAAAATGTTTTTGCTTAGAAGAGTGAGACATTTTATGATTGGAGTTCTGAAAAAATAAATGTTCCTCTGAATCTCCAGCCAAGATGTCAAGCACTCAGTGGCTGCTTGCTTGGACACAGAGGAACCATCCCCTGCAAAGGTGAGAGGTAACAGCACAGGAGACATTGCCTGAGGGCCTCATTTAGAGCTTTTTGGAGCAAATTAAGACAGGAAATAAAGAGTGCTTTTGACATCAATGTTTCCTGTTTTAGGCAGGGTTTTCTGATCCTGCCTTTTTAGTAGCAAATGCCTTAGGCATGCATAGCAGCCACTTTAAAAAGCCCTACCCCCCCCCCCCAATAATACTTGTTCTTGGAAGGAGAGAGAAATGCATATAAGAAGTTCTAATCAGTTTGTTTAATGCGTTTTTTGAAGATAGTCAGGTCCTGGGTAATAATACTGGCTGAAGACATGTAAGTAAACAGGAGTTAGAGCTGGTGTTATCTGAGCAGCATTGAAGCTCTGTATGAAGTTTCTTTTTTTATCACTTTCGGATGAAAAGTCTATAGATGTTTCAACACGTGATAATATTGTTTGAAGTGTGAGCAGTCTTTATATGCTAGTTGATGGACTCCAGATTTACACATTACTGGCAGAGGCAAATCAAGTTAGTGGAGCTGAGGTGTTGAGAGCACATTTGTCAGATGTTAAGCTTCAAGCTGTATTTCAGATGAAGGAACTCCTCCGAGTGTATAAATGCTCTGCATGTGAAGGTGGTATGACAAGCTTATGGGAATGTTGGTTTACAGATGTAGATTGGCTTTCTACTTTACAAACTGCTTGATAGTGATAGTCTGTTAGGATAAGGTGTTTGGAGTTTAATAAAATCTTGTCTTTCTATAGTGAAAATTAAGTGGCCAAGCACCAATTTTCCAGATTTGCTATTATGAACCTTAGATGGTTAAAAGATATTCCAAAACAATGTGGCAAATAGTTCACATACCTGCAGGTGTGCAAAGGTTTCTCTTGTTACTGAAGAACAGTGAATTTGTATGCACTGGAAAACCTATAACAACTTTAGAATGTGAAGTAAAAAGTTAGGGAAGGGGAAAGAAAATTAAAATATCCAAGGTTTGTGGTTTTTACTTTTGTGTGGTTATTAAATCTGAACAATCTAATTTAAAAAAAGAATGTCAGCTGCCTTTATGTGTGGAGGCCTATAAATACTACTTCCACAGTTATCGTAGAGCAGCAGGAGTTTTGGTGAAGTGTTCCATGCTATTCTGGAAGACTGCTTGCATTAAAAAAAAAAAAAAAATTGTTAGCTATAATAGGATGTCGTATCATGATTACCTGTAATTGGATGCCAGGTATGACAAAATATTTTTTAAAGTGTATATTTTATCTTCATTGAAAATACGGGAGGAAATATTTGTCTGTTGTAAAAGAAACTATTTGATGCTGCTGTGTCCCCCCTCCCCCCCCCCCCCAAAAAAAACATTTTTAATATGAACTTAAGGAAGCACAACTGTCTTCCAGTAGCTCTGCTTCTAAGAGCTCCTGATGTGGAGCTAGAGCCACGTTACTCTAAGCCAGCTGTCTGTCTGTATTTTAAATAAAAAAGTGATTTGTTTTCAGATATGTCCTTCAGCTGGTTACTGCTGACCACTGATACCATGCAAAAGTAGACAGCAGGAACATGTGGCTGGGGACAAACAGGAAGGCAGAACAAAGTTTGGGCTTACTTCAGCTTAAGCTGTTGTGGAAATGTGCTTAAAAGGTCTCCCCTCTCCCCCTCCCCCCCCCCCCCCCCCCCCTTACAAAGTCCTTAATATTGATATTCTGTAGATCTTGCCTTAGGATAAGGAAAAACAGTGATGGTGTGAACAGGGCTCCTGCTGGACAGTGATGTCTTTGCTGTGATGTAGATACATGCTGCAGAGACTCTTGGGGGACAAAGAGTGCCTCTGGTTGCCCAGATATAAGGGAGCTCAATCCCTACAATACTGTTCATAAAGTTTCCTAATAGGTGCTCAACTAAAACTAGGCTTTGCAGAATGGTCAGCTCTATAAATGTAAGAGCAAGAGCTTCAACTCCTTGTGGTAAATGAATAGTTGTGCATCACTGTCTATACAAGTATCCAGAGGGAGGAAAAAAAGTGCATGTCTGAATGGTGTATGTGGCCTTTAGGTACCTGCTGCTACAGCAAATCGTCAGGAAGGTTCAATGATTTAGCCCTGCAATAGTTGAAGGAAGTCCTGTATCTGTAGATGAGATAAATGGTTGGCAAGTAGTGTAGAAGAACTCTCACTGAGGTGCTGGAGGGCTTTGTTTTGTTCAGTCCTTACACTGCAGAAGGTGACAGTACTGATTCTGGGGAGGAAAAAATATAGACTTCTTTCATTTCACAGCAAGAGACAAAAATGCACCTTGTAGAAGGCAGGATACTGGTTTCTAGTGTCACTTTAATACTTTCCTATGATATTCAATGTGATTTTGAAGGTTGGAGTAAAATTCAGTTTTAGGCTATGGATAATGTCACTTACAGAGCTTTATCCCAGGAAGAGTCAAGTTACATTCTATCACTCGTATGTATTGTTGCCAATAATAATTTTTTTTAATTTACACTTGGATAGCTGTGTTGTATATACTTGCTCTCACAAACTTAAATAGCAAACTGAGCATCAGTCATCCTCAATAAGACTACAGTCATGTTCCCTGTCATACTGTTTTAGCATTGTTTTGCTAAGATCACCAGGATAATAGTAAAATGCTAGTTTCCTGAGTCAATTGCTGTAATCACAGGAGATACAAATCAATTTTTCTTTTCAGGAAATAATTGCAAATATTAAAAATACTGAAGGATCAACAACAACAAAAAAATCCCTCTGAAACTTTAATTAGAAATTAGCAAGGGGTAAGTCCAAGCTTAATTAATCAATCAGAGATTTAAATTCACTTTAATGGGTAATTATAAAGCACGAATAGGCTAACAGCTGGCTGCTTGCCTGCAGAACTATGGAATGGCTTCCTTTTCCTTCCCCTTGCTGAGCTGTGCGAAGCGTAGAGGGGATCTGTAGTCACAGGCTGTGAGGAAGAGGGCAGAGTGACAAGCAAGTGCTGCTGCCAGGAGGGTGAGACCTGTGGGGGGGGCAGGCGGCCCCTTGCCCTGTGCCATAGCGGGAGCAGATAGGTTCTCATTGCAGGTGTGGAAGGGCCCTCCTGTGCCAACAGCCCAGCTGCTGCTGCCCCTTTGGGAGGAGGGGCAGGCAGAGCAGGGGTGTCTCTGGGCTGGGTTTGGTTCCTCAGGTTGAGCCGTGTTACTTGTACGTAACTGTGGGAAGGAACAAGCCTTCTGCCCTTGAGAAGTCAAAGTTAAACCTGAGGTCTGCTGCAGCATTATGTATAGTATGCTCTGTAAGTGTTTGCATTCTTTGCGGTAGATTAATAGTGGTACTTGCTTTTTTCCTATGAATCGGTGGTCCTGGTTTTTGTTGTGTGCGCAGAATTTCTCCTGTAATTACTTTTTTGGGTGTATTTTAACTCACTGGTATGGTTGCTTTCATCAGTAGCACGGGCTAAATTAAGAGGAACAACACTTAGAAAAGCTGTTCTTGGACCCATTTCTCGTTTTTAATCTAACTCTAGGAAAAAATATGATGTCTGATTCTTTCCTCACATCAGAACTAGATCTTACAAGCTCTTATAGCCTGAAATAATGGAGGGAAATCCCCAGTAGAATTTCCAGAAGTACCAACATTAGGTACCACATACCTGTTCAGGTAAACTTGTTTTTTAAAAGATAAGCAGAAGAAGGGAAGGAAGATGCCAGAACCTAAGCCTAAAATCGGCAGTTATTAGATGGTTAAGTGATCTGGAGCTTGCCTGTGACTGTCTTGGTGAAGCAAGAAGGAGCTCTTGGTTTGTACCTTGCTACTAGGGGTTGTAGTTTCTGCCGCTGAGCCTTTCCCTCGGGGCTAGCTAGGTCTGGTGCTCTGCTGTTTGTCTTTAGGCTATTCACATGGCCTGCTCTCTAGCCTGCTGCATTTGGTTTGCTCTGTGTCTGTGCCACCCACCCAGGAGAATAGATCATATTTCCTTCTTTGAGTTTTCTCTTTTGGATAATCCCTTCCATTATCTGCCTATGAAACTGTTGCTGATAGTTGTGCCCCCTGAGTATTGTCTCTTGGCTATTGCTTAGCTAACCTGTGGAAAGCAGCAGGAAGGTATTAAAAGCTTTTCTTTTGTCTTCCTCCCCCCCCCCCAGCTTTGTTTTCTTGAAAGTTTTAAATTACGTAGGAGTAAGTGGCTTTTGATCCATCACTTGCATAGAAAAAACTTGGTAGACTTTTAATCTTCCTTTCCACACCCTTACTATGTGAGCACATGTGCAACTTCTTAGAGGAGTGAAATAGCTGAGAAAGTGAATGGGGGAGAGACTTCTTTTTAACCCTTTTAAAATCTGTTTGTGATCACTCTGTACCTGTGAAAGTTACTGTGACGTAACAGTTCTCTGCTTTTCTCCTCTTTCTGCTTTTCTTTCTGAAGAGGCACTGCTTAAGTACTTTGTCGTTCAAAATTGTCCCGAGTGTCAGAATTGAGCTTGCCTAGTGTTTTAAACTTACTTTTCTTAGTTCCCACAAGAAGATTCTGTGGAATGCTCTTGTAGGACTCGCCCTACTTAATTGAAAAATATTTCTCTAATAGCTAGCTGGAAATGGTCTCCAAAAATCATTCTAGCAGATGTGAGGGTTGCTAAAAGCTTTGCCAAAATCAAACAAGGAAATAATAAGAAACCACCCTTCTTTGTGGTGGGTTGTTTTTAAACTTCATTGGTGTGTTGCGACACAGGAGTTGTCAGAAATGAGCCTTTGGATGTTGATAAATCTACAGGCAGGAATGTTATATTTGGGCAGTAAATGAGTCAGAAAAGGTTTGTTTGCAGTGCTTGGTGCTTCCCACCTAGAACTTTCCTCAGTTATGTCAGAGATGATAATCATGGTTTTATGCAAGTAAATATATAGATTCTGGACTCTTATTTTCATTGCATCTTCATTCTTTCCTCTCAAGTAGTTTCAGATTTGGACATGCTGCAAATATTTTCAACTTGACTTTGGTGGCTTCTTTTAAGTCAGTTATTATGAGGAAGGGTTTCTTGCAGTGAAGGGTTTCTTTTCCCTTCTCTGGATATTTTATTATTGATGGCCAGTTAATTGACCTTTCCTGTAGGCCAGTGAGTGCTGAGTCTTACTGCTTATCTGCTTGCACTGGTACAGATTTTCAGAGAGACTTTTAGGGTGGGTGGCTCCTTGTAACCACAGAGATCTTTCAAGGCCTCTACTTCATGCAGCACCCTGCAATGTCTGGTGTCCTTGTAAACTCTAGCAGCTATTTCTCATGTAAACAATTAGGTAGGGGTTCTGGGGGGTAGAATTTTGGAGACCGGTAAGTACACTTACCAGTATATTTACTACAAGTTTAATAAGAAAACTGAACTGCTTCACTTAAGGGATCTGTTTTAAGCCTTCTTTGATTCAGTAGGCACAGCTTAAAAATATAATTGGTACTCTAGCGCGTGGATATATGTAAGAATCCTCCAGGCAGAGCTACACCTTACACTGGTCAGTAGAATTTATCCTTCCCTACCAGTGAGTGCTCTTAAAAAGTGAAATGCCTCCGATGAGACCCCGATGATCTTGTCCCATAATTCCAGAATATGTTAGGATGTGTGCCTGTGAGCTGACAGGAAAATAAAAATCTTTTTTTGTCTAAGATCTTAAGATCTCTTTCCCTCATTACAAAATTTTATTAATAAGTGCTTTCAAATCTATGTCTAATCATAAATTAGTCTTCAAGTGTAAATAACCTCTAAATTGATAGAAAAGGTTTTCTTCTGGCTCTTTCAATGTATATGTGGCAGTGACCGAAACTTCTTCTGTGTTTTAAAAGGCTTGCTAGTATAACTAACACCTTCATATATACAAAGTGCTTGCTTTATTATTATTATTATTATTATTTATCACAAGAAAGTAATTTTATCTAGGTAAAACTTGCATTTAAAGACAGTCAGTAAACCAATCTTTTGTTGCCATGATCTGATTCATACCATTACAGATGAACTACTACTTGTGTAATGTTTCATGTGTAAGGCTTTTTTCATAGCATTTTAGAATGGCACTGGCAAGTGCTTCTAGTGAAGTTCTGGTCTTTGGCTGTCTGAAATCTGATTCATTTACAGCCAGATGTGAAACTTCTGAGTTCCTGGGTACAGATGGTGTCCCTTATGGGATGGGAACGGGGGGTAAGGAAAACCAAAGACCAGGAACATGAAAGGATGTGCTATGCTGGGATTCTGGATGCAAACTGAAAGGCTGCATAGATGTAAATTCTAAGTTCTGGTATCTTAAGTGTTGATATAAAAGCATTCTGGAGATACTGCAACCCCTTGGCATAACTGGATTTCTAAAACTGTGTGTGTTAAATTCACTGAATTGAATATAAATGTCTTACAGGAATGAGTTCATGGACTGCATGCTGAATGTTCAAAGGAATACTGTGTACTCCATATAGGTAATCCCTTGTCTGCTTGTAAATAAAGATGTCTGCCTACATCCTACTCAGCGTACATCCTGGTGTTATTTTGAGATGTGATAATGCCATTATTCTACAATTTGGTAGCAGATATTCTTAATATTGTAGCCCAATAACTGGAAATTTATGCCCTCATGAAGTACAAACCTAAGCTTGAGTCTCACTGATGTCTGTATTTTTGAGACTGAGGTTGCAGAAACCTTCAGAAACTGAGATTCATGAAATAATGTGGACTGCTTAACTACATAAGATCATTTTTGGTTTTATGCATACGGTTGACTAAGTTTTCAGTTAACCTCATATATGAAACAGGATAGAGGAAGAATGAAAGAGCAATTTTTTTTTTTTTTTTTTTTTAAGGTAGTGCTCTATCCATGGAAATAGATGATGGTGATAGACCCTTTAGTTGCCCAATTTTTGTTGCTGTTTTTGGTAAATTATTGTTTAAATGTGACTGGAAACTTACTTTCATCTGCCTTGTGAAGGAGCTGGGAAAACTAATAAAACTCAAATCTCTCTTTGCAGGGGTCGAAGGGGAAAGTTGGAAATGGTGATTCTTTATGTTATTGACCTTCAAATAACGGAAGGTCAACAGACAGGATACATAGCAATGCTTGCTTGCTTTTTGTAATACATGTGCACTTCATGCTGCTTGCAAAGACTGAAGCAGAGCAGTTTCTGTTTGTCACTATCAATACAGTCACTTCTAGCTGAATTCTTGCTCAGTGTGTTAAGTATTGACTTACTGGTCATGTACCTTCATGTACTCTTTCTTGGTCAAATATGAAGGGCTATGAAAAAAATGGTTATGCTTTGTGTAGTTCTGATCTCTTTTACATTGATTTTTAGGAACTTAGGCAAAGCTTTTCTAAAAAGTTTATTTTTCACAAAGGTGATGCACAACTCTGAGCCATCTTGAAGACTGTTCATAGGCTAGTGCTATCTGAAAGCCTCAATATATTTCTTGTTACTCTGGTCATCATTATTATTAAAGTAATAGCATAAGTGACCTGAAGCTAAAAGCAAGGTTAAGCTTGTAGGGAGACATTCTTATTAGGCCAGTTAAATAGTTTTCTTTTTCTTTCCCCTGCTTTTGCTTGTGTCTGAAGCTGTGGTTCCACTAATGTCTTTGTGGTGGGGGATGGAGGGAAGACAAAGGCTCCTGCATGTGGGGAAGATAATGGAAGGAGAAGTAGACGATGGAAGATGTGATACTTCCCCCGGGCCAGCTTGTTTGCAGAGTCCCACAGCTAACTGAACAATTTTTCCAGCATAACTGATGGAAGGAGTTGGGGACTAGAAGGAAGTAAATATCACTCCTGTCTTCAGGAGGGGCAAGAGTGAAATCTGGGGAACTATAGGATAGTCAGCTTCACCTCAGTCCCTGGGAAAAGGTGATGGAGCAAATCCTTCTGGAAACAGTTTCTAAACGTGTTAAGGACAAAGGCATTTAGGAGTAGTCAGCATGGATTAACAAAGGGGAGATCATGTCTGACCAACCTAATGACCACCTTTGAGTTGTTTGGCTCAGTGGGCAATAACATCCTCATATTCAAACCAGTGAAGTATGGACAAGATAAATGGGCAGTGAGGTGGTTTGAAAACTGGCTCAACTGCTGGTTTCAGGATAGCATAAAATCCAGCTGGAGGTGAGTCACTAGTGGTTGTACCCCAAGGCCTTGATACTGTGGCCAGTACTGCTCAATGTGTGCATTAATGACCTGGATTATGGGACACAGTGCACAGTCAGTAAGTTTGCAGATGATGCAAAACTGCAGAGTGGCTGATAAACCAGAGGGTTGTGCTGCCGTTCAAGGGGACCTTAACAGGCTAGAGAAATAGGCAGAGAGGAACATCATGAAATTCAGCAAAGGGAAGTGCAAAGCCGTGTACCTGTGGAGGAACAACCCCAGGCACCAGTACAGGCTGGAGCCAGCCAGCTAGAGAGCAGCTTTGCAGAGAAGGACCTGGAGGCCTTGGGCGGACCAGAGGTCGAACATGCGCTTTTGCAGCAGAGAAGGCCAATGCTATCCTGGACTGCATTAGGCAGAGTGTTGCCAGCAGGTCGAGGGAGGGGATCCTTCCCCTCTACTCAGCACTGGTGAGGGCACATCTAGAGTGCTGGGTCCAGGTCAGGGTTCTCCAGTACAAGGCATGGACATCCTGGTGTGAGATGAGGGAACAGTCACAAAGATGATTAAGGGATTGGAGCATCTGACACATGAGGAGAGGCTGAGAGCGCCATGACTTCTCATCCTGAAGAGAAGACTCAGGGGAGATGTGATCAATGTCCATAAATAAGTGATGGGGAAGAGTAAATAAGATGGAGCCAGACTCTTCTCAGTGGTGTCCCCTGGTGTGACAGGATGAGAAGTAATGGGCAAAAATTGAAATACAGAAAATTCTACGGAAACAAAAGAAAAGGACCCCCTTCCTTCCCCCCCCCCCCCCCCCAAACACACACACTGTGAGGGTGGTCAAACAGAGGACCAGGTTGCCCAGAGAGGTGGTGGAGTCTCCACCCTTGGAGATAGTCAAAACCTGGCTGGATGTGGCTATGAGCAACCTGCTATAGGTGACCATGCTTTGAGCAGGGGAATTGGACTAGATGATCTCCAGAGGTGCCTCCAACCTCAAGTATTCTGTGAGAAGTACCTGAGCTGGCTGTGCAACAGAGGGATGGCTACAGGATCATGGCATAACGTAGAAAAAACAAACCTTGAGTGAAACACAGTGTTGCTTAAAGGATACAGTTCTAAACACTTTTGGCTTAAACATTCTGTTCACTTCTTACCTCCCACCCCTTTTTATATCAATGCTATCTCTTAAAATATATGTTGCAAATACTGTGCCCATCTTTGACAGCAGTGCAGTCTTAGATTGGCACCAGTCAACAGAGGGGAAAAAAACCATTTGCCGTTCAGTCTTCGTTTGGATGCTTACGCTGTTTGTGGGAAGATGGTGTGTGGCTGTGGATGACGGAGGAGGTGGGTTACTTTTGACTTACGTGGAACACTGGAAAAGAGGTGATTGTTGGTGGAGAAACAGTTTTTAGCTAGGCATAAGGAAAAAAAACATTGTACTGTAAGAAGTGTTACAAATACTGAATTCACAACTTCTGGCAGGGATATATTTGTAATCTTATATAGGAGGTATTTTTGTATGTTTTCCTTAGTGATCTGGATTGATGGAATGGTGGTTTTGTGGGGAAGAGTGAGGGAAATGAATTCTCCTCTTGGTAGCTGGGTGTGTTTAATCTTTTGAGAGTTCATTCTGATTCATAATGGTTTTACTTGTATCCCTTCCAAATGGAGACTTGGATGCACTGAATGATCCTTAGTAACAATGGTGACTACAGAGATGTGCCGGTAAGGTCATGCATTTGGTGTTGTGGCACAGTGTAGCCTGATTTGCTGCAGCTGTGTTCATTATGTAGTCTGAAGCCCTTGGAGTGGGAGTGCAGAACACTAAATCTGTGAAAACTTCTCAGGAAAAAGCAGCTGTCTACATTTGCCTTTCATAATACAGAATAATGACATGGAGTAAGTGCACGGGGAAACTTGAAGCTGATCTGCTTTCTCATAGAAGAATGAATAGTAGATGGTCGTTTCTGCCCTCTTTTTAGACCTCATCCAGTGCCATGCATGGTGGCCTACTTGTATGTATAAATCAGTATGAGGAGTTGATTGCTCCTCATAGATGCAAATTAATGGAAAGGAATAGTTCTGGTATAGATTTCTGCTTCCTGCTGTTCTCTGCTTGCACAAAGGTAGCAAGCACAAAGCAAAGTGTGTGTATTCCCCCCTGCCTGCCCCCCCCCCCTTTGGGGTGTTTCTAATAGAGTATTTCCAAACTTAGTAGAAGAAGAGACATTTGTTGCTAAAGCTAGTTGTACTTCTGTTAACATGTCAAGCAAAAGCTACCTGCTTTGTCCTGAGGAGTAATGAAAACACTGGTTGAGAAGGGAACATTCTTGTTTTGTGCTTTTTTTTTTTTGTTTTGTTTTGTTTTGTTTTGTTTAGGAGGGGGGGAGTATTAGCAGCTGTTGTTATTCTGAACTATTAGCCAAGTCTGTGATAATTCTGTGGAAACTTCTCTAGAGCATGTGTTTCTGAGCTATCAGAGTGCTCTGCACACTTCTATGCAGTTGGATGCTTTTAAAAAGGAAAAAGAGTACAACTTAAAATTTTAAAAACCCCCAAAATAGATTGTCCTGTAAAGGTTGGTGACCAAATGATAATTAGCTATCTGCAAATTATAATGTACTGCCCCATACGTATGGGGGGAGGGGAGGAGAGAAGTCCTAGGAGGTGGTTGGCTTTCCGTAAACTGGTTTTGCATATATGTATGGCTGTGTCTTTCTCTTTGTCTGTTTTCTCTATTTGTTTTAGTGCCTAAAAGAATATTAGGATCCTTGAAATAGAGGCACTAGAGCCTGAAGTTTCTACTTAGTCCTGGATTTTAAAAATCATGAGCGTTTTGCTCACTGAGCATTCCTGTAATGCACCCCTAATTTGGGAGGTTTTCCTGGGTGAACAGGTAAGAATGAGGTTGAGAAATAAAACTGATGCTGGAAAAACGCCTCAAGCAGTGTTAGCATTAGGATGTGAGACCTCCCTAAACCTATATTTCTATAAGTGGGGGTGGAAGGAGGCCCTGTGAGTGGTCCCCCTTCTCTTCTGCAGACTGGCTGCTGGAGCAGTTGGGGTGTGCTGCCGCAGCAGGTTAAGGGCACAGCCCGATGCAGTTCTGCCTCGTATCCTGCTGCCCAGATTGAACTGGCCCTGGAACCTGACTTGGCTAAAAACTAGTTACTTCTTTCAGTCATATTCTCTTTATTGCTCATTCCTGAAATACTCTGCTGTGTCTGTTTGTTTGCTTTCCCTTTGAGGTTTTTGTAGAATTCCAGGTTATAGGTAAAACACCCAGGTATGAGAATTTCAGACTTGTACAGCACAGTGGCATAATATATGGAATGATTAATTTATGTGGTTCTGAAACAATCTGTTAGTGTTCAGATTGTTGTTTTGCTACTAGTAGTGTTTTGGCTCCTAACATACATTATCTCTGGATGAAGCAGTTCATTTGGTTTCTCTTCCATTTATTTATTTATTTATTTTTTATTAAAAGGGAAAATGCATCAGAACTGTAAAGGTATGTGGAATTGCTTCAATCTGTTCTGTTCTGTGGGTTTCTTTGCCTTTTTATTCCTTCTCTGCTCTAGCAAGCAAGAATGTAACATAACCAACCATTTCAAAATCAGGGTAAGAAAAAAATAAGTCGGAAATGAAGTGAATGTTTTCAAGTGAGAGCTAATCTGTTCCCATGTTCTACTAAGATTTTGTAAATGCTCTGGTATGAGAAGGCCCTAAATCAAAACAGGATATTTTATTTTTAGAGATGGTTTTGTTCAGTAGCGGATTACTGAGCTCAGTGCTGGAGTATCTGGATGAAACTTTGACCACTGTTATGCATGATGCCAGAATAGATACTTTAAGTATCTTTGGCCTTTAAGCAATACTCGTGTTCACAGATCGCTGTCAGTTAATGGGTTTTTGGCTGCTAAAACTTAAGAGGAATGTCTGTGACTGAAATTGTCTCTTCTAGAAGTATATTGGGATTCAAAAACTGTCAAATCTTCCATATGATGTTTTTATTTCTGCTCTCTCTGGAGTTGAAATTCTGGGCCCTTTCAGTCCTTTTTGCAAAAAATTATTAAATGCTTAAAGCAATATTTCACACTTGGTAACCTGAGTTTGCTTCCCTTGTTCCTGAATAGGAAGGAATCTTGTTAATTTACATTAACATTTTGATCTAGATTTAGAGATTTTTTCCTATTGCTTTAATTGCTATTGCCCTTTTCAGGTATCGACATTTGATATAGCATATCTGAACTTGGAATGAGGGTGGTGGCAAGTGGATTTAGGTGAGAGACCTTGAAATTCTGGAAATTTGCTGATGCCTTTGGGCAATTCAGTGATGTGTCAAAAAACTTAAAAAGGAGTCTTCTAACTTTGGGGAATTAGTTAGCCTTTCAAGGCAAATCTTATATAGTATAACTGAAAAGAAACCTAAAGAAAGAGAGCATGCTGATATCTTACTTCCCTGAAGTTAATCATGTAGTAGGAAGAACTCAAAGGTGAGTTTGTGCTTAATTGGTCAGCAAGGAAGTCTGTTGTAGAAAGATGAGGGATTGGTATCTTCTTGAAGCAGAAGAGGGATTGGTATCTTGAAGCAGAAGAATCTTTGTGATAACTTATCCTACAATCTCTGCCAAGATGCACCCACTGGGCATCCTTGAAGCTGTTAAAGCAGGCTGAATAATATGCGCATTTGAGTTCTTCCAGAGAATCTGTTCTACATTTTCTTATACCACTTCAGCATTTTGCAGGGGCAGCAGAAATGCAGTTGTCTGGGAGTTGGTTTTTTTTGCTGGCTGGAAGAAGACGGTGTGCACTGTTAATCTGAATTATTGTCTAACATTGTTCCAGTAATCATATAAGAAATAAACTATAAAGGAAGGAAATGAGCATGGGTGTTAGGAAAAATGAAGCTGAAGATAAAGGAGTGGGGAAGGAAGCAAATGGCAAGTGAAAAGAGGGGACAAAAAAGGTGGTGGGGGGGGGGAAGAGGTCCTTCTCCCCTCCCTAGCACAAAGCTGCAGGAACTGGAAGCGGTTTCAGAACTGCAGCTGTAGTTACGATCCAATTTCCTTTGTGCTCATAATACCTCCAAAATATGTTGGCTTGATTGCCAGCCCCACTTATCACTACTGTAACTGACACTTGGTGGGTGAATAAACTATGCACTCGGAGCCTTAATTACTGCCTGTGCCATGATGGTACCTGACTGATGCTGGAAAGCAAGTATAAAAGCATGAAATTGTTCTCACTGTATTTTAGCTGGCATAAATTATAGTGTGGTGTTTCATCAATGAGGGTGAAAATCATGGGTAGTGATGCTGACAGAGTAATAATTGTGCCAGCTGTTAAATCATTTGCTGTTGTCCAACAGAACTTTTGTGTGTGGGGTGGGTGTTTTTGTCTTTTGTTCTAATTAGCCATAAGCTGTAACATGGGGAGTTAGTGAGTCAGAAATAGAAGATGAAAAGTAAATACTTATCGCAGAACATGAATGTAAGGTAGGTAGTAGCAGCAGTAAGAAGTAGGGCCTTTCCACTTAAAATAAATATTCTTGGGAAGAGATTGAGGAATTAGGTTGCTGACTTTGTGTAGAGGAAAAATAAGGGAAATGCTTTTTTGTTATTTCAGTCTTTCTGGTAAAACATACAGGGACAACTGAGTCCTGGATTTACAGGTGGGCAAACACATAGGTTTCAAGTAATCAGATATCTAGTTTGGTCTGTTGTAGTGTCCACCTCATTTATCATATGCAGGAAACTCCACACTATTTACTTGGTATGGATTTTTTTAAATTATCTTTAAAGCTTGCAGAAACCATTAAAGTTCTGGAAACGATTGTTGACAAGACCTGTAGGCTGCACTGATTGGATTCTAAGATATATGCATTTAGGTGGTGGCAGGGAGAGCTGTAAAACAAAATAATAATTTGGGGGGGGGGAAACCAATGCATCAATAGTGGAAGCAAGTGGTTATGAACCATGCCTCCAGATGATTTCTCGCATGGAATAACTCCAAATCCTGGTTATATTATTGTCCTTTTGCATGACCATAGGGGCTTAGGGTGGTGTGTGTGCCTCTTCTGGTATGGTCTGTATAAAGCAAAAATGATAACTGTCCCAGTGGGGACAGTCTGTGGATTAATATTGTATGTGTTCTCATTGGCACACGCTATATGCTGCAACAATCTTGTCAGTTTTGTTCTGACTCTCATATAGTTTTACCAGAATCTTCTGACTTGCACAGTGAATTAATTCATGATTTATTTTGGGGAAACTTTTGTAGATGCAGTGTCTAAAAGAGTTATAATGAAGATTTTTTTAAAAAAATCTTCATTTGTGTACCCCAGACTCTGATGCTTTTGATGTCTGTGTTTTAACTGTGAAGAAAAACCGTTATCTTCAAAAATGGGATGATGATTTGTCCATAGTTGTTATCACTGTAACTCCTCTTGTTATTACCAAACAAATTCTTGTTTGTGTGTACTTCTTGGTGAGATGCCTTTTCCACAGCATCTTCAGCTGAGAACCTCCTTTGTTCTGGATGTCAGGAAAAGGATGCCTTTTCTCTGTGGGTGCTCAATCCATTTATGGTACGGAGA
Organism: Dromaius novaehollandiae; assembly: GCF_036370855.1. Taxonomy (NCBI): domain Eukaryota; kingdom Metazoa; phylum Chordata; class Aves; order Casuariiformes; family Dromaiidae; genus Dromaius; species Dromaius novaehollandiae. Next base: position 133,277,272 of record NC_088098.1, on the reverse strand, counting down.
AGTACCTGTGAGAGAGTAGCTTGGCTTGTTCTTGGTGAGAATAGCTCGAGGGACTGAACCCCTTCACACAACCAGTCCCTGCCATCAGCTGAAGGGGTGGAATGATATTTGTGCTTTTTCATTCTTCAGCTTTTCTAAGTCACTGTTTTAAGCAAACCTTATATTTAAGGAAGTAGTCTCAAAACATTTAGGTTTAGCAGGTCTCAAAGATCCAGTAAATCCTGGAATTTTCTATGTCTTCTTGGTCCTCCTATTCTTGCACTGAAATTGAATCAAGGGTCTGAATCACTGTTCAGGAAAGAAATTGTATGTTTTGACAGACATCAGAGTGGAAATAAAAGCATCTGTACTTCCATGTTTCTGCAAAGCAGTATAAGCAAATGCTAACACACACAGGGAGTAAGCTATATGGTGTTTGGAAAGCTTGAGGCTTCCTTCTTTGCCTAGATCCAGAAAGGGATAGGAGAAAGAATGACTGCTATCTGGAATGGGTAGTCAGCTTGTCTTGTCTAGTTGGTCAGTGCCTGTGGGGAAAAAAAAACATTAAGCTGTAAGCTAGGGAAACTGCTAAATTGCTGGTACTGCATTCAGTGCTTCAGTTTATCTGGGGGAGGAGATTGTGTTATTTATATATATTCTACCACTTACTAAAAATAAATATACATAAACAGGTACTTGCTTGAAAGGTGAGCAATAGTAGCCCTAATAAAAAGACTCTTGGTACCTATATTGCAGATAGACACCTTGCTCAGGGCATTGCAGTGATTTAAAAGAAAATCATTGCAGCCTCTGTGCCCTCGGAAAATGTCTTTGGGGGAAGAAGGTAGGTAAAGAATATTATTTCATTGCTTCTGCTGTGAGGTCAGGCTGTAAACTCAAAAGATACTGTTCAGATGGAACTGAAGGAGTACTCCAGGCAGCTAGCAAGAACGGTGCACCCTTCCTTCCCCCCCCCCCCCCTTTGTTTTAGTTGAATGTAAGAGTGATTTGAGTGGGAAATCTTCACTGATGATTTTTTTTTCCTTTCTTAATCTTGCAGCTGATTGCAATGCCATTCTTAAAGCTCTACAGCCCATTTTTCAGGAGCAGGGAATGACAGAAACAGTTCATAACTGGGAAGACCATGGTTATTTAGTAACCTACATCAAAAAAAATGGCAGGTGAGTGGATTTCCCCTTCCCCTCATTTGATTCTTTCTTATCTGTCCTTCCTTTACAAGTATTCCCTCTATCTGGCCCTCTGTCAGGGTGCGGGCAGGGTAAAACTTCTCTCACCAGCCTTGTGCATAAAGCCACTAAAATACAGCAGAATGCTGTTGATGAGGATCTCTTCTACATGTACTTGTGGTTTGGATATTGCAGCATTAGACTCTGTCAGTCTGGACTGTATTTGTGCCATAACAAAGTGCAGTGTCTTGAACAGTCTCCTTCCAGACGCAGGATAGCTAAGGTAATTATGACTTCAGAAGGATATAGTACTTAAAACTAAAAGGGCTGCATTCTTTTAAAATGAGATTTTTAAATTCCTTAAAATGAGGTTTTGCAGAATTGGAAATCATCAAACAGACTGGGCTGAATAAAAGCTTCCTAATGATTTACATTAATGAGTTACACTTAGTAATGAGTACAAGTTACTTCTTGCAGACCTTGAAACACTGCTTTGTATTACTACTGCTGGTTTAGCCATAGAATTGTGACTTTTTTGAAAATTAGTTATGTCCAAGTATGTTCAGTCTAAATTTAGCATAGAAATGATGAAAATGGAAAACAGTTATTTTTGTCCATGTTTTGTTGTTTGTGCTTTCAATAACTTACTTTTATAGCTGCTTGCGAATTTTGAGTGTGTTTAAAAAATAAAAAATAAAAAACACTGCCACAGCTCTGCTTATGGTGTCAGTGGTTACACTGTCACATAGTTAAGAGTCTACTGGGATAAACTCGACACCATTTTGCTTACCATTTTATCTCCTAAATTGTTTTTACTGTGTGGTGTGTTTGTTTTTTGGTTTTTGGTTTTTTGTTTTTGTTTTTTTGTTACTTCCTTGACCTATTTAACTAGCTTAATTTTACAGCACTTCATTTATTTGTAGTGATTCTGTTGTCTTCTCTCTTGGTGTCCCCCCCGCGCCTGCTCTAGCGTCAGAAAATAAAGGAGTACAGTTTGGGTAGATGATGTGTGTGCGGAGTAACTGGTTGTGGAGTGTCAGTTTGCACTTGTGTAATTACATCACTAGTCAAAGGAGACAAGTTTTTACCAGAGGTATTCTGCACTTACTGAGGTTTATAAGATATCACAAAATCAATATAGCATTTAGAACACTTTTAAGAAAGCAAAACTGCAGTGTGTGTAAAGTAACAGCTGATATGAGTCTGAGGGTATTTATGGTAGACTACTGCATACGGGCACAGTAGTTCAATATTGGGTAAAGGTCTGAGGTTGAGCAGTTGGGAAGGTGTCCCACAAAGGTTTGCAAGATGCAGAGAATCCTCTTTACCAAATGTTATGAAGAAATTTCAGTAAGATTAAAATAAGTTTATTAAGCAGCAGTGGATGTACCATTATTAGAACAACTGAGGAAGAACACTGAGGCACTAAGAACTTTGACTTAGGCAACCAATGCACTGTACAGGATGCTGTGTCAGTTTAATGGGTATAATTGCATCAAGATGGGACTGCATCCTCAACCTAAAAGATGCAGATTAATAAAACATTACTGAAGAGCAGATTTCTGAAGGTAGGAGTACGCTACATGGGTGTTTTTCGGTAGTGGAAAATACAACACTTCTCAGAAAAATTTCTATTTTTGAAACTTTTTTGTTTAAAAAACTGATTTTGTTAGATTGTTATTTTTGGAAAATATTAAAAATCTTGAGAAAATATGAAACTTTCAATTTCCATGACTTTGAAAAATTAAAGATTTTTGGAAATGAAAAAATAAAAGATTTTTTGAATGGGGAAAAAATTTGAAAGGTTTTGGAAAAGCTTTTTGACCTTTTTGGGGGGGAAATGTCTCTGGCCCTTTCCAAATTTCTAGAACTTTCCAAGATTTTAAAATTTTATAGATCTTTCCAAGAATTTCCAGACATTTCTAGAATTATTCAAGTTAGTCTTGAGGGTTTTTTTGAAATTTCTGGCATTTCCCAAGATCCTTTTAAAGTTACTTTCTGGATCATGCTAAGAATGTTTCTAGAAAAATGCTAGAACGTACAAGATTTTATAAAGAAATCTTGAGGTTTCCAACTTTTTAAAAAAGATTTCTGGAGCTTTGCAAATTTCTGAAAATTTCTAAGAATTTTCCTAGGAATTTCTGGAATTTTTTAAGTCTTAGTACTTTTCAAGTTTTTAAAAGGAATTTCTGGATTTCCCCACAAATTTATGATTTTCTAAGGATTAAAAAACCTGGACCTTTCTGAGAATCTTTCTAGAAAATCCTGGAACATTCCAAGCATTCTTTAGAATTTTTTTCTGAACTGTCCAAATGTCTAGACTTTTCTTATAAATCTCTGGAGTTGATCAAATCCTGGAACTTTCCAAGAATTTTAAAAAGATCCCCAGAACATGGTGGAACTTTTTTCTAGAATTTTCTGGATCCTTCCAAACTCTGGAACTTTCCAAGAATTTTTAAAAAATATTTCTGGAACTTTTTAGGATTTTTTTTTTAAAGACTTTCCTGGCTCAGTCTACAAGTTGGTACTTTTTAAGGAAAATACTATTAAAAAAAAAAAAACTCGGGATGGCCCAAAGTTTTCTGGCGCTTTCAAAGTTTGTCTAGAAACTTCTGGAATGGTCCAAAACAGGCCTATTTTTTCCTAGAAATTTCTGGAACCTTCCAATTTGAAAAACAAATTTTCAGGAACTTTAAAAGAACCTTTAGAAATTCTAGAATTTTCCATTTTTCTTAGAATTTTCTGGACTTTTCCATATCTGGACTTTTCCAAGCAGTTTCTAGAAATCTCTGGATTTTTTTCAAGAATGCTTTAGCAATATCTAGAAGTTTGCAAGATTTTTTTTCCCTAGAAATTTCTGGCACTTTCCAGATTTCTGAAACTGTCCATGAAGTTTTAAAAATTTCTAGACTTTTCCAAGGGCCCTTTAATGCATTTCTATACAGGCTCACAATTTTTTCTATAAAATTCCAGAGTCATTTCTTAGACATTTCTGGAGCTTTTTAGGTTGTAGGACTTTCCAAGTTTTATTTAAAGGAATTTGGATTTCCCTCCCCCAAAATTTACAGTTTTCTAAGGGTTTTTTTTTCTTTTTTTCCTTTAACTTTTTTGGGCACTTTCTGGAATTTTTCTGGAAAACCCTGGAGCTTTCTGAATTTTTAGACTGTTCTAAGAATTTTTTAGAAATTTCTGGGGCATTCCAAAGTCGGGAACTTTCCAGAAATTTTAAAATTAAAGTTTGGACCTGTCTAGGTTTTTTCCTAGAAATTTCTGGAACTTTCTAAATCCTGGCACTTGGTAATTTTTTTCTAGAAATTTCTGGCACCTTCCAATAATTTTTCAAATGTCAGGTACTTCCAAGTTTTTTTTCCTCTCAGAAATCTCTGGAACTTTCAAAATTTCTAAAACTTTAAGTTTTTAGGCAGCTCTTTAGCTTTCCAAGACTTTTTAGAGATGTCTAGAACTCTCCAAGATCTTTTTTTCCTTAGAAATTTCTGGAACTGTCCAGAGATTTTTAGAAATTAATGGAATATTCCAAATTTCTGTATTTTGGGAATTTTTTGAAAAAAAGATTTGGACAGTTTTGCGGTTAAGCTTCTTTTTTGATTTTTTTCCTCTCACTTTTTAGTTTTTTTTTTTTTTTTTTTTAAACTGCTTTTCCATGTTTTTTTCCCTCAATCTAGCTGTTGATGTTCTAAATGCTTTTCCCCTGAAGAAGGGAGGCCGGGGGGGGGGGGGGGGGCAACTCTCCAGAACGTGTGTCCTTGCAGCTCTATGGAATGAAAGAGGAATATGAGCAAGAAGAAGCTCAACAGGCAACCCAGTCCATTCCTTTGCTGCAACACAGGATCAGCTAGACTACAGTCATTCCTGCCAGAGGTCAAACCTCTCAAACCCTCCACATGATGTAGGTTAACCTATCTCTCTAGAAAAGTTGCTGTGGCATTTAACTACATCTACAGTTTTCCCTCTTCCTAGTAGCAGCTTTTACATTTGAAGATTGTGCATCCTATTCTGCTGTCTCTTCTTCCCCTTTAGGCTAGGTAGCCTTGATTCTTTTGTCATTCCTGTTGAGAATGTGATCTTCTGGAGTCTTCCCAACTGATTTGTCTTTTGTAGTGTGATATCTGACACAGGATTCAGCTGTAGCATCATATCTAAACTGATGTGAAATATAGCAGAAGCAGTACTGCACCTCTTAAATGTGGTATTCCTGTTCATGCATCGTACTACATTACTTTTTTTTTTTTTTTTTTTTTTTTTTGTCAGAATGTGGTGTTGAATTAGGTTTAGCTTTAGTTCTTGTTCTGTTTTTTAGATCAGGAGTAATATAGGCTAGTAATTTTCCTGTTAATGTTTTTGGCAAAGGATCAGTTATGCATAGCACTTGCAACCAACAGTGTGAATGAGGTGCAACTGTTAGGGGAGTAAATTTCCACCTTACTCATGAAAATATTATACCAGACAGTGCTGGAAGCCTTGGTGAAGTCAGCTTGTATCCATTCTTGACAAACCCATTTTTTTGACAAACCCACTGCTTCTGTTATTTTTGAAGTCTACTTATTCCGGTATTTGCTATGGTGGGAGTTAAACTAAATGAGCTTTAAGTCTATAGCGCTCTTTCTCCTTCTTTAAAGTAGGTGTCCTGTTAAGCAGCAGCTCATTTGGGATAAAAATTGGCCATATTCCTAACATAAATATTTTAACATAAATTGGAATTTCGAAGTAGACTCTGTTAATGAGAGAGAGAAAAAGAGATGAAGTATCTAGAAGGCAAGTCAAATCTTAGGTGTGTGTGTTGGTTGCTGGAATTTCTCTCCCTCTCCCCATATGTGCTTAGTGTCTGTGTGCATACAAATATATTCATGCATGTCTTTTTATCTGTATGTTTTATATATTAAAAATAGCACAGACCAACTGTTTTGATAAATTTGGGGCCGACTTAGGTCACAAGTAAGCTGGCTGTTGCTTTTTCTTCCTCTGACAAGTAGATTAACTCTTTCTATGATCGTTGTCCTGCCATTGATGTGCCTAGAAATACCTGTTACTTGTGTCTCACTTTTTATGTAGTGTCTTACTTTGCCTTTATTTGCTTGTGCTTTTATATTCCTCCTTTAATAATTTGACCAGGATCCCAGTTTCTGGTAACCTTTCATTTTTGAGGTCAGTGAAAACACAGCCAAGTTGGTAACTTACTACTCCAGTGCTATCCTTCCTCCATATTATGTCAGCTCATATTTGATTTTTCCCCCTGAGATACTATCAAGGATACACAGACTCTGAACAAATAGCAGGTAAAATATCCAAAAACGACCTAAGAGGTTTAAAGTTTAGCTTCCTTTAATTACATGGGTTTGTTTTGGTGTCCTGCTTTCCTCAAGTGTGAAAGAGACATGGAATGAGAATTGTCCCAAACTGACTTTCTTCTTTGTAATTTTGTGATTCCCTCTTAGACTGTTTCTTCTAAAGGAGAGGTTTCCAGAGTTCAATTACCTGTCACTTAATGTGTTCTGGGAGTATTGTGGAAAAACTGCATTATGTCGTACAGTTTTTTTTTTTTTTTTTTTTTTTTTTTTTGCCAGGATATAAATTAGCAAAGATGCTCCTAGCCCATAGTTGAGTAAGGTGCCTATAAATTTGTAAATACTAAATTATCTAGAACTTATTTTTTTTTTTCTACTGCACTGTCAACTGAAAATATTTGTTGCAGATTTCACTGTCTTCCTTGCAAGTGCTAGAGTAGTGAGTGTTTGGAGGAGGAAAAGGGGATGTAAAAATTAAGATGTCCCAGTAGGAGAGGCAATGAGTGGAAAGACAAAAAGAACCCGTGCGCTGTTTTACAGTGCTCATCATAAGAGAAGAAAGTTGGTAAAATCACCAATTTCCTCAGTAAAGCAGAACTCTTGTGAGCTATTCTTGCTGCGGGCTTGGGAATTCAGTATAATGGAGAACTAAAAATAAACAAAAGCTATATTCAGTCATTTTTTTCAATGCTTTTCAGAACTTGAGGATAGTTATAGTTTGTTTTGGGGGAGGGGAGATGAGACGGAGCACTGTTTCATGAAAGCTGCACGCAGTAAATGAGCGTCAGCAATTGCTGAGCATTCACGTGAATTTCTAAAAAGACTCTCTTCTGCATTTTGTACAGTTGTTGATCTTATGTTTGCTGGCAGCATAGTTCTCTTTTGAATCATCCAGCTTTTCCCTGTGCTGTTAAATACAACGCTTAAACTTTCCCACCAGGGGATGTTTTCCAGTGTTCGTACTGCTGTGCCAAGGTGTGGGGATAAGGAGATGGGCCTGGTGGCCTCTCCGCAGTGAAGGAGGGGGAAGGAAGAGGTGGGCAGGTGAGAGCTTGTGTTGGGCCTTGGTTCCAGGTAGCTCTTGATACATTTTGCAGTGCTAAGCAGAAGAGCTGGGGAGCAAGTGCAGTCACTCAGCTGTCTGTGCTGCTGCAGACTCTTGGCTTGTTTCCTGGATTTCTGGGGGCTATTCTGACCACGGCAAAGCTTGGGCAGGCTTCTGGGGCTAGCTAATGCCAGAGGCCACTCCCAAAAGGTAGTGTCAATGCAGCCATATGGTTTGAGCTTCTGGTCTCAACAATTGTTCAGTGTTATACCGGTAGCCTTGGTACTCTCACATACACCCTCATGCCACATTCCAGGGCATGCAGTACCTGCTGGCACCCTCTTGATATAAAATACTTCTCTGGTGGACTGTAGCAGAATCTCGCTTCACTTCATATGAAATCACTTCACTTAGTATGAAATAAGTTCTCAATTAAAGTTCTAATGCAGTACAGATGCATAGTTGTGCTATAGCAAATCAGTTGTGCTTCTGAGAGGAACACAACTCCAGGAAAGAATACTAAACTTAATAAGGAAATTCAGTTTGTTGTACTGCCTCTTGAAACCCAGGACAACAGAACAACAGTGTACAGAAGGGCTGAATATTAAGAGGAGATGTTCACTTGCAAAGTAATATATATATTTTTGTGTGTGTGTGGTGTTAATTCATGTAAATAAAGATTGCTTATTGCTTTCTTTGGGTACATTCATTGCAGTCTAAACTCCAATGCGTACTGGACTTATTTGCATTGGAAATATCTCATGTTAGCCAGTCCAGTCTTTGTCTGTAGTAGCGTGAATGAATATACTTCTCTGTGCTTTGCCAGCCCTATTGAATGAACACTGAATTGGCCAAGAGTAGCACATGCTGGAGAGCTCTTTCTGAGAGTTCTGGGACCTTGGCAGTTTTGTGTTCTTGAGCCACATGCAGTTTCTGGGAGTGATCTGAAAGCATATACCTTTTTTAAGACTGCCCTTAAACAGCATATTTTTGTTGAAATGAAATTATTGTAGTTTCAATTAATTGAAACAAGGTAGAAAAAAATGCTAATAAGCTAGTAGACTGGTCAGTTATCATTTCCTCCTCCTCCTCCCCCCCCCCCCCCCCACCCAACCAAAGCAGTATACTTTTGGAAATGAAGTAACTTGTAGTTAAAAGCAGAACAAAAATTATGGTGAAGGGTGCCTTGTCTGGATTTGCTACTTTATGCTTAACAGTCATGAGCTGTTTCCTGAATGGATGGTGGGGTGTTAATGGGTACAAAACCCCCACAGTGAGTAGAGGGGCAGCTAGCTAGCTCAAGGATGAAAGATGCACAAGTCATTGCATTGTATAAGGTGTATGCATGTGCAAGCAGGTACATATGCATATACACACACTCATTTGCTCTTTTTCAATCAGGCAAAGGTGACCGAGCCACTACAAGACAAAGATGCACAACTAATGTAACAAGTCAGGTGCTAATCCTAAGGGAAAACAAATGTTTGAGATGAGATAGTGATATGTTGCTAAGCAGCCTCTGCAATCCAAAGCCTGCAGCGATAACCGCTATATCCTTTACAGTTGCCCTGTGTTACAGATTGTTGAATTGTAGTCACCACTGTTGACAAAATTTTGTCCCTGACATAGGTACTGTGTGAACAGCCCAGTAGAGGGCTGCAGTTGTTAAATGAATCCTCAAATCAGCTCCAATTAAGCCAAGCTTTCCTGTTGTCATTACCAAAGCAACAGATCCGTGTTCTTCTTTGTCTGAAGTTAAGCAATCAAAAGTCACATTTGGCAACTCTACCTGGTCCGTTTACTCTATGATTTATTCTGACAAAGGACTTAATTGAGGAAAGTTCAACTGGAAACACTTGCTAATCAGGTTGTCAGCACAAAATTGCCATTCACACTCTAGAGCTAGGCAGGAAATTATTCATGTTAGCCAGTCAAGTCATTGTCTGTAGTGGTGGGAATGAATGTACTTTTCTGTGCTTTGCCAGCCCTTTTGACCAAACACTGAACTGGGCAACAGTAGCACATGCCAGAGGTCTCTTTCTGTGAGTTTTGGGACCTCAGCAGTTTTCTCTTCCTGAGCTATATGCTTTGAGTTCACTCACAGGAACTGCATATACCTTTCTAGGGCCCCTTTAAGCAGTATATTCTTTGTTGAAGTGTCACTTACTGTAGTGTAAACTGGACAGTGGAGAGAAAAAAAGTCATGAATGTGAAGTTTTTATTTCATTTACTGTATGTAGTATTTTATGCAGAGCCCTAGGGTGCAATACATCTTTACAGAAGAAATAATGCAAACCCTTAAGGGAATCCAAGGTAAGGAGAGGATCATTAAACTAGTCTTAGAAACTGCTGGGTATCTTCTCAGTTAATACTGTATTTTGGTAGTATCTGTGCTTGTGAGTGATCTTCTGTTATATGTTGTGTATATGTACAGCATTTAGAATTTTTCTCCATTTCTTGTCTTTTTGTCTTTCTCACACACATCCATCCACCTTATACATCTCAGTGGTCCCTCTTTTGTCATGTGACAACTGAAAGCTTCTTTTAAAAACCCACAAACCCCACATTTTAGACAGTTTGTGGTTTTTTTTTTTTTTTTTTACAGTACAAGATTGCTGTTTAGAGAAGTGCTGACCTCCCGTGTGTGCACATAAATTTTGAGCTTCCCTGTTCCATGTCTGAATTCTTGTTTAGAGTAATGCGATCTTACTGGCGCTTGACTTGACTGGATAAATGTTGTACTGTGTCAACAGTGGAGGTTGTTCTGTCTGTCACAAAGATGATGATGAATGTGTTTACTTAACACTGTGAAAGGAGAGGCAAGTGTTTTCGCTTTTTTTGAATGTTAGTGCTTTGCTAACCGTTCCTTATGCTACTCAGTATATTTTTAAAAGGGTTAGGTGGGCATTCATTCTTCATTTCTGTTCCAGGCTAAAATGTTGTGTTTTACTCATCCAGTCACCCAAAGGGGGAAGATGCTGTGAAGAATTGGAAGCAGTCGTGCTACATGTCAGCAACCACTAGAAATTAGCAACCGCTTACAGCAACATCACTAGAATCTCCAAGTGTTTATAGCAAGGGTAGCTTTCATTGTTTTAATTCCCTTCTTATGTAAAAAGAGAACCCGGAATAACAGTCTAGTGAAAGATTATGGGTGCTTAATTGCTTTTAATGTCCTTTAAGCACTTTGAATTTGAGATGAAGAGCCATATACTTTGTTAAAATAATGCCTTTTTTTTTAATACTGGGATTTCCCAGCATAAACACGTTTATGCTTCCTTCCTTATTATGTGTAATTTGACAGATAGCTTTTTTTCTTGACAGGCTGTTTTTCAAATACTTGAAATACTCTGTTGTGAGTCAAAGCTAGTCTATCAGCAGATAAAAGCTTTGACTTGCGTGAAGAGGGCTGTATAGGTACTGGTCTTTCTATATAGTTCTTTTCCCTAGGGGAAAAAAACAAACTTGTTTCAAGTATGTAGAATTGCAAGGTTTTTTTGCTCCTCAATATACATAACTAAAGATATGTATTTTTGCATAGGATGCAAAAGAGAGGATGCAAAAGAAGGGAGAAAGATTTTAGACAAGCATGCTCCTAATTTGAAAGTTCTTTCTTGGTGTTTCAAATAATTATTTCTTAATTCATGCCATTACGATTAATTTCTTGATGTCTGTGATGTTCCCTTTTGTTCTGGGTGGCAAGATGCAGCACTGTAAAGACTCAATACAGTATTTCAGTAGTTAAGTGACTGGACTAAAGTTCATATGCAAACAACAACAAAACCCCCCCCTTGAGTAGATACAGCAATAGTGGGGCTCTGGTACTGTGCCAGCCTGCTCTTCATGTGCAGATTCTGTTTCCTAATGGAAAGGAGAGGATCCCTCCTTGTGCTTGGAGTGTTCCTCATCACTTCTTTGAAAGTAGATCCAAGCATACAGCGAAGTTATGGCAGGTATCTTGAAACCAGGAATTCATTTCTTCAGTCAGACAAAATACAGAGGGGAGAATTGTGATGAAACTCTGTTTTTCCCAGATTTTCCATCATTTGGATAGTAAAGCAGTCTTTGCTGTATTTTCGTAGGTAGAAAACTCAAAACTGTATTATCACAGTTCTTAACCCCCCCCCCCAACCTGAAACTATTTTCGTACGAGAGCTGCTGCTGAAGACCTGCATTCACACATGTTCTGCCAAGTAGATAAATGGAAAGCAACAGAAGGGTTGTTTGACAGCAAAAGTCAAAGTAGCCTCTGCTCTTCCCTGATTTAAGCTAACCAGTCTTTTGTGGGTTTAGCCTTGGTCTGCTGCTATTGCCTTAAACAGTAGTAATCTGGTTGCCTTCTGAATGCACAATTATGCTGTTTACTGCTATGTGTTTAAATTTTTACAGGCTTTCTGGTTTATTTTAGGTAGTAGATTTCCAACCAGGTAATTTTTCACCAAGGTATAACTAACCTGGATTTGTATCATTTTCTTTGAAATCAGTTTTTAAATTTAACTCAGACTTGTTTTGCAGTAGTTTAGCTGTCTGAGAGCAGAGGCTACCAGCTGGACTCTCAGAATTTGAATTGCTGCCCCACTATACCCCTCCACTCTGCTGTGTACCTTTTATCTTTTCTTCTGCAGATGTCAGGGCTCTATTATTCCAGTGGAAGTCAAAATGAGACAAAATAAATAATGATTCTGCAGTGTTAGTGTCTTTGTATTCTGATGCTCTCTATCATACATAAGTCAGAAGTTGCATGGTTGTGCTTTTTAAAGTAGTCCTCCTCTCTGCCTTTCCTTGCCTTCCCACCTCAAAAAAGACCCTAAACAAGTCCAGTAACATCATGTCCTGAGGAAGCATTTCATGCAGTCACAGCAGAAATAAAGACAATGTCAGCTGTCAAATCAAATGACAGCTCTGTGATGCTCATTTTAGGAAAGGAACTCTGCGTTTAGAGGGGAACTTAAGTCATGGGATGATGAATCCGCTACTGGCGTGTTACTTAGTTGGGTGAATCTCGACCACTGCAGTATGGGAATAAACTGATAAGACATCTTTTCTAACAGTGCCAAGCTCTCTGGCAGTGTGCCAGATTTCTGACAGAGTAATAAGAGTGCCATCTAATGAATTGTAAATGCTAATTTCCATTTGTGATGTAGCAGTTTTCAGAACCTGGAGCAAGTCCACTGGCTTCACTAGAAATGTGCCTTTTCCCTGTGAATGGCTGCATGTGCACCCTACTGAAGTACCTGTGCTTTCATGTAGTGACCTTCTGTGGTTCTCTTTATAAAAAAAAATTGAAGGAGTGCTGTGATAAAGCTGTTTATTCGTACAGTTATTCTTGACCATTTTTTCTTCTGATGATGTGCACATTACAAAACATAAGCTTTCTGGCAACAAAATCATTTGAACAGAATAAGAGAAAAGGCTGAAAATAGCTACTGAGAATTCAAATTAAAAGTTGGCAAATTTTTCTCCTTATTCCAAATATCAAATGTCTGTGTCCTCTTACTACTTTTCTGGTCCTTGCTTCTGTCATGATGCCCAAATTATCATATTCTAATCAGCCCATATTACTTCCCATAGTAATTTTTTTAATATCATTTTATGTTTGTCTGAGAAACTATCCTTTCCTTTAGGCTGGGTACTTGCCTCAAGTATACTTGATCTGGCTGTGCCTATTTCAGTCTAATCTCTCGTTAACTTTTTAGCAGATCCTAGCTATATGTTTCAAGAAAAAGAAATGCTGCACAGACTAAGCCCCACTATCTGCCCTACTAAAGTGGGACGATGGAAAAAATCTTCCCACTTGACTGAGGGCTTGTGTCCGCCTTGCCCTGTGTCTCCTGTGTAGATGTCAGGGTTTCTCCAGAGCTGCCCCTTCTCTCTACGCTGAACGCTGAGAGCAGCTAGGAAGAGCGGGCTCCTAATTTGAGTTCCTTGGCTAAGCGGGATGTGAAGTAGGATATAGTCACAGAGAGAAGTACTAAAAGTTCTGAAGTCTGGTAGAGACTGTGGGCTTTTAGGTAGTTGTAGTGACCTTTTGCTAGTGATGAAAAAGCCAGCTTAAGCTGTAAGATGTTGTGATTGTTCCTTACAATATGAAGTGGTTTTAGTGTCACAAGTTTTGAACTGTACTGGCTAGCAGCGAGTCGGGCACAACCTCCTAAAATACTCAGGTGTAAAGCTTTTACTGTTGAGCTTCAGAAAAGCTGCTTCTACTGTGTCTTGATTTTTGGCAGGAGTACAGTAGAACAGGTTTGGACAGGTGCCCCTAAACACTTAAATAGCCTGTAAAACAGAAATGAAGAGCTGCTCCAAAAGTGTCTTGAAAACTGAAAGTATTTATACAGTTATTCAACAAACTAGCTTGCAAAACTGGTTTCTTAAGTCTTAACAATAATAAAAAGCAAAAAGCCTGTACTTGCTTACTAGACTATTTTCTGTTCATCCTTTCTTCCAGGTAAAGTAAGATATTTAATTCAATGTAGGAGTAATTTCCTGGTTATGGGGGTAATTTCCTGGTTTTATGGCTATCCTGAGGTATAGTTTAGTTGCTATTAGAGTACAGATGTTTTCTGGTCAGTAATCAAAAATATTCAGACGGAGGACACCTAGTGGACAATCGCTGAAATATAGATAAGTTCACTAAATGTTTGTGACAATACGCAGTTACTTACAAGGGAAAAAATGCTGGAAGTGCGTGTACTGTGTAGAAACACCTTTTCTCCTAAAGGCAAGACCTATACATATACAAGACCTTCCTTCAGGAAGTCTGAGACTTCATAGGCTCTTTTGAAGTAGTAGCACTCTTTTTATTTTCCCCCTCCTCTCTCCTGTGTTAACTTAAATCACAGTTACAGAACATTGATGTCTAAAGCAAGCTATGGGCTTCAGCAGTGCAGTAAAAATATCTATGTCTCTGAGTTGCTTCAGTCACTTTCATCTGTCTTAGCTTGACCGTGTCATAGTTATCAAAAATTACAGTTGTCTCTTAGGTTGCATTAACAGGATACTTAGGAATTTCTCTTCTGACTGCTGCCAAGGAGGTGTTTTCTCCCCAAGGCTTCTTTTAGCATGTGCAAGGTGGCCTTGAGTCCCAGCCACTTTGGGGCTGAGTTTAAGAAAGTTGCTCTAGAAAGGCCAAAATGGAAGTTGGTGATGGTGGGAGATGAGGGAGGCCATCCGAACCTTTTGTCTTAACAGAAGGCTTAGTTTGTTTTTTGTCTTTCAGGCTAAGTGGGGTGATAAGAGCAGAAGGGGGGGGGGGGGGCACAACGACTTCAGGCATTTGGAAAAGTGTTTATAGCTTTGCCTGAGGTTTCTCTGCTTTGTGCTAGAGAACCACCATCCCTCAGTCCCCCTCCTTTTTGCTGCACTTTCACTTTTCTCATTCCCTCCTCTCTTATTTTTTCCAGCATGTCTCCCCTCTCATTGCTCTCTTTATTTAGTTCCCTTGTAGCTCTGTTTCTTTTTGCATTTTCCACTTCACCAATATAAAACGGATATAGCCTAGCCTCTGCTGTTTTTTGTGTCTTTTCCTTCACCCCGCATCTTTTGCATCTTAAACAAACAAAACAAGTTCCTCAAAGTCCTCTATTTGTCCATGCAGTACCTAGCAGGATGAAGCCCTGTCTTTGATCTTTGAACGCTGCTATAATAAATACAATCTGCAGTAGTAGTTTTGCCTACACTTGCACCTCTGCTCGTCAGTGATAGTTTATTATTGTAACTTCTTTGCTGTTCAAAGCCATGATTGTTCCAGGACAATGTTTGTTGTTTTTTATTTTGTAAATTTTTATTCAGCTCTGAACATGAACGTTGCCTTTGTAAGTAGCTGCAATAAATTTAAGAAGAAAAAAATCTTCAAAAAGTGAGAAGTAAGTTTGTAGGGAGGGAACATTTCCAGTTGCTTTCTTGAAGCTTGATTTCATTTAAAAAAAAAAAAAAAATCTGTCCAAGCAGGCCTCGTTCAAAGAGCTGAGACTAGTATATTCTCCCCGACCCCACCTCCATTATGGTTGTTTTAGTTTAAATGCCTTGTTTTATTGACTCGCTGCATGCTGATTTTATTAAGTACACAGTGATTTGCTTGCCCTTGCAACTTAGGCTTATTGCTTGGTGACATATTGAGGACGAATGGTGTTGGGAACTATGAATAGCTGACAGATTGCTGCAAATAGAAATGTGCATTTTGAGTTTACTGTAATTCATTTAGGACTTTCTTTCCTCTCTGACTGCCACTTTTGTTAATAAACAAAATCGTCATCACTGGCTCTTTTATTTTGTAGTTTTGCCAATTTGAGAATTCACCCTCATGGACTGGTGTTGGTGGATCTGCAGAGCTACAATGATCATATGAAAGGAAGAGAGGAAACCGATCAGGTATGGGTGCTGCTTCCCCTACTAGGCTTAACAACTAGATGGAGACCTTCCTTTTTCTTGAGGTGTATCAAAGTATGTCTTACTGCAAGTTTTGAATGTGAGTGCTTACAGATGAGGAGCAGCAATACTTGGTGTAGTTGCATACATATTGAGTGCACATGCATTTGCATGTCCTGGGCGTCATGTTGTTTGATGTGAAAGGTGTAAGGACAAAGCAGGCTTGGTTAGCCCTCAGTTTCCTCCATGCACTCAGGGCAGTGAGAAAGACGTGATGCCTAGCCCAATATCTATAGTATTGGTGTATTAGTTTTTGTGTTCTAATCTGAGGGGTGAGCAGCCTGTATAGTCAAAACTTCTTCCCCAAAAAAGAGAGAAAGGGGAAAAAAATTATCATCTTTTTGCTGATATTAAAGCTCCAGAATTTGGATATTTCAGGGATGTGATCCATCACTTAAGAGAGGAATGAAACCTTCCAGGATTCTCACTCACTCTCACTCTACTTGTGTCTGAAAGGTCTGGTCATGTTAACCAGGAGGACAACTAAATGAAAACACAGTGATGACAGCTGTTATAATGTGGACATATTTGCTAGGAAAGAAGCTGAGGCAACCAGCTATTTATTCATAGACTTCTAATGTTGTATTGGGAAGACTTTCGTTGCAGGTGCTACTTTTTTATTTAAGCTTTCTAAATAGCCTGATTTAACGGATGTTTTACATTAAGTGATCACTTCTGTAAATTCCATCTCTCGTTTGCTCTTTTTTCAGCTTCTAAACAAACTAGAAGAAAGAATGAAAGAATTGTTTCATGGTAGTATAAAAAGGGTGAAGCGGTAAGTTCATATATGTACTGCCACATTTAGTTTGATTGCATAGTTGTTAAAAGTAATAGGCTGAATTGTGCTGCACTATACTGCTGTAAATCAGTAGCCTGGAGTCTGAATTTGTGCGTGTATTTTTTTCCTTGATATTTTAAAATGGTTTTACTACAGAGTTGAAAGTATAACTGTGAAGTTTGTCATTATGTTAAGCATGATTTTCAGTGTTGCTAGTTAGGCAAGGATGATTTCTTTCATTATTTTCTGCAGTAGTTGCATTAAATGGGGGGAACACTGGGAACAGTGGTACAAACAGAAAGCATGAGCAGGCTACTCTGCAGGGGCTGGCTGGGGTGGCAGTGGGACAGAGACCTCTCCCGCTGGGCCGTGTCCCACAGTCCCTGAACAAGGCAAGCAGAGCTGGGCTGGTGATGGTGACCAGGGTCAGCCACAGCACTGTGACTGAGAGGCAAGGCTGTGGTGACAGTGTGGCTCCGAGGCTGAGCCAGGGGGTCAGGTTTGCGAAAAGATGTGGGCAGGTGGAGGCATAGCTGCAGTGTAGCTCAGGCGAGGACTGAGGGTGAGGATCTGAACTTAAATGCAGCTGCTGAGCCCAGGGGAATGAGGCCTCACACATCACTGTCCCCACAGCCTGACCAGGGTTACCCAGCTGTGCTGGGTCACAGCCAGTAGTAGCTCTGGGCAGCCAAACCCCTAGAGAGGATGCATGTGCTCAGGGCCCTGCTAAGAAGATCAAAATGGTTTATAACAAAGCAGGGTTTTTTTAATTAATTTAATCAAAGGAGGGTGATAACATGTTGTGTTATGCAAGTCTTCTGTCATCTTGATTTACTTAAGTATTAAGCTGTATGTCAAATTGTGGGGACTTTAACTGCAGATAATTGGTTGTCACTGGGAAAACTTTTCCACTGGAGTTCCGCGGGGCTTTGGAAGGGGTACACACAGCTCACTTTGGTGCCTTCCTAATGACTAGCAGTGACCAGCCACTTGGAACAAAAAGAGCACTTATTGCAGTAACCTGCTGGAAGATGCTGCAGGTGTTTTAGAGAACATGTTCAGAGATGGAAGTGATCTCTCTTTTTTCTTGTTTTTATGTAAAACGAACAAGATTCAGTAAAACCAAGCGCAAAACTCTGTAAGAGGGAGCAAACTGTAACGGAACAACAACTAAGTAGTACCATAGCAGAAAAGAATCTGAAGGTTATAGCTGACCGCAAATAAAGTGATAGTGATTTGAAAACTGACATTACATATCAAATAGTAAATGTTGCCTTTGGTGTTTAATAGGAATGTCGTATGTAAAACACAGAGAAGCAGTTATTTTGCTCTACTCAGTCCAGATGAACTGTCACCTGGAGCACTGCGTGCAAAACATAGATCACTTTCTATACATGCATATGGGCGAGAAGGTTTCTTTCTGAGGATATTTTAATACTGAAATAGATTATTTTGGGAGTTTGTAATCCATATGAGAGGAGCTTGTTAAAAATCAATCAGACAGAAATCTACCTGGAATGATCCAGATAAATTTGATTACCTCAGTATAGAAAGATGGACCTCTTAGAATGATAGATTAGGAAGGGATCTTGTAACATACCCCACTACTCCTCATCTCTTTTTAAATCACTTTGTATTCTTCTGATGTTTAATTTTGGTGAAGCTGTATGTTGTGAAGCAGTCCTGCTGGAAATCATTCCTGCTTTTTTGCTGCATATGATACATCCGTTCTTGCTTTCACCATGTACTGCCATCTTGTGGCTCGTTGAGGATACAAAATATTTCTGAGTTTATTCAGAATTGCTACGAAATTGGAAGAAGCTTTTCCATGTCTGGCTGCCTGCTGCACCCTCCCTTGCAAAAAACTAAATTTTCAGAAATTGTGTACATATGGGAAACTTGATCAACTTAATGCCTGCACGTTTTGCATAAAAATAAATGCAGTTGTTTTGAACAGCCATTTCCATTTCAAATGTATTTTGTCTTTTCAGTGTCTCACTGATTTGAACCATACGTGTATTTGGAGTTTAAAAAACAAACAAACAAAAACCCCCAACTACTGTTTGGCCAGATGCTTGAACAGATGCTTTAAAAAGTAAATGCAAACTACTAGCTAAGATCTTATGTATGTGAATATCAAGGGTTGTGCTTATACACTGTAAATGTGACCTGGCTAAGTTTGAAATCCCCTAGTGGTTCACTTCTGTGTTCCTACGTGAGTTTAAAATGTCTCTAAATACAACTTCAGAAGGGCCAGGCTCACTAATCTCAAAGAGTTGGCATTCTTAGATGAGCTGGAGATGGGAAGGGACTTTCTTACTGTTTTTGTCAGTGTTCTGCTCTTGCATTGCTCTGGTTTTATATTGTGTTGTTTCCTCGTCAAGGGCTGATTATTCTGCAGAGGCTAGTACGTTATATAAATCTCCTCTGTTAGGGCAGGCGTTGGTTCACACACATATCGTAGAAGTTGCATATAAAGAAGAATCTTTGATATTTCAGTTGTGCCTTAGCAAGCTGTGTATATCTGACATATAGCTAATAGGATTCTTAAATCCCTTGAGCATTAAATCTTGCAAGTTTTCTTAAATAAAGCAAATAATATTTGCAAGCATAAATCTATTATGCTGAATCCACAGAGTGTTAAAAGGGAAATTAAAAAAAATATTCTCAAAGGTTTTGTAATCCCTCTCCCTCTTCTTTCTTTCCCCCCCTGCAGACTGCCAACCATTCTGAGAGGAGGCATCATTGATAGATACTGGCCCACAGCTGATGGGCGCTTGGTAGAGTATGACATAGATGAAGTTGTTTATGATGAAGATTCACCATATCAGAATATTAAAATTCTGCATTCAAAACAATTTGGGAATATTCTTATCCTCAGTGGGGATGTTAGTAAGTATTGTCTCAAACTTTGAGGACTTTCTACCTGAAAGTGTCAGAGATGTTGTTTTCCATCTTGCTAAGATCATTTTGATAGATTATTAAGGGATGTGGTTGTGACATAGAAAGATAACATATGCATGCATAAATATATTTTCTATGTATAAATTATTTAAATAAAAAAGGCAGACCAGATCTGCAATCTAGAATGCATGAAAGTGTTTTTTTTTTTCTTTTTTTTTTTTCTTTCCAGAGGCTTTTTTAGCTATGGAAAGTGGCACATGGCAATAGAAGTTAGAGCGCTTTCTTCCAGAGCTTACTCTACTTGATCCTTTGATTTCCCTCCTTCCCCTCCCCCCCCCCATTTGTTGTAAGTGCCACCTCTTAAGGGCTTTTTTGTGACAGTAAAATAAGCTACTTTGATCAGTCTTCAATATGCAATGGCATTTTAAAGAAATGTGAAGAAGCTGGAGTTGATGGTGAGTGGGAAAAGTAAACCTGCTGCTCTCTTGACTCTCTAGCTGTAATGGTAGAATTACCACCTTAGTGAGATCAGCTAGAACAGCTCTGTCTTAACCCATTTAGCTGCTTTGTTGCTGAACATCTTTCAACTCTGTCTTCTTCAAAATTCTCGATTGAACTGTCAGTTAATGAGGACTGTGACGCAACCTTTTATGGGAGGTTCTTTGCCTCCAGTACTTGTGCCTGCTCATTTCTGTATTTTCAAAATGAACTTGTGAAGAGATAGGCTCCTGTCCTTTAAAGCTGGATAAAAATGCCATTTGTTTACCTAGAAAACCTAGGGAACACGGAGTATACTTTGTACAGTGTTTCTGCTGAGAAATACTGACTGAGGTAAATGAGGGATGTTCCTGTCTAGGGACAGAATAGCTGACTTCAGGCTAATAAGGGAGTAATTAAGAATTTTGACTACAGCAGTTTGAAACCACCAAAAATACCTCCAATTATTTAATTAGCATTCTGCAGCTGCCAGGGCAACCTGTGTGCAGATGGCAGCTGTGAGTGTTGTTTAATACTGAATTCATCAGCAAGGTATTTTCTAATTTGGTTAGAATTGCATCTGAAATAACCAAATTAGATATTCCATACTTTGGCCAGAAACTGTCATCTAAGTTTCATATGGAAATAAAATTTTATTTGAACACTGTCACAACATGCATCACAAGTAAAGGCATGTTTCCCTTTCTATTTATTTTCCACAGACTTTAAAAATACTGTTCTATGCCCTTCTGTCATTGTGCACTTATAAACTAAGTGCTGATTGCCAGGTGTAATGTTAGGATATGCAATTGTGCTGCCACACAAAGCTTTGCCTTACAGCTCAAATCTCTTATTGCAGCTAAGGAAAGTTATTGCCTGGTTTGAAAATAATGCTGAATAAGCCAGGAGGAAGTCATCCTGCAAGGCCCCTTGGTGGCTGGGTACTAGTGGTTGTACTTCTGTGCAGGGATCCTTTGGGTGCATCTACATCAGCTTTTTAGTAGCCAGAAGTGTGCTTTCAAAGCAAAAATCTCCTGATTGTCTCTTGCTCCACTTTGGTTTGCACTGTGGAGTGGTGTCAGGATGCATGAACTTGGATTCCTTTTAGATGAAACTATACTGAAAAGTGTATGCCAGCACCAAATGGGTGTTCAGTCCATGGGACTAGACTGAAACTAGTCTGAGGTTAAAAACCCACTGAAGTGTGTATAGTGTGAACATCAGGTCCTCAGTACCCACTGTTCTGCTATACAAGTCTGCTTGTCTTGGCCCATACCACCTGCTAATGTAGTCACTGTTGGGTTTGCATTGAGAACTACAGAAATCTTGTATGTCACTTTGAGCAGGATCACGTTAGCTCTGGTAGGTTATCAGCCTCCTGGTACCTGAACTGTTTAACTGAGAGCTGGGTTGTTTGTATACATGGTCCTGCATTGTTCCACTCTGTCACCTGTCGATTAATGCCAATTAATAAAGAGGAGAATTCAAGATGTAATGTTTCTGTCCAATTCTTTCTCTTCATTCCATTCAGACCTGGCAGAGAGTGACCTGGCATATACTCGAGCCATAATGGGCAGCGGAAAAGAAGACTACACTGGGAAAGAAGTGCTTATCCTAGGAGGTGGTGATGGGGGTATACTATATGAGATAGTCAAACTGAAGCCAAAGATGGTCACTATGGTAGAGATATCCTTTGACAAATGACTGATAATTCATTTTAACATATTCAGTGTGCATTTTCTGCTGGTGTCATAGGACTTCACAGGTAAATTTGTTTGATACTAATTTGCCAGAGGAGATGGTCTAAATTTAAATTTCTGCTTGTCAGTTTGGAGAGAGCCAATGACTGTGTATTTTGGCAGTGACCATGTAGTACATAGGTTCATGCTCCCAATCCAAACTGCAACTCTTGAACTATTTTTTTCCCCAGAAAACTATTAAAAAAAAAAAAAAACACCCTAAAAATAAAACAAACTTAATCAATGGAAATGTCAGGAGTTGGTGAATTGTATTGGTGGCAGAATGATCTATTCCAGCCTATTTGAAGATGACATCTTGCAAAAATAATGATGTAAATGAAGATTTCAACATTCCCCAGTCTAAATATCATTTGTAATGTAAACCCACTGTTACCATTAAAATTTAGATTATTCTAGGTTTTGGGCCCCCTTTGCTAGAAGCTAAAAATAATTGTTTTAAAAATGCAGTCTAACCTGCTTTAGCTTTGTGTTTTTTTAAAAAAATATAGCATCCTATTGTTTATATTTCAAGCTTTAACAATAAGATGCCGGAAATACTGCTTGTAAACAAAAACAAGCTGTTCTTAAACTTCTCACTGAATTTGGGGATGAATACATAAGCTTGGCTATTACAATTTATATATCTTACTATTCTGTTGTAATTTCATCTTGTTTGAGAATTTCTTTATAAAGAAAAGGGAACTTTGCTGCCTGTATTATTTCTGGAATGAGAAGTGCCTTAACCAACTTCAAACATTGACCAAATGGTGATTGACGGGTGTAAAAAATACATGCGTAAAACATGTGGAGATGTCTTAGACAATCTGAAAGGAGAATGCTATCAGGTAATCTTTATTCTGCTTTTATTGAAAGGGACATTTCAAATACAGTTAGATCTAGCCTGGAAAACTGCTGTGGGGAAGGTTTTTAGGGGAAGCCTTCTGATTTTCTTCACTTTGGGAAGAATTCCCCCCCCACACACATTTCTGAACATCAGTAGTTGGCAGTGGTGTTTGTATTGGAAGTATACATTAGCTTCAAAGTATTTCTCTCTCTACCTTCAAACTCTTTTTGAAAAAGTATAGCCTTTAAGTAATGTGACGTGTGATACTGTATATTGCCATCACAGAGGAAGTAGCAATAAAGATGTAGACTGTTGAATATCAGCTCTTAAACTGATGAAGAGAGAGCAGAAGAAATGTTTGTTTAAGCAAAGTTGTCCTGCGCTGTTGAGAATATACTTGGATACAAATTTGTTATACACAGCTTTATATTTTTGTTTGATTTGTGGTCAAAATCTCTTACTACACTCTTACCATAAAGAAAAAAATGCATGTAATGCAGCAGTTCAGGTTTTAATGTTTTCTATGTGCAGGTCAAGTCTGACTTCTTTACCAGAAGTCTTTTCTTTCTGTTTTCATTAATGGTCCTTAAGCATCTCAGAAGCACCAGTTTGCAGGTGTGAGTGGAAAAAAAGCATGCAAAAAATTAAGAGGTGTTGCATGCTACCTTGCATGAGTCAGTGCCCTTCATCCAAATAACTTACTTTGTTGGTACTTTGGCAACCAGTAAATGTTGCCCCCGTTTGGGGGAGCAGTGGTCACCCAGCCATCAGCAACAGAGCTAGGAAGTTCAGTCTTCTGGTGCCTTATGCTTGTCATAATTCCCACAACTGCACCTTCTTTTTATATGGTATAAAAAGTTGAAAATGGAGCCTGTAGTTAACCTCAAATTTAATTTTTGTACTTTTTTCCATCTTAATTCCTGTAAATCCATATTTCTTTCTTTATCTGATCAGTTCTAGGATATTTTGAGGACTAACTACAGTATTTCTCTCTTTCAGGTTCTAATTGAAGACTGTATTCCCGTACTGAAGAGGTATGCCAAAGAAGGAAGGATGTTTGATTATGTAATTAATGATCTGACAGCTGTTCCAATCTCCACATCTCCAGAAGAAGGTTAATCTTGTAATTTATTTTCCTAAACTTGAGGACTTTCCACACTTCTGATGCTGTGCTTCGTATTAATTAACAATTTCCATCAAAACTTGATTTCTGCCTGTTTTTTAGTACTAAGTCTGGGAGGGAGAGAATGCAGATAATACTTTTTTGAATTTTTCTTTCTTGAATACTGTAGAAAAATAAGTAGTCTGTTTTTTGTTTGTTTGTTTTGTTTTGGCGCTGTGCTCTCATTCCAGGATAATGTGAACTCATGTAACTCATGAGAAAGTGTATTTGGGCAGTACATGCTCCAGGCTATGCAAGCTAACTCGCCCTCCCCCCCTTCATACTTTGACAAATATTCAGGAAATTATGCTAAAGGAAAACAGAGGCATTCGCTTCCACCAATACTGCTGTTGGGCTTTGTTTATACCTATGGCATGGCTACTTTTGAAACAGATGTGTGCAAGTATTGGATGCATAATAATGAATAAGCCAGTAATGTGGTGGTTTGTTTTTAAATCCTGTATATGCAGATTCCACGTGGGAGTTTCTGCGGTTGATTCTTGACCTCTCAATGAAAGTCTTGAAACAAGATGGAAAATATTTCACACAGGTATGATACCTGGATGTAAAGAAGGATTTCTGTAAATGTATTGCAATCTACATTTACCGGATACTTAAAAACCCCCAAATCTCAAATGTCTTTAAACTTAAAAATATAATTTCAAGAATCAGTCATACTACAGAACATTTTAACTATAAGCAATTCTCGAAAAAGCAGAACAGATGTACTTTATAAACAGAAACATGATTTTTGTGCTAATGGCTCCAGCAGTAGAGTGTAAAATACGAAAATGTCATTTATAAAGGTATAGGAGAATTCGACACTGGTGAAGCAAATGGGAGGATAAAATTAGTCAACTGAGAGTAAATACTTTCTTCATGCTTCCTGTCCATTCCCAAAATAAAACTTTGGTTTAGCTTCTGGAAAGCAGATTTTGAACATTTAGTTTATTTGTATAACGTGTGGCATGTTGTGAAGAAATTTCTAGAGTTCAAATAAGACTTTATCCTCTTATAGAGAGCTTCTAATCCAACTCTAATCACAAGGAAATAATTTAAGATTTATGTACTTGCCACAGTATACCCACCCCATGTATAATATAATTGTGGTAAAGCTTTCATCTAAAGATACTTTCTGTCTGTAATTCTGAATTTTGCATACATTATGTTGTATAAAAACATAACAAGACCAGCAGACAGTTGAGTGAAGTGTGTCTCTGAAGTTTTATTTCTTCTGCATAACGCACATACCTTAACTAGTCTTCTGAAATGTGTAGCATCCAGATGCAGCATTTTGAAATTGCTTGTTAAACTCTGAAATAGTTCTTAACCTAGCTGAAATTTATGCATTTGAACTCCTTATTCCTATCAAGAGTTAGCCTTCTGAGGTGTGCAAAGGAACTGATTTACTGTTAAATTGGACAGGTTGATAAAGAAATGCAAAACTTATAGAAAGGGGTTTTTGGCAATATTAATTTGCTGCTTTATTTTAAAATGCTGTGGTTATGTGGGCAGGATAGATTCTTAATCTTGTGGTTGAGATGTGAGATATGATGAACACAGTCATATCACACTGTAAATCTTAATAGCTTTTCTATTCTGTTAATAATAGTAGTGTAAACATTCCTTTCAAGAGCAAAGCCTCTCAGAAGACTGCATCTTCTGGATAGAGTAAGCAGTTGTGTTGCAGTTGTCATGCCTATAACATACACAGTAAGACAAGCTTAATTTATCTGTGGATATATAGATGTATATCTGTGGACAGGCTTGTGTCATGGCTTTGCAGAAGGGAACTCTGGTAAGCGGCCTGTGCTGCAAGCTGGTGTGATGGCTGCGTGGCAGGTTGGGTGCAGGGGTAGTTCCACATCAGCTGAAGCCAGTGTTTGTCAGGGCTGGTGCAGCCCTGCTGCCCATCCTGTCCTGATGGAAGGGAATAACTCAGCTTCTTGAGCATCACTGCTTGCACAAGAAGGTGTGGCAGTACTGAGCCAGCCTTAATAAAGGTGGTTTAAGTTGTTGTGAAAGTGTGCAGCGCAAGTTTCTCTGCCCCAGAGCAGTGGGGTGGGACATGGCAGGGCAGGAAAGAGATGAATAATATTAAAATCAAAGTGCCTTGGATTGGGATTTGTGGCTAATTGGTAGCTAGAGCAAGGCCTGGAGTATAGAAGCAATGTGTTCTTAGACAACTTTGTCTTCTTCAGGGGTTTGAAAGGAGGAAAATGAATACTGGGGCAAATAGCTATCAGGGCTATCTATATATCTACTGATAGGCCTCCTAGCTCAGCTCTTTCAGCCTGTTTGATAGTCCTTGTAGCCTCTTCACACTTGAGTCTGATGAAGGACATTGTTCCTTGTAGGATCAGATTACAAACTTTTAAGGGCACTTTAAATAAAATCAGCTCTCTATATCTTTCTTAAAATAGCTTTTGAATTAAATTAACTGGAGCTGGATATCCAAAGCATTTGGTTAGACTGTGGACAGAAGTTCAAACATGACCATTACCAACTTTGGTAGCTGAGTGTGGCTGTACACTGAAAACTCTTAGGATTTTGAATGTTCTGGTATGTTAGTTAATAAATACTAGACTTTTTGGCTGTGTGTGTTAATACTGGCAATTTCAGTTACTTTGTTCCAGCTGTCTGTATCTAGAGTGCCTGTCTTAGGTAGTAGGCTGTATTTTACTTGTTGAAGCAATTGCATTCCTTTTAAGGCAGCTGTGTTTTAAAACCCAAGACTTAGGGTTTCTCCCTGCATCTGTGTCCTCTCCCAAGTTTCTTGAAGTGTTTTTTTGGTTCTCTAAAACATAAAATATATGAAATGTCATCAAGAGCAGCAGCTGGGGAACATCCAGCAGTTTGTTAAAGCCTTGCTTTAACCAGTAATAGGGAAATGCGTCGCCTCATAGAAAAGATGTTGCAAAAGGGCCATTCTCTTGTTGGCCAGTTGCTATAGTCATTTATTCTGTCTTGGCTTTATGTTGTACTAACATTTCAAGTATCTGCAGTAACTTGTCCTCTGATGGCCTTAGCTGCAAAGGTTACCTTGTGTGTCTTGTTAGTGTTGATGCCTTATGCAAAAGTAGAACTCTGTTTACAAAATGCCAGCCTTTCACATTGTATTGCTGCCTGACTCTAAATGCCACTATCAAGCAAAATAAATGGAAATGCCCATCACGTGTTCACATTTACCTCTGCCCAGGTTTTGCAAAATGTTTCTGTTTAGCACATGAATGGATTTGAGGCATTTCTCAGTAGATAGTAATAACAGAAAGGTGTATTATGCTAGGAGCAGACCACTGCAAGGATTGCTCAGGAACAGCATACAGTCAGCAGACAGTGTCTAGAGATCTCTAAAAGTAGTGCTCTAGAGTCCAGAAGTGTTGGTTGGTAAAAGTCTTTCAAATAGTTCTGGAAATAAAAACAGTTGCTAGTAAGTTGGTGACATGGAAGCAGTACAGATGGTGGTGGTCTATAGAGTGCTAGAAGAAAATAGCCAAGCACCTCAGGTTGCTGCATAACCTCATTCTGGTCCCATTCAATATACTTTCCTATAGAGTTCTAGTTACTGTCTGCAGCCTAACTGAGAACTAATTGAGCCTTTTGTGTGTGACACTGATTGATAAAGCTTTGAACTTTCAGAAATCTTTCATATTTCTTAATTACTATTAATGTTTGATAGTATAGCATGCATTAACTAGGAAAAAAGGTCCCACTTGCCAACTGGTTACATAATGGTACTTTTGATTAATTGACTTAAAATCCAAGTTCATCAAAGCTTCAGAGCACAGAAATAATCTGTTTTTTGACAGAATTGTGTTGAGCAGGTGGCATGATGGCTTGCTTTTTTATCTGCAGGAGATGACAAAATGGATGGTGCTGTTGCTGTAACTGGCTGTGAGTCTGTCTGCTTCTGCACAGTTGATGGATTTTCTAAAGAATATTGGCAGGCTGTAGATTTTGATTAGATCTTGCAGGTTATAATGCAGGCACTCAATTTTAGGATGCCATGTGCATCTGAGAATTTTTAAGAAAAGCTCCTAATGTTTACAGCTTCCTCTGATTCATATCCTGATTCATATCCCTCATTTCAGTGGAAACCAAAGTGAATGAGGAATGGTGTGTATACCTGGATCTGAGAGCTGAGAAGTGCTCCTGGACATGCAATTTAGTTACCCATTCAGTGTTTATATGCAGTGACATGAAATGCTTGCTTTTCCTCTATTTATTTATTTATTTTTAAGCCCAGCTCTTCCTGGAAATGTTGAATAAAAGCAGTTAATCCTGATGCCAGTAGAACTGCATTAATGCATTGCATTGCAATAATGTCAAGTTGACTATAAAAGTTAAGTTTCACTGACCAAAGTGCTAACACTTTATTGTGAAATCTCACTTTGTTGTAACAGGATTTCTTTTCCATTTGTAGCTCACCTCATGAACATAGATCAGGCAAATATTTTGTTTAGCTAAACTAATATCTGTGCTTGTCAGCAGTTATCTTATATTTCACTCATGCTTGTGGTGTGTACTATAGCATTTACAGGTCATAAATTATCTTGAGTTTTGATGGTACTAATAATTCTTACACAAGTGTGACATGCCAGGTGTCACTTCTTTTCCAAACCCGCATGCATTGCTTTGTTTGAAATCTACTTGGCAGCCAGCCAACTAGAAGTTCTGGTACAAAGTTTGCTAAAAATTCTGAGGGACATCCTGGTAATTCCAGGAGCATGTTAGATCAGGTTTTTGAAGGAAACAATTAACTAAATAAGAAGTTACACAGTGTGGAGAAGGTGAAGAAGACTTTGGGTTCCCCCTCCCTCCACCCACCTTCCCCCCCCCCCCCTTTGGCAAAAGTCAAACTCAGCAACTGTATGAAAGAGAAGTGGGCTTTAGAAATGCAGATGTGTTTTTTGTCTAGCTAACTTTAAGAAAACACTGATCGTGTTTTGCTCAGGGTTATGATTTCTCAAAATAGGTTTGTTAATATCAGTTTCTTTGTTTGCATATTATTCTGATGTTTAACCTGATTATTTTTTTGGGATGCCCAGGTGTTATACTTGGAGCAATCACAAAATGCTTGTGCAAGACACAGTTGGTGTTTTCAGGGATTGGTAATTGCCCCTGAAATACAGCCATTATGTTATGAACAATGAGAGAAATTAAAAGAGAGCTACTTTTCTCTAGGTAAATATTACTTACCTAGTTATGCTTATCCTTTGAGACTCTCAAAATAGCTTTCTTAGCAGCAGTTTCTTTCTTTGCATATTATTCTAATATATACCCTGGCTGTCCTCCTGGGATGCCAAGGTGTGGTACTCAAAGTGCTGGTGCATAATATCCTTCCACCACTAGGTGCCGACTGATAACTAATATTGGCTAGCAGTTTTTTAACATTAGAGAGAGACTGCCTGCAAAAGGCTTCTCAGACTATTTATTTGCATTTCTAAGGGATACAGAAACATGTGCCCAATTTTAGGATGGAGAGGCTTTTTTTTTTTTGTTGCTTGTTTCAGCTCTGGAGAGATAGAAAGGACAATTTATAGATTTCATTCTCTGTTGCTTTAAGTCTGTACTAAGTATATTGGGAAAAAAAAATCCTCCATAATTGCTCTGCATGTCCACAAATAATAGTCACAATGAGAACAAAAACTCGTACATTTGTGTGAGTGGTAGCCTTGCTTTTCATGTCCATGCTTTTTTAGCTACATCATCTACCTTGATAGTCTTGCATCTACACAGGACCTGGATTTCTAATGTGTACAAAGACAAGTGAGCTTCAAGACCCTCAATATGCCGAATTTCAGCCCTATCTGTATATTTAAGAGTCGAGGCCTGCTTATGAAAACTTGGAGCTGAACATAGTTCCACAGCACTGATACTTAGTCATATGGCTTGCTCCATTTCTCCTTCTGAAGCTGGTGCTTCAGAGTGCTTGGTGATATAATCTGGGTCTGGTTTGGTGAGATGCTCAGTGCTTGCGGTGGCAAGTCCTCGGTAACTGTGAGTGAGTGGGTACTCCAGCACTTGGTATGTCCCGAGGTCCAGTTTCATCCCTTCTGGACCTTCCTGCTGGGGTATTTCTGAACACACATTTTTATGTTAGAGCACCTTCTAAAAGCTAATATGGTTTTTAGATTGCCAAAGTGATTTTTAACTTTAGTGGAATTTGTACTTATAAATACACAAACAACTGGTGTGATTGGTGTTTTTTGCTCAACTGTCACTGTCCTGCACCTCAGGATACTATCTCAGGATTGTTCTAATCGCTGTGAAACTATACTCTGCAAGATGCCCAGACTGATTGTAAGGCTGTCAGTATATGTCAGTTTTACGTTTGGTTATCTGCTCTTTTGGGCAGCAAATAATTATGAAAATACCCTTTTTAATGCTAAGTTTTTGTTCTGCTGATCTAATCCTTTGAGGTTGAGCAGGCTATCATTTTCAGCCTGTTTATGAAGGGGAACCTTTAAAAATACCTCTGTACAGGAGGTTTTCTCCTGCCCAGTCTGGGTAGAAACATTCCCAGGACTGCTCATGGGTGTGCGTTCCAGTAAACAGTGCTAATCACCAGTGTGAAGGATCACATTTCTCCCCCCACCACACACATAGCCATACACCAAGCTGTTGCTTCCTGTCTGCTCTCTAGTACAATGTGGCCTGCCCTGTAAGTGTCCAGACCACCGTGCTGTTGCTCCATAGTTACAGTCCCCTTTTTTGGCTGCTGTGGGGGTTTTCTAATTAGCACTTCCACAGAGGGAGCAGGATTCTCCTTGACTGCAACATGAAAGGAGGCTAGAAGAACTCATGCATACGTGTGTGTGCGCGCACGTACACCTCTGATTTCTTGGCAGTTTGCCCCTTCAGAATTTCTATTCCTGGCACTTCTTTGTGTTACTGTGAGTTCAATTTTAAATTAATTGATCATCTGGCCGGTGGAGACTTCTTCAATCCACTTGCCTCCACTGTCTTTTTAAAAAAACATCCCTGCCACACAAAGTTCAAATCTAGCTTTGATGCAAGGTCTTTCAGGCTCAAGGTATCTCTTCACTTCTTAGTCGTGCTGAAGGGAGGAAGGAATTTAACCTTGGCTGTGTTCAATTCCTTCCCTTGTCATTACAAAATAAAAATACAAAGCCATGTTAAGTTTAAAGAAGACAAGCAAAACTCTTCTGTACTGCATTGCTACTGGATATCATTTGTGACATGTAGGGATGAGTGTAAGAAACTGGCAAGTATGAGAGGCCTTTCCCTCTGCTTCCAGATCACTCATTTACTTCCTAAGGTTATAGGAAACACAGGCCCAAATTCACCCTAACTAGTTGATAGCCATATCCCCTTTGTAAGTGGGTTAACTAGAACTATTAGGGTTCGTTTAAATGCCCTTTTTTTTTTTTTTAACTTCTTCAGAATTTAAAATTACCTCAAATGCTTTCATGTCAAAGAGATACCAATACTTGTTAAGAGGAAAAACAAGAATTAAACAAAGTAAATCTGACATTTTCCCGTTCTCTCTCTATCAAATTGTTTCAAATGAAACAAAGATTAGTTAAGTGGGGCGTAGGGAGGGATTTGGTGGCCTTCTTTCTCTTATGTTGAAAGTTATATGATTGAACAGTGTGGGAGAAAACTGAAGTCTAATTTCTCGTTTATATCCCTCTGGAGGAAAAAAAACTGAGTCATCAGTTTTAAACCTCATTAAACACTATGGTCAAGATTAATTATTGCTTGAATACATAGTGGCTGCTTAGAAGAAAAAAAGGTATTGCTTGTACCATTTAAGTGTTTTCATTAAGGGGAGGGAGGAGTTAAAATGAACACATTATCTGACTGGTCACTGTAGCACATTCTGGGCATGTTTCCTTGGATCATTTTCAGTGATGCAAGAATATGTCAATGTGATTGGCATTGGCTCTTAACTAAGACCTACAGTCTTAGTTAGACTCAGTTAATAAAGCCGTTCATGTTGTCTTTTTGAAAACTGTTAATAGTGAATTTTTCTGGATATCACTTTCTTAATACTGAAATTTTGTGCCTTACCTTTAGGGAAGGTCTTCATTCGGAGATTGGCAGTTGTGTGTCTGATGAAGAGTAAAAATTGCTTATTCGCAGGTTTCATTATTTTTTTCCTGCTCTTGGTTTACCACATTGTCTGCAGTGATTTCTCTGTCACTGAAGAAGGGAGAAAGGAGAGAATACTGAAATGGCAGCCTGGCAAAACTAACTGCAGATGCTTTTATCTCACTGTATCTTTCCTATTAAACCTCCTCTATAATAGTTGTATGCTCTGTAAATTACCTAGCAATATTTTCTATTTATGATTCAAATTGCACACACACAGGTTGGTAGGTTTGGGGATTTTGTTTTGTTTTTTGTTTACTTTTGCATTCAGTCTGATGTTGGAACAAAATTATATGCTTGGTGAAGGATGGCTGAACCAAGTAACTGCTGCAATGTCCTGGATAATAATAGGTTACTAAACAAGTATTACAGTAGTCTCTTCAGTGTTGTGCTTTATTCAGTTGTTCTGAGTTAGTGTTCATCTCTTACCTTTTTAAAAGCCTCTTCTGTTTTCTGATACCTATGCTGTTTGTTAAACCTGTCTTAAACCAAAGAGTGTATAGTTTATATAAGGCATGTGATCGTTCTTTACTGAATAAGTACGCATCTATCAATGGAATAGGGAAATTATAATCAAATGCATGTTTTTTGTATGCTTTCTTGAAAGAACTTTCAAGAATATGAAACTCTGTGTATAAGGTTTTTGAAAATAGTAATTCCCAATTAATGAAATTAATTAATAAAAAAAGTGTAATTCTCGAAGTCAAAATGTGCTCTAGACACTTGGTTTCTGCTTATCATCTGATGTTGCTCTATAGAAAAAACAGTGTTGAATAGGAGCTGTTTAGGTAGATTTTTTAAATAAAGTCCCTGCTCATTTCAGGCTTTGCCCCTTATGCATGTTTGTTTTTATGTGCACAGGTGTCAGACTCATCTTAGTTCCTTGCTTTTTGAGAATTTTAACTGCTTTTCAGTTGTGTTTGTGTGTCCTAAATTGTGCAGTTAATTACTTTAAGGTGGTTTTAAAAAATCTGTGAATGATGAGAAACAGGAATTAAACAATAGTAAAATGCTAATTCTTTAAAGACCATTATCTTGGGAGTTCAGTATTCCACAGTGTGTTAGCAGAACAACTTAGACATGTGAAAAGTAGGTAATGCAGATGTTTTGAAAGCATTAAATAAATCTTTCATTCCTACGGTCCTATAGAACTTGACCTCATTTTCAAGCTAGGGGACTTAAAATATCCAATAAGTTGTGACTTTGAGTGTTGTAATTTCCAATTAAATCTAGCTCTTTTTTCTTAGTTGAACCATCTGCATTCTTTCAGTCATATGCAAGTCACGTACATTATCTGAGGACAGGAAGGGACAAGATACTTTGCTCAGTAATTGAAAAAATATATATGCGCAAACATTTCCAGAATTCATTCAGAGCAGAGAGAAGATACTACCATGCAGCAGGGAGACTCTGTTGCTTTTAAGGCTTTTTTTTCTCTTGTCTCTTTTTCTTGCAAAGTTCAGGTCATTTAAAGATCAAAAGCAGTACTCTGCTAGGGTTATGCTAGAA
Source organism: Dromaius novaehollandiae (assembly GCF_036370855.1). Lineage (NCBI taxonomy): Eukaryota > Metazoa > Chordata > Aves > Casuariiformes > Dromaiidae > Dromaius > Dromaius novaehollandiae. Next base: position 133,243,800 of record NC_088098.1, on the reverse strand, counting down.
GGCTTTTGGCCTCTCTAATCATGACCAGAAGGAATCATTCTTGAAACCAGGAAGCTGACTATGCTAGTAGATTACTGTTTCTTCCATTAAATTTTTGATAGATTTGAGTAGACCTTTTTCTGTCTAATGCATATTTTCCTATTATTAAGACTAATATTATTGTGATCTAAGATAAATAGTAAACTTTTGTGGCTTGGGTCTCTTGCCAGCATTTTGGGGGACTTTGACTAGTATGTTAGCTTAGTAGGAATTTCATATAGATGCATATAGTGTGAAAGTTCCTTTGTTGCATCTTCTACAGTAAATGTTGTTCATCCACTAACAGTGGTAAACTGTGTGTGAGGAAAGCTGAGGTTCCACTGGGTTGAAAGTAACTCTGAGAATGCTAGCTGATGCTTCTGTTTCTACTGATTAGAAATCAGAATAAGAAAGTAGGTTTCGTGACTAGGTAAAGGTAAAAGGCACTCATACTATAAGTTAATAGAAGCTAGCCATTATGAAAGGATGGAGACATACATGTCTCATGAAGATATGTCTTCCTTCCCCACAGATGACGCGATTTGCATGTATTGTGTGGTTTGGTTAGGTTCATCATGATCACATAACCTGCTGTTCCTGTGTTGTGCAGCATGGCTGGACATTGAGGTCTACAGATTGAGGTTCAGGGTCCTCATGAGAAGGATGAGGGAAAAATCTTACAGATCAGTTTGGCTGTGGCTTGCTCTCTGCCTCCTCTTCTCTTAAGGACATCAATATGGGCAGGAAGCAGGGTGTTAGGTAGGAAGTGTTCTCACAGCTGCTCCCAATTGTCCTTTTTCACAGGGTCTTCTAGGACTTCCATTTTTACAAAACTGGCTGTACATCTGATGCCTTTATGACTCTGTAATGACTCACATATTAGATGTAAGGGGAGCATTTCCAAAAAAGGGTATGGGACTTTTTTTGAAAACTGAAAGGGCCACATGAATTGACAGTGCCTGCAGCCTGCTTCCTTGTCCACATCCAAGAGACCAGTAGGGAAAATAAGATGGTTGTGGTTGGGCAGTGATAGGACAAATGGGTTTGTGTAATAGACTCCGTGGGCTGGCTGTGTTACAGCACTCAGAAATGGTGACATGACAAGGAGAGTACTTTTTCTTGCCCACATGAGCTCTTCTAGATCTCATCTGAATAATGAAGATAAGTGTCTGCCTGCCAGTCTGCTGATGGACCATTAACACTTTCTCCTCCTTGATCAGTATCACAGAACATCTTGTCTCTGCCATGCTGCTGCAGAGGTATATTCGTATTTGGTGGGTCTTTATTCAGTGCCTCATGCATAGAAAACAACAGCTGAGACATCTAGAGGCCATGCAGTCATGATTATGTTCAACTTCATAATAAATCAGTGTTCCAATAATTTGTGAGTATTTGCCACACTCTTAAAAGAGTCGTTGGCTAAATTATCAGCTAGTCTACTTAATTGTCTATATAAAAAACCATTCCTTTTATTTCAGGAGTGTGGTGGTTCTTTTGTTCATTCTTTTTCATGGGCAGGAGTGAGTTAAGTAGAAGATACAGCAAGGGAGATGAAAGCACAGGTAGAACAGATGCTCAGAACCAGGTGGGGCATTGCCTTGAACCAATAAGCGGAGGGAAGAAATACCCTCTGTGTAACCTCGATATATCTCAGTCATGGGTTTACAGTGTCCAGGAAAGTGTGAGAAGGGAGGAAAATAACAGGCTTTCAGCTATGAACTCCTCTTATGACTGGGGAGAAAAGCTACAGTGAAGATTTATTGCCTGCTTGGTGAAGGGCTTAGATCCTCTTGGAAATTCTTTGAACCAGCCAAATTATTTAGGTAGACTTTCTGTTTCGGACTGAACTCTGTAATACGTGCCTTGTCTGAGTAGAGTTTATAGTCAAATGACAAGTGTAAAGTGTCACAAAGAAAAATCTGCCAGTTCTTTCTGGTCTTTTTATTTCATTCACAATTAAAAACAAACTAAAAACTTTGTGTGTTCTTGTAAGAATATATCAAAACCACAAACCTGAACTTTTTATTGCTAGCCTCTGTGGTATTATGTGGAGAATGCTAGCTCAGATAAGTGGTTAGTTTAGTTTGTTGTAGTCTATTTAGACTGTCTGGATTTCTTTGTCAATGGTGCCCTGCTTAGTTTGTCTATATATGTTGTCATTTTTCAGAGGCGTTTTGAAAAAAGATAGCGAAGAAGATGACCAAAGAAGGCATTGATGTATCTATATATGCTTAATAGGAAGTTCTTACAATTAATTTAAAATTGGCTGAACTTTATGCTTAAATATTACTTTGCTTTGCTTTCTGCTCTGTAGTTAGTGGTCTCAAATGCAGAGTTCAGTATTATGCTAGGGCTAGGGGGAAGGTTTCTTTGCATTCCTTGATATTCAGAGGGCTGGCTCACTCTTACCCTACATTTTCAAAAGATTTGTATGGTATGGTATGGTACCAGGTATATATGGATAGTTACATGTCTTATTAGAGCTTTCAATACATGGGTTGCCTGTAAGGACATTAAAAACTTGCTTGTTACTGCTCAGCTTTAGACAAGGTTATGCTTGTAAATGGGAGGGGTTTTCTTTTTTTTTCCTCCTCTCTCTCCAGTTATAATCCTTCAGAGAATTTGTATTAAAAGAATTATTTGATTGGGGTTGAGGGGGGAGGATAGATATTTATTTGCCTGTGTGGGAAGGACTGTGAATTCAGGGATGTCTCATAATTCCGTATTGCACTGTTAGAGAAGATCATATAAACATTAATTTTTTTTCACTGTTGTTCAGAAAATGATGTTGCTAATATTCTTAAACACTCTCAGTTCCAAGAAAAGAAAAAAAATCATAGGAATAGTTTCCTTTTCAGAAGCATGATACAGAGCAACTCAAGACAATGTGGCCTACAGCCAGCAGAACATAGGCATAATCTGATTTGTTTTGTCATATGGAAGAATCAGTTTAAAATGAATAGGTTATGGGTTTTTTAATATTGCATTTTAATGTTGTAAAAACCTAGGCAATGTTAAATAATTGAGAAAGTCTGGATGTTGTAATAAGTGTTTACTAATATATTTAAGCAATCGTAAAGAAAATGGTTATTGAGTAGATGTTGTAGGTAAACAACACATGGTGGTCTGTTTTAACGGGAAGCCCTGATGTAATGGCTGTTTCTGCTAATGAAAGATGGATAATCCCCCCCATGCTTAGTCTTTCATGAAAAGATACAAATTGTTGTGTGCTGTAGGCTGAATGAAGACAAGCTGTTTGATATTTGCCTTGTAAATACTAAATGTTAAGAACAGGATGTATGTGGTTCTGAAGTACATGGAGCCTTGCATTAAGGTCTAAATGTATATATTCATCTGTGACTTTGCTTATATATATGATTACAACTGGAACTTTTCTTTTTTTCTTCAGGGAAACTGTATCAATCTGACCGATGCCTTGACTCTGTATGAAGAACAGCTCAGCAGGCTTTATTGTCCTGTGGAATTTTCAAAAGAAATTGTATGTGTTCCCTCCTACATGGAATTGTATCCTTAAAGACTAAAAAGGGTGGAGAGGGCATATTAACAAATAAAGCGAGTCTAGACTGCTTGTAGGTAATGAATTCAAGTGCAAGCAGGCAGATGACTATTATTTTTTTCATAGTACATGAATGACTGTAGTTTTATTTTGAAGGTGATGACTGCAGTAATTATTCTTTTTTTTTAAAGGTGCCATAAATTCAAAGGTGCTGAAATGCTTAGTACCTCTCAAGATCATGCCATTTTGCTTACATTTGGCAACATTCAAAAAAATTGTTTATACAATGCAGGATAATCTTTATGATGAGAGTAATACTACCTGGGAGTTCTAGCAGAGCTGTGCTGTGTTTATCTTCTTTCATGGAAAAAACAGACTAATCTCATAGACAGAGTAGCATAAATATTCAGATATTCTGTCATAGCTCTGTTCCTGGCCATACGACTCAAACTGGATATTAATGGAAGAAAAACTGATTCCTAAAAATCATTATGAGCATTAATAAAAAATATTCTAAATGGAGGGGATAGACACATTTCTCTGCAACAAGTGAAAGAAGGACTTCTTGCCAGTCTTTCTTATTTCTCTTTTTATCCCCAATCTTGAAAATATTCCTTCAGAATTTCTTCACTTTATGGGTAACAGATAAGTTATACAAGGAGTTAGAAGTTGTGTCTTCACGCTGTTAGCTCTAGAAAGACATTTTGATCTGCCATGGGATAGTTCTGCTGGCTCCATGTGCCTTAGATGTCACGTACCATCCCCGTGTGATCTCCCTGGAACTGTCTATACAGGGTAACGCCTGCTGTAACTCTCCATTTCCTGACGGAAAAGATCTTTCCAGGATCTGCTTATTCATAATGTTAGGCCTATGAAACCCTGACAAAGCCTTTCTTCTGTTTTGTGTGCTCATTTATCTTTCTTTTTTCTGTCTCTGTTCTTGATACTGTCTAATGTTGTAGGCTTCTGTTCCGGAGCCCATGCTAACTGTTCCTTCTATCAGAAGGAACAAGCTCCTTCCATTTCTCATTATTGTCAGGTCTCCGGTGAAATTCAGATTTGATGTGAAAACATTTCCAAGACAAAAAAGTAAGGGTGAAATGAAGTAGATATGAAGCTATTTACTCTGGTAGCTTACATTGCAGACATACTTGGTTAGTTATCATTGTCTTTAATTACAAATACCATGCCTTAATGCAACATGTACAATGATTTGAATTATGCATTCTCAGAAAGTTCTCTAAATATTTATTGCATTGTTTATTCAGATATAGGCAAAATGTTTCTAAATGAATCGAGTAGGATATGCTGCTTCATTTCTTTGGAAAATAAATGTCTCTAGTAAGCTAACAGATATGAAAATTTCTTAGTAACTTTTTTTTTAATTGGCAATTAAATAAGCATAATTAGGTTAAAAATGAACAGCTCTTAAAGAGAAACAGGGCAAGTTTTAGTTTGCATATCTGACTGCATTATCATCCTATGAGATAACAGTATACATATAGGAATGTTAAAGAGGAAATAATCTTGATGACTTCAGATAAGCCCATAGCAAAGTAAGATGCATAGTAACAAAACCCTGGTTTATTCTTTTCAAGTTGGTCTTAGACCTCTGATGTGCCTTTCCCTGCATTTCAAGTACAAGTTACTGCCTTTCTTAAAATTTTAGAGATTTCCAAACAGGAAACATACATCTGAATGGGAGATTATATCTAAATGCTGTTTCACAGGTGACTGTAAAATGCAATTGTTTACAGTAATATTGTGACAATTAAAAAGATGACTTCTGTTTCTCTCTCAACATTGTGACGTTCATTTAGTTCTTGAAACCTCTAAGCCATCAAACTAATCTTATGCAAATATTAATTTTCATAATCTGACCAAAAATTACTTGTAGGGGTACCTGAATGCAATCAAAATACTTACCTGGGTTATTGGTTTTTTATTGTTACTTATTTTGCATACTTCCAGAATTTGAATTACAAGTAACAGTTACACACAAAAGCAGTGTTTACCAGTGTTGTAGTGGGGACCATCTGAAATTCAAGTAGCTGTCGACACAGAAGCTAACTCACTGTTTTAAGGAAAACATATGTATCACTGAGGTCACCACTGGGACCCTATGATGAACATTCAGGCTCCCATTTGGAGCATATATGACCTCACTGTGTAAATAGAAGAGCATATATCTTTATGTGGTTTTACTTCAGTTATATTAATCTATAAATCCTAGAAAATGTGCCTTGCAGCCATTGCTGTAATTCTAAAAACAAATGTGATGTTCATGTCTCGTCCTCCTGTCTGCTGGTCCTCAGGAAGCAGCAGGAATTAGGTAGCTCTATCCTCTTTCACAGGCCCAGAATGAAAAGAGAGCTGGGATCTCTTGAGGATTGGTTATCCAGGCTGCCAGAGAACCTTGGTTTGGGGATAGCTGCTCTAGGATTGTGCTGAAGCTGGGTTCTTCTGCACCGAGAGGAGGTGGCACATGGTTAGAGTGCAGTCATAGCTGCCAGCACTCTGTTACTTGCAGCTCTGCATCTAGGCAACACAAAGGGCCACTTACTAAAAAGTGTTTAGAGGCCTAAGACCAACATCATAGAAGCTCATAGGGAAACTTAGGCAAAATTCAGATGTATCTCTCTGTTTAAGGGAGTATTCAAGAGAACTCCTACTGAGGCATTTAAGAGACAGTATTCTGCTGCTGAGCATGTCAGTATTGCATCTGATTGTGCCTGCAAATTAGCTAGCTGGAGGTCACTTTCCTCTTCAAACTTGCCACTTTACAATCAAGAAGATGAGCCAGAGGATCCCAACTCAGTGGAAGCCTGATCAAAGACCTGGAGTTTTGATTGCTTCTTCCAAATTGTTTCTGTAATTCATTCAGTGGTTGCAATGCAAAACGCACAGCCTGACTCTGCAGTAGGGATTAGAATCAATGGGTTTGCAAAGAACTTCAATTTCAGTGAAAATTAGGTACTCTTTTGAGTTGTTGAGCAAAAAAAGAAGATCCAGAGAGATTTCACTTTGAGATTTTATCTACCCCATTGTTACGAGCTACCAGAAGTTTCCAAAATTGAAATGCAAGTGAAAAGAACTATTTCCACTCTAACTGTGTACTACACACGTGTTTTGTTCTTGTTTTGTCTTTTTCCTTGACTGCTCATTTTTTCTAGATGGGTATTCTACACTATTTGGAAGAAACAAATGGAAGTCTGAACATCAAGATTATTCAAGATTATCCGAAGCGTACATGCTGCATGGAGCATATAGGCCTGCCACGTGCTGCGTATTGGCATCTTGAACCTTTAAATTATATGCTGTAGATGATCCTGAAACTTAGTCATGCTATTGATTGTGAATTCTTTAAATGTTTTTTATTATTATTTTAATTTAAAAGCAAATGAAAAATGTATATTTTGATGAGCTAGGGTGTTATTTTTTGAAAGTCAACTTAAAGATGAATAAGCAGCAAAACTATATAGCTGCTGAATGCACTGAACCTTTAGAATGTGATCCTTTTTATTTTTTGTAGCTCTTCACAAGTGATTGATTAAAAAAAGACATCTTTAGCATTTCATCCCTGAGGGTGGTCCATGGAGTTTTTGTTTTCTGTTTTGTTTTCCCATCAGACTTTTATCTATGGTGCTTTTCAAGGATAGAGGGGTGCTTTTTTGGCTATAAATTTCAAACAAATATTGCAGTGCTTCCATGTAGAGAAGAAGGGCGTAACTTAAAGGGGGGGGGTGTTGTGAAAGGATACCCCAAATCGTTCATTAAAAAGGGAAGAAAACTAATCTTGAATTTTGTTAATTTACTCTAGTTTCATTCATCATATTGTTGTAATCTCTTCTGCAGGAGAAGAATCTTTGACCTTTTCCCTCATGGTGGTGTTTAGCGGCCATACTGATATTTGGGTTTTAATATGGATTTAATAGTAGGTTATAGAGGCACTTTGAACTCTATTAACATGAAAATTAATGCTGATTTTTTTCATCCCACCATTATGCAAGAAACTGAGTGTAATGAGGTTCCTGTGGTCATATACTACTCAGCCTTATGAGAAGCATTAGGTTCTTGAAGAATGAAGTCACTTAGGAGGGAAAAGAAAAGTGGGTGTGATTTAGATTCACGTGCACCAGTATTTCTTGAAGGATTTGGAGCAAATATGTTTACTTCAGTAGGGTACATCCTGGTTGTATGGCTGCAGACTATGTTGCGTGGGGCTTTTGCTCAGTTAGATTCACTTGAAAGTTAAAACTCACTGGAAGATAGGTCGCATTATAGTTTTTGTTCTGAAAGATAAAACATTTTTCTTTTAACTGTTTTTCATGTTGTCTGAAAAGTTATATTTTTGTAAGACTGTGCTATTTACTAACTAAAACTTTTCTTTAAGTGTTTAAGAGATCCCACTTAAAAAGAGGCAGGAAAAATATAAGCCTTCTGTACATTTCCAAGATAGAATAAAAAGTGCACTATTTCCCTAAACACTCTAATCTTGAACCAAAATGATACTGTTGATGAAAACAAAAAAACACACCCATGATCTGTATTGTTAAGTAATGAATAAAAAACTATTTTACTGTATCCCACATATAAACTGATGATGAAATCTGAGTAGGCTGTTTAGAATTTCAGAGTGCTATTGGAAGACTTGCAAAAATTTGCTCTGCGTTTGGTGTATAATTATTTTTGCATGTACAATTGTGCTGTTAACCTGCTTTCAGTTTGGAGCAGTAAGAGAATTACTCTTCATTCTTACTGTTTTAAATGATTGCAGTCAGTGTTAATTCTTCAGTATACGCTGGGCCCAGTTGTTCCGTGGCCTACAGCCTGTGTATCCATAACTACTTCAAAGAGCAGAGCCTCCCTCTTAAACAAGAGAACAGCCTTGCATTTCCCCAAGTGTTTTAGCTGTTGTGTCTGTACCAGAAAATACCTTGAAACTATTGCCTATGGCCTAGTAGTAACCGCTCATTTATGTTATGAGACTGCAATCATTATATTGTGTAAGGTACAAATTAATGCACATGTCCTATAGACAATTGTGTGTCCTTAACTTTGCGTGCATGAATACTCCCATTAATTCTGTGTGTGATTACTCATGTAGGTAGTATTAAGCACACAGGTGTTCACTAGGACAGGGCTTACAGGATATGCTTTCCTGAGTAAGCCTGATAGATAGAAATCAGGTGCAACAAATGGGTGGGTGGTAGGTTGTTTTTTGTTCGTTTGGTTTTGTTTTGCTTGGGTTTTTTGTTCATATTTTTGTTTGGGTTTTTTTGTTTTTGAAACTTGTGAACTGGAAGGTGATTTAATACAGTTGCTGGCTTCCTGTACCAAGGCTGGCGCTTTCGTTTTGCTTAGATGCACAAAGCTGCCTGAACACAAAGATTTTGGGATGGGGGGATGTTCTGTAATCAGTTCCTTGATTGACCAGGGGACCCAAATTTGGTGGGTTAGATTGTTGGTAGGTGAGAGGCAGCAGTGCTTGGAAATTTTTCCTTTTCAGTTGTTACAGTGTAAAGAAAGACTGAGAAATTACTTTTTTTCTTTTCTTCAGACTTTTTAATGTAGTTTCTTTTAAAGTGATAGATGTAGTATAAAGCAATTCAGCAAACACTGAATAGTACTATCTTATTTTTTTAAGTTGCTGAACTGGTTCTGAGGAAATATATGCGCATTGTCAGTTTTTATTTATTTGTTGCTGTAGTAGAAATAATAATTAAAAAAGAATTTTGTGATAGAATTTTCAAAAGCAAAGTGCGATAGCTGATCAGTTTTTCATGTTTAAGGCCAGTTGGGAAATAGCTGTGATTGCCACACTGTGTATGCAAACAATTTCCAAGAAGTGGTTGACATGAGCTTTTTTTTTTTTTCTTCTTCAATTATTCTTTGCACTAAATGCTGCTTCCACCTAGAAATGTGATTTAAAAATTTAAAAACTTGATAGTAGTTTGTGCAAAGAGAAGATTGCTGGCATTGTATCCGCTGCATCAGTGCAGTGCACATGTTAAAATAAAGGTACGCTGGTATTACTTGTGTGTTTGAATTGTTAAATACACCACAGATGCAGAGTTAAAATGACAGAATTAATGGGTATGATGCTTACCATTGTACCTCCTTTTTTCTTTCTCCTCTCCTCCTTTTGCTGTTCCATTTGTCACTTAACAAACATACAAAGATACTTAATGGTCCTTCTACTGAATATATCTTTTTCTGCTTCTGACGGTTTAGTAGTTTAGTTTACCACATAATATAATCTTAGATAAGATACTCCGTAGTGTAGAACAGTACTCTGATGTTGGCAAGGTGAAAGATTACTGAGGCTTCACTGTGATTGTTGCCTAGGACTGTGAAATACTGCACTGTGACTTCTTTGGAGGTCTGTTAAAGAATTTCTTGAAGTTTTTCTGCTGGAGTGTCAAGGCAGCTTTGAGTGGCTCTGTGACTCATTGTGTGGAATAGAGAAAAGATTGCTTCATTAATTTCTTCTGAACCTTTAAGAATGACGCCAGCTTTGGAGCAGAGCTTTGAGGAAATGGAGAAGGGCATGAGCAGGACAGGCAGATTGGAGAATTTACTCCAGGGTGTGATTCTGGGAGAGTATGTCAGACGATGGAAGAAGACTGTGACTTCTGAGAGAAGATTTATTGTAGAGAGATTTGGGTAGATTTCAGCTAACTGAAAAGGAGAAATATTTGCATCTGCTCTAAGTACAGTAAAAACAAGTGGCTTGGTAGTTGGGGAAGAAGAGGAGGACAGGCTTAAATGTTTAAGAAAGAAGTCTCACATACAGACTTCGTGAGAGCACCTATATGCACAACAGGGAAGATGGGTATCTTTTGGGATTCCACCCCCCACACTCCACTTTAGGGTTTGAGATGTTGACAGGCTGCTGGAAGGAAAAAGCTGAGGGGACCAGTGGGAGGAAGAAGAGCACTCAATTTCTTATTTCACATTTTAATTTAGGAGTAGGAGACTGCAGATGATGTGCCTGAGGAAAATAGGAAGTTTCCAGACAAAGGAGAAAAGAAGTATTTGGAATTATTAATGGAGATGTTGAAGGAGCAAGTGAGAGAAGCAGCACCAAAGGAGATGAGTGCAGAAGCGATATTACTAGCATTGAGCACCATAGCAATGCAGGGCAGAGTTAAGCCTTAGGCCTTTGGAAGAAAGAAGAAATGTGGAATGGAGATGGTGGAACAGTGTCACAGGTGAAGTTCAGATAGTGGTTTTAAGTACACTTCAATGAACTTGAACTTCAGAGGCAGAAATGGAGAACCAGAAAGTAAGAAAAAAAGAATGAAAGTTTTCATATGTGGAAACAGTATGCTTCTGCAGTGCTGGAAAAACTATGTGAAGGACAGAAGGGAGTCAGGAGCAAGACCAGTTAACGTGGGAAGCGACTGGGAGAATGAGCAAGCAGGAGGAATGGTAAGTGAGGAGAGCACAACAGATGGCAAGGAATGCATCTGGAGGTACAGAATAGGAGTGCCAGTTATACTGTCTACTTTTTCCTCTGTAGGTATCAGAGGGAGAACAAATGGAGATGTGAAATGAATTTTTAACTGAGGAATTACTATAAGATGACTGAAGTATTTTAGGAGAAAGCAAACAATGCTGCTGGAAATGAGATGATGAGTGAAAGCAAACTGTTCAGAGTATAGTATAAGATACGTATGTTCAGAGTTTAGTCTAAACAGTTTTTAAGATTACTCAAGCAAATAAGTTCAAAGTAAATTAAGACCTAAGGAAGGAGAACTAGGTTATTTAACTCTGTCATGGGTTTTCATTGCGCTTTTGGAAGGCTGGAAGGCAGAATTGTACCAGTGACCTCTCTGCTGCCCTCAGCTCAGGAAGTTAGGAAGGCAGGCCTGAACCAGCAAGTGTATGAAAACAAAACAGTGCTACAGCCGTTCCAGTTTTCTTAAATCTTGCTTGACTTCAAAGTGCTGTGACAATTTTATTGTTTGAAAGGACAATAAGTTTCATGACCACAGTGATGAATGCACAATACATTCAATGTGCCACGTTGCAACACTACTGGTATGATTTATTTTGAAAGACACAAAGACAAAAGCATTTGTTTTATTGATGTATAATGGAAATATCTTAGTGTCTGGGTAATCTTTGTATATACAATGGAATTTTAAATCAACATTTGTAGTAGATGAGAATAACAAAGCTTGAGTATATACAGCTTTGTGAAGCCTTTTAACTGTTAACTGTCTAATATTCTAATATATACTTCCCTGTTTAGCTTTTCTTTAGTTCATTATCAAAGCTGATGTTTTTGCTTTTTATTTATCTATTTTTCATTCAATTCCTTTTCTAAATACTGCTCTTGAGTCTCACATTGGAACATGCTGGGAAATAGCTAATTAATGATTGTCTTCTCTTGTGGTGCTTTTGTGTTCTCCATGATATTTTATAACCACTGATTAGTTATTTGGGGTGAAGGGATGAGTGAAAATGAGTATTCAGGCAACAAGTTCTTGATGGTACATTGTTCAAAACCCCAGTGACAGAATATTTAAAGGAATATACATTGACTTCTGTTTTAATTTTTTTTTAAATGGCCTCCTTTCTGAAAATTTTACCCGTGCCATTGAGTAAAAAAAAGTCTCTGTTGCCATTATAAAATTCTTACCATATGTGTAACAGGTAGGTATTAGGGGAAGGGCAGACATCTGCTCACAATCTCTGAAGTTGATTTTAAGGCCTGCATGCCTTAAGTTGCAGTCAAGATGTACCTCAAGTTAGCTTTTTTTGGATTTTGTCCTTTTGCTTAGTGAAGCCCTTTTGTGGCTTTACCTCCATGGTGGGTGGGGTCAGATTCCATACTTCTGGCTATACAAGAGGCAGACTGCATAAAGCTGCAGCAGAGATTAGGCAGCACTATGGAAAGCAGAGACAAGCCATCAAAACAACAGTTTGATAGCACAAGCTGTCCATCATGATTTTTGTCTTCCCAGATTGTCCTGATCTGCTGCAGGCAACAGTGGTTCTGATTCTCTTCCTGCTGCTTTTTTTGCAACCATTAACCATTGTTTTGCCTTTGCATCCTTATAACATGTGAGAGCAGGAAGCAAATTCTCTAGTTTTTAGCCAGCCAAGTATAATTTTGACGGTAATTCTGTTGCTATTCAGGCAGTAGTTGAAGAGGTGGTCTATACTAGCAGTCTTGAGAATGATAAAGTGGTTTACAAGTTAGCTGGAAAATACTCCTTAAGACCTGGGACAGTGAAGATGGAGTGGGGAGGGAAGGTAAAGCTAGGCAGCCTCTCTGGTTCCTACACACTGGCACCCAAGCAAAATAAGTCGTGACTACAAGCTACCCCTACTCTGTTTGTCATATGTAGCTAACGGGTGAATTCTGCTTTTCATGAAGTGCATGCAGCAGTGACTGTTGATTTGCTAGCCTTGAGCTTTGGCTGCACTGCCATACTTACCAGCTGTGTCATGTTGATTATTTGCCTTTGCAGGTACAAAGTGAGCTCAGGAAAGACATCAACATTTGTTGAAGAGCTGATGATCTTCCTACATGGGCAGCGCAATACTGTTTTTCTATTATGTGCACTTTTTATAGTCCCAGACACTGCATGGAATATCAGCTAGTAGGAACTGTTTAAGGTCTCTCAAAAGCAGAAGGCTAGCCCAAAGTAGCTGAAAATCTCATAATGCTTGGGAGAGGAGGGCTAGCAGAAGGTGGACTGCAGTACGCTTATGGATACTAACCACTTTCTCATCCTATCACATACACAGACATTTGCATCAAAACTAGGCTGTCACATGCATGTCTAATACTGCAAAATATCACATGGAAGTGCCATGTTCCAGTGATTTTTCCCCCCCCCACACACACACCCCTTGGTGATATGTGCCAGTTGTGACAAAAATAAGCCTTAATATAGGGGTGCCTTTCAACTAGGATAGAGCCCAGACCCTAAGTCAGATATAGAAAGTCTGTCTCTTGAGTACAGTCCAAAACTGTCAGCATGTAGAAGGGGAAGTAAGTGTGCGTCATCGTTCCCAAGCTGTGTATATGCAGCTGGACCCAGTCTCTCTTTTCTCTTGTAAGCGAGGACCGCATACAGTGGCTTTTACTGCATTGTGCCTCAGGCTTGCCGTAGATGCTGTTCTGTACATGGGCAGTAAGACCAGAGCACTCCAGGAGCACTTGGGTCAATCCAGGTTTGAGGTGCTGTGCTGTCCTCGGAAGCCTCTTGCCCTACTTGGAGTATTGGGTGAATTGCACAGGTCTAGGTCTAGTGAAGTTAATCTGTACATGTATAATAAATTTGGTGCTCCTAGGAAGCACAGAACAGCTGTTGTATGCATAGTACGTTCATGCTGCATAGGAATAATGACGGAGAGAGAAAAAGGAAACTGGTGGCTGAGATGAGGCTGCTATTCTCACCACAGGGGCAACCCATGCAGCCTGCAGCCTGTTTCCAGGTTTCCCGTTGGTAAGAGAGCAAGACAGAGTGGATATACCAGACTTGAACTGTTCTGGAGGATCGTATGCAAGCTGGATATGGAACACTTTTTAGCCTAGAAGAGACGGTGATACTTTAAATGTGAGTGACTGGGAAGGCAGAGATGAGAGAAGAATTTATTTAGAGTCGTCTTCAAGGTATGTAGAGAAGGAGACTCATTAAAAGTGAAGAGTCCTAACCATTTTTAGGTCCAGCTCAGCCTGGACACACGAAAATCCAATTTCTGGAAGCCTTTGCCATCATCCTGAGTGGTAGTAATTATATCAGATTTAGCTCAAGAGAGCAATTGGAGAATTGAAATCTAGCCAAATCCTCCTGCTTATGTTGTGCATTTTTATTCCATGGGTTGTGATAGAAATATCATGAGTTAGCTTGTTCATGAGGGGGGGCTTAACTATTAGGTTTGCTAGGAGGTATAGTACCCCTTGTCCCACAGATTTTTGGACTTCTATTTCTAGATGTGCTGTAAATATAATATGCAGAGATGCATGAAAATTTAATTACCTTCTCAAATGTCAAAAATATTTCAAGTTTGCTTGACTGAATAGAGATGTTTTAAAAAAAATTTTACTCAAAACAGTTTCTTCAATCCTACAGCTGACGTGTGAAGGCATTGCTGTGAAAGCATTTCTTCTGCTTGCAATGCCACGTAAACAATCCCAGCCATCTTCTCTACACTCCTACCTCTTCATCCTCACTCTGTGAGAGTGTTGCAGCTCTTGTGGGCCCATGTGGCAAACTGATTTAGCTTAGAAATGAAACAGTAGAGAAATTAAAGTGAGGAGAGGAACTGATGTGACTTAAACTACGCTGCTGAAATAACAAATGAAAAAAACCAGTCAGTGTTAAGATTAACTTACATGGTTCATTGTGTTGCCAGACAAACAATTGTACTGGCAAAACTGGGCATGGGAACTTGTGATGGGGGGGTGGGGAGAGTATTAGGTCTGAGGGGGGGCAAGTGGATAGGGGAGAAATGTTTAAAATAAAGGCTTTAGGATCTTAGTTTAGATCTGCTTTAGCAATACAAGGGAAGAATTGTAAGGAGAGCTTTTTTTTAAAAAAAAAAAATTCTTGTTATTGTTCCTCTCTAATTACATCTACTGAATTATTTCAGCCATCCAGAAGTTTCAAATAATACAATTTTTTGGAAGGAGCTAAAAGGTAATCCAGCAGAAAACATGCCACTTTAGACTAATGTAAGTTATGAAGACTTTTGTCTGTAATTTGTGTCCATGTTCTGCATATAGCTTTTGTGGGTGTATGCACCATTTTGCAATTACTTGTTGCTGTTCATACCTTCAAAACTTTTAAATAAAATTCAGCTTATTAGTAATTTAACTCTCTCAGTTCATTTTAGATAAATGGACTGATCTTATTATGTTTTCTGCTGTCAGGTTAAAAATGATGATCATCCCACTCAAGTTTTAGATGTACTTTTTAGCCAGGGCTTAGTTTTAAAGAATACATAGACAACACCTAATTCATGCAATGTGAACTTTGCTGTGTTCCTTAAAAAGAAATAAATATAAGACCTATCATTACATTCTATTTCCACTACACTCAAAATTAGCAATGTGGTTTTAGATCCACATCCAAAAGGAAAACCATTATATGTTAAATGACTTACAAAGGTGAGCACTTTCATACTGCTCAGTGAGCTACAGCTGGAAGAAAGTTTGTGGGCCACAATGAAGCGTTATGCGGTGGTTTCCTTAATCTAGCAGAAGTGACGCTGCCATGCATAACAGATTTCATTCAAGAAAGTGAGGGGAAAAAAGCATAGCATAGTACTAGATTATGCTGGTGAACTTGGCTGTCTGGTGATAGTGGCTGAATATTTTTTTTCAGTGAGTTGCAGAAGTGTGGGCTTTTTTCGCACATTCAGTTGTGAACCAATAACATTCAAATACATTTAAAATTCAGATCCACTAAAATACATTTTAAGTCATGCCAATCAAAAAAAACATTTTAATAGCTTTGAATGTTTTATGATACCTCCAAATTCATGCAACAAAAAGATGCTTTTTAGTCAGCATTTTGTAACTTACAATATTGTGTTATAGTTGCTTTTATCTCTAAATACAGTGAAGAAAACTAGACAGTTAAAACAAAAACAGCATACCCACGAAAGATTTTATGAAAAGCTAAAAACATATGTGATTCCTGCTATGAGCATGTTTTCCAAAGGTAACGGCTGCAATTCTCTAAGGAAATGCAGTCACAATATCATAGGAAAAAAAGCTTGAAAGGGACCCTGAGTTTATGTGATTGGCCGATAATGAAATGAGCTGTGTCTGCATCACTCCTGATACTTGTTCTGGTTCTCTCGAAGGAGTGATTAGTGACTGCAGAGGGAATTAGTTACTCCTAGTGAAGGCCAGTATCTCAGTGGAAAGCTAGGATTCTCCTGCAGAGCCTCATTTCAAACCACTTTTCTGTAATAAGTTTTGGTAGCAGTTAAGAAAGTCAAGATGAATTTGTGTAAGAGGAGCAGGTCTTAAACAGACACTAGGAGGTGTAAGGAAAAGCTTTGAGGAAACAGAGGGGTCTCCCTGCAACCTTTTGATGCCCTGGGCTGCAGGATGATGTCCATACATGCTGGCTTGTGCTACAGCACAGCCTGACATCTGATCTCTGTCCTGAATACATTGCAATTCTGACTCAGGTCTTGCATCTGTGTTCCTTCTCTGGCCCCAGCCCCCTGAACATGAAGGTACTTCCAGGTTGTCCTAGATGGAGTCATGCTTGGGAATTCTGTAGGAAATTCTCTCATGCTTCGTAGCCCAGATGTAGTCTGAGTGTGAGGATCTTTCTCTCTGGGCTGGGGAGGTGGAACATGACGCTACAAGCCCGTATTTTCTCTCATCAATTGCTGCTTCAAAACCCATTATTTGTGAAGGCCACGATACCTCTAGTTCATTTTTTGGAATATATTGCCTGGCTGTAGAGTTTTGCCTAAGTAAAGTGGATTCTATTAGGATGTTCTGGCCAATCTCATCGCTGTACATGGTGCTAATTACAAGATGTTTATCCAGACTCTCTCTTCTTCGTATACAAAGCACCATCTTCTTGGAAGTGTGAACCAAGTACTGCAGCAGAATTGAGTAATGTATGGAGCTCTCAGTAGCTGCAAATCCACACCCCTCCTTTTCAGAGCATCCCTTCAAATTTTCATTATTGCAGTCATGCATTTGGCATGCAGTTGACTTTTGATGGATAAAAAGGAAAAGTTGTGATTGTCCTCAACAGTATAACATCTGAGAGTCTCTGGTTCCCCTTTCAAGCATTAATCACCTTTCTAATACTAACTTTACTGCTCAGTTTCTATTCCATTTTTGTCTTTTACTAACAGAGATAGGAGCGTATGAGCACCTTTAGCTAACCTTAAGATAAATATTTCTACCCAGAGCAAAAGCAATGTTTGACATTTTTGCTTAAAAAAAGCCCCTTTGAGATTTGTGCTTTCCTCATGTAATTTTTGAGTGACACTAGAAACTGAAACAAAGTAATCTAGAACACCTGCTTTCCTACCCCAGTGCATGCAAAAAAGTCACAAAAGAAAATGACTACATGTGGGGAGGTTTGGGAGGGGGAGGTCCTAGATAAATCCTCTACCCAAGCCTTAAATAAGCTTGACGTTAATACACTGCTCATTTCAGATTTAATGAAAATACAAAACACTGAGAATGTATGTATGAACATGGCATATAGTCTGTGCAAGTGTCCACATGCTTTACTCAGACTTTTTTTCTATCAGGCTTGGATATAAATACATAAAAATGAAAGGGACTGACAAATCTTTGTCTTTTATAGCCTTGTGCCAATTAAAAAAAAAAAACCACACTGATCTTTATTTTAGATAAAGATGTTAGAAACTTTAGGGAAGGGCTCCCGGAGACATAGCAATTTGGTTTACAAAGATAATTACATTTAGTTCCTGACTCTGGTTCTTGGGGACTTCTGTGACTCAAGGAAAACAAACATTTGGTCTTGATTACTCTGTCCCCTGGGGCCTTGTGCTGTGGTTTCAACCTAAAGTGATTCGGCCTTCCCTTTCATGAGAACTTGGTGATCAAATGCATTTAAACTCTCTGGAGGTGTGCTGTAGGTAGTTAACTAGATACAGGCGTAATCACTGAAGCAGTATTAAGATAGTGACATGAACCAACAATAGCTGGAAATACCTCAGCTAAATCTTGACACAAAGTCTCTTGTTGTCATGGGACACAATATTGAGGGCAGCATGCTTAATGTGAGATTTTTCTGGCTTTTAACTATATGCAAAGTTAATTGTAATCTCATTTTGCGATGTGGGAGAGGAAAAAGAATCCACTTGAGTAAAATGTATTAAAATAAAAATGAATTTAGGAAGATCCCAAGCTGCTTGTATCAAAACTTGGAAGAGTGGAATGGCTTTTCAGACAGACTCTTTTCCTCTGAAAATGGAGCTTATGTAATTGCGCTTTCCCTCGCTGTCTTCCCACTTCCACCCCCCTCCTTACTTGCTAACCTTTGACTTTTTTGGCCAATTTCAGCCAGATTTGGCAGAGGGGATTTGGGCTCAAAAATACCTTTTCCGTGGGTGGAAAAGAGTCTGTTCCCACTACAAAGGCTTCAGTGTGAGTACAGCCTTTGGTAAACAGAAGGGAATGTGTGGTGGCAACAAAAGTGACAAATGGTCTTTGCGTGAGAAGAGCCGTCACCAGAGCTTATGCCTTGTGAGACAGCTTAACTCTACTGCCTAGGATAGGGAATCACTGAGGAGTTTGGGGCATGATTTTTCAGGTCTCTTGCAGAGGCAAGTGAGTGGGTACTCTCTCACAGTGACAGGATACCCCTGGTAGCTGCTCAGTGGCACTTCTTGGTGCAGTGGCTTCTGGCTTCCAGCTGTCTCTGAGCTCTGCCTCTTCTGACAATAAATTTGTGCAGATGTGCTAACACCTTTGGGGATCTAAGTGTAGGGGCGGGCAACAGCTGTTGCTTTCACAGAGACAGTCTTGCTGCTCTGAGAGACAGGTGGGCCCAGTAGGATGATCACCTTGGTAGATACCGAAGGACACATCCAGGTCGGGTGCCTCTCCTCCTCTTCTGATTTCAAATGTCTGCAGATATACTTCTCATTACACACCTGGAAATTCATCCATGAGAGAGAAACTCTTTTTGAAACCAACCTTCATTGCTTTTACTGCTCATATAAATATTCTTTGTAGTGGAAAAAAAAAAAAAAAGCTGTGACGGAACATCTGGTCTGAACAAATCACATGATTATACCTTCAGAGACTCTGATACAGCATTTGAAAGAAAGAACAGAGTACCCATGTCCAGAGTACACCACTGCACCTACTGCTGCAGCCATTTTAAGTGTTGCATATCCCAGCAATGTTTTTCAGTGCTTTTCAGCTTATGTTCAAAGTTATTTCATATGAACAAAGTCAAAAACTTGCTTTGAGATATTCCATGGTATTTTTACGTATACACACACTGTACATAAACAATCTTAACAAACCTAACAATCCATGCCAGCATGTACACAGGACATGGACTCCACTTTTAATCTGTGCAGTGGGATGACAGATGAGGAGCAGAGTATGCACAAGTGATGCCTATCTGTAAGCATGTTCTTATGATGGTGTGAACATGGCCTTTAAGAAAAGTAGTGTTTTGTTTAGCTATAATCTAATGTACTTCTTGAAGAAAAATTACCAGAAGACCTAAAGCAGTTCTTCTTTTGGCTTGAGAACATATGTATTGTTTCATTAAAGTGCTTTTTTTAAAAGCAGCTCTAAAAGGGCATGTGAACTTGAGTGATTTAACTTTAATCATACCAGATGTTGGCTTTCACAGTAAGTTGCTGTTTGGGTTACATACAAGCACCTTTTGGTCAGAGAAAGCAATGTTCCCTACAGCAGAGCAGTTTTTCTTGGACTAATAAGAATAGCTTGGCCTGCTTAAGAAAAAAATATATATATAATAATTTGGGGAATTAAAAGTGTAGGAGGACAGTTTTCTGCTTTGCAGGGTGTTGTTTCAACACTTGCAGTTATATGAAAGAGGCTGTTTGTGGAAAAGCTTACCACAAGCAATGTTCAGAGCACTGCAAGGCCTGTTGGCTCTGTATTGGCTCTTAATTAATGACCTATATTCTCACAGCTGCACTGAAATTTTCATGATGTGGCTGGACCAGTGGAAAGCAATGGAGTTATTTATTTCCAGCTGTCTCTGTTGCATGAATAAAGGACCAATTCGTGCCAAAGTGTGGCTGCTGTTGGCTGCAGTGTGGAAATTTGGGGGTTTTTGTAGCCAAGAGAGTATCGTTTATAAGACTGAGAGACCTAAGGACAAATGATCAAGCTGTTTGGAAATGCAACATGTTGGTTTTTTCTCAAGCACATTGCATGTGCTTAAAGATAAGCTGGCCAATTTTGGCTACAATAGCTGCATAGCTTTAAAAAAAAAAATAAAGTTCAGGGCTCCATAATAGAATACTTGAAATGGAATAAAATATGGCCTTGACTCTGATTCTTACTAATTAATCTGTTTCAACCAAGTTAGCACGTACCTCCAAATACCTCCTTCATTTCACAGGCAGCGTACTTCTGTGCTTTTCTGCTGAAGCTGCTCAAGCTGCATCTGTCTGCTGGATCTGTCTCCAACAGTATGGTAGCAGCTATATTCTTCCTCTCACTATGAGTGAAAAATGCTCACTAGGGCATTGTCACAGCTATGGTGCTTTGATTCTGAACTCCTTCTGTCAAGCTGAACTAATTCCAGTAAGGTAACTTGTCAACTGCCTCCCAGATGGGCAGTTCTTTAAATGCATGCTACGGGGACAGTGTGAGGAAATATCTTCTGTGAGTAACTAATATGTTAGCGTAAACAAATGTTTTTACAGATTCTTTTTTTTTTAACTTTCAAAACTGAACTGATTTTTCTGTTTCCGTTAAACATATCAGTAATTGTTTTAATATGTTTTAAAGTTAGCTAAATGCAAGCAAGACAAAACTTTTTACAATTCTCATGCTCACTATAAGCAATCTTTCAGCAATCTTGGGCTGAATATATACCAACCTTTGGCTCTTTTGTTGTTCCAGACATTCAGTGGATGTTTGGTGACAGCCTGCGTAACTCTGGTGTTGACTTTACAGTGGAAACTAGGCAAAACACGTGAGATTTCTGTATGTCTGTTGAAAGTATTTGGTAACCAAACCTTCAGAAATGGGAACATTCTTGAACCAGGCTATGTGAGGAGAGGAGAAGTTCACATAGGCCTTGTGGATTTAAATATCACACAGTTCTAATCAGCCCTCTTTGCCTGATTTTATCACTGCCATAATTGATTGAAGTGAGGATTGTGTCTGCTTACAAAACAGCGAGGTAATACACATATTTGTGAGTTTATGTGTGTATGCATGTGTGCACATGCATATACATGCAACAACATACTTCTAGAAAAGCTGGAACACTTTCACTGTGCTTCAGCCTGGAGCACTTTCCAAATGGTTTGCCAGCTATTTCATACGAGGTTTGGATGGAAATGCTAGCACATTGCTCTGGCATTGTTATTAGTGCCAGAATGATCCCATTGTTTGAGTGAGATATTGGTCAGAGGCACTTCTGAGTAATTCAGTGCAAGTAACATTTAAATATCAGATTTGTTCCTGTGTTCATGCAGTGAATGTTTGACAGTGTCTGTGCACGGCCTCATTACATGTCTTATTGGGCTATCAGGGGTACTGCTGTCAGTTCTAGCAGTATGTGTGGCATGTATCACGTACCTGCCGAAGAGCTGCTGGAAGTTATGACCAGTAAGGCAACCAAATCCTAGCACACTCATCAGAAATCTGTTTCAAATGCAACATTAAACTTCTGTTACTGATCAGCAGTAGCAGAAGTTGATTCATGCATGCTCTATGCATCTTTTCAAATACTGCCAGAAACAGACCCTTGCAGCTAGGGCCTGCAGCTGTTTGTGGTTTACCTCTAATTCCATAGTTCCTTACCCTCTGGAGCAAACCAAGATGAGTTACAGATTGCAACCAGGCTATCCTAACCAGAGAGGAGGACTTTGTTATTCCACTCTGTAAGTAAGCCTGCAAACCCAAGCTTAGAAAAGTCATACTGTTGCTGGCAGCTGATTTGTGTTGTTCTTGCCAGCAGGTTTGTGCAGTGCTTGGGGTTGACTCTCCAGAGGAATCCTGTAGTTGGAGCTTTCTGGTTCTTGCTGGGTATCTCCATGCTCCCATAGCCCTCACCTTCACTTTGGCTAAGGTTCCTGTCTGGGAGGGGGAACTGAACTGTCCATCCTTCCCTCTTCTCTGCTTCCCCATAACCCTTCCTCCCCACCAACTCTTCCCAAGGAGAGATTGGAAATAACTGATGTTGCTGCTTTGCACATCACATGTTCAAAGCTATATTTGGTTCCTACTTTCCTAGGGAGCAAAACTTTTAAGTTATAAAGTATGGAGAAATTTGGATAAGGAGGATATAATCATTTAATGTTGCTCAATTAGGGGATATAAAACTGATGGACAATATGCACAGGACAAGTAACTGTTCAGTGTTTGCACTGTCACTGGTTCAATACTGACATGGATGGAACACTGTCACCCCACTGCTTACAAATGCTTGTCAGAGGCTTCCTTTTGATATTTGCTCTGGCCAATGCAAAGTTGATTAAGGGGTGAGATCACAGCATGTCTGTGCATTTTCTGTGTCAACACCTTGGCCTCTTGGCAGCCCCTTCGAGGCTCCTTCTGGTGATTTCTGACATGAAAGCTCACTACTGCCCACATGAGCAAATACATTCTCAATCTGAGTTGGCGACGGAGAGTCCTGCCAGGGATTGTTTATAACCAGGGCTCTGCTCTTGCCCTCAGAGGCGTGCGTGAATGAGAGCTCTTGTACCACTTGGAAGGTAGGTGGTCCTCCCCTTCCCCAGCATCCTCATTTCCCTCTTCTTCCTCAGCTGATGGAAGTCATAGACAGTGGCACGGTAGGCAGGTGAAGAGAAATGAGTGGTTTTCCCCCTCCCTGTGCCTAGCAGAGATGAGAATACTTTTCTGGGTCTTGCTGGTGAAAATGGACAAGGACGGGCAGTGCAGACCCCAGCCATGCCGTAGAGGGGGTAGCAGAAATAAGGAGTTTTGGAGGCTTCAGCATATAAGTCTTCTTGTGAATGGAGCGGGTTTTACCTTTATGCCCATCTGGGATCTAGGAAATTTTGTGTGCCTCAGCTTGTTTTGCAGGGATAAATAATTCAGCCTCTGAACTGATTACTCTGCCATCACATTCACCTTATGATGTATCTCTTTCTTCCCTCTGCTTGTGCAATTTTTCATCAGGATGGGTGGAGGCAGAGATAAGAAGTAATAAATTAGTATAAAAGTAACTCAGACACATAAACTGTTGTCAGGAGTGCAGGCATGCCGCCACCTCTCCCTGCATCTTCACGTTTTACAGTGAGAGTCCAGCTCTGGAGGAAGCGAGAGCTCCCCAGAGGGCTGCATGTCACAGTCGTCTCAGAGAATTCATTTCGAAATGATAAATTTTGCCATGGAATAATTGAGGGAACCTCTCCACCTGGAGAAAGGATCATCAAGACTGAGCCTGAAACTGAGAAATCCATATAGATATGACTTTTTTTTTTTCAACTTGAAGTGTCAAATAAAGATACTTTCCACTGTATTCATAGTAGTACTTGACTTGGAAGTGTAGGATCCTCTCCTAAGATTCACAGGTATCAGTAAGGACTAAAATACCTTGCCAGAGAAGAAGAAGAAGAAAAATCTAGCTCTTAAAACAGCACTATTCTGTAGGTTGTGCTAATTATTGCTTTGTGGTGCATGATTGTGATTTTTGGCATGCAGTGTCGCATACCAAATTCCCCAAATAAAATGTTACATGATATCCTAAGAGCTCTTAGGAAGCTTTAAAAAGGGATTTGTCCACTAAGTGGGTATCTCTTCCGGTGAAGCCAACTGATGCAGCAGGAATGGTTTACGGAAAGGGAACTGTAGTCAGCAAATAATCAGTCTCTTGAAATAAGTGCAAGGGAAAAGGAAAACCTTCCATCAGTTTCATGTTTGTAAAAGTTATCAGAAATCCTGCTTTGATTGTAAAGGGTTTATAGCTATATGTTTGAATAGCTAAAACATCTGTGCAGCAATATTGTGAAATCCTGAACTCTTGATAAAGGGGACTGCTAAGTGATTGGTTCATAGAGACTTTACGGGCAGCAAGAGCTGTAAATAGTGGTCATTGCTTTCCTTTCCTAGTCTTGGTCAGAGGATAAGTTAAAACACAGCTAGTATTTAATGTATGAGTGTATGATTTTCCTTTGAGAGCGAGAAAGCAGGAGAGCAGGAAATGTCTAGGAAATGGTTCGTGACAGAAACCTGAAGTTGTAAATAAAAGAGAGAAGGAAGAGAGCTTGTGGATGCAGTTTGTGAATAGTTGAAATACTGATACAACAGCAGCAAAGGGAAACCAGACTTCTTCAAGGCTGAGCACTTCCTAACCCATCCCGATGGAAGGAGAGACAGTATCGGATCCCAGGAGAAGAGCCAACAAAGCCACCCGGATTGCCCTCGGTGTGTTTGTGAGCGGCACTGTTGTGCTTGGCACCGTGCTTTTCTTGGGTAAGTGAAAAGTTCTAGGCTAATGTGAATGTAAATCTCCTGAGCTGGTCTGCTTTTTGCTGGAGTTTGTGCTGTATGACTTACCTCTGCATGTTTTGGTGAAAACCTTGGTCTCTTCTCCTTTTTTCCTGCTTTATTTTTACCCTGAAGTGGAAATGTGCCAGTAGAGAGATTTGTTATGAAAATGTTACAGCTACAGCATGAACTCACGTAACTTTGAATGCTGAATTTAAATTTGTGTGCTCAGTTGAATGTGTTCTAGCTAGAATGGGGTTCTTTCATAGAACGGGGAGATTATGTGTATCAGTAATGCTGATTAACTTGCAGATTATTACCAGTGTGGACTAATATTCTTCACTTCCTGAAAATCAGTCTGTAGTGCATACATTTTACAGAATCTTTTGGGTTATCCCAAAGATCCCTCATTTGGTTTTCATTAGGGTTTGACTAAAATTCCTGTAGAAGGCTTCAGTCATGTCTATGCTTGCACATTTTTTAGCTGCTGCTGTTTTTCTAAGGTGAATTGCAAAGTCATCTTTGCAAATATCGTAAAAAATGCATCCAGGATGAAATTAAACTGTTTTGATCAGATTTATTAGCTGTTACTGCGAAAAAAGGAGAAGGAAATAGTTTTTACTCTTCAGGGTTTGGAATCATGTGTAGATTGACTTTTTTGGAGTGTCATATGGAATCACCTCTAAAATGATGTGGAATAGTATATCTGTATCCAGAAAACACCAGTTAATGAATCGAAAATGGTATTCTGTAAACGCTTGCAGAGAAAGATACCCTTTTGGAATAATTCAGCCAAACTTTTAACTTCTGTTGATTGACACCAATTTCTGTGAACTTGAGGTATAGCCTGTAAGAATGTCTTTTGCTTCCCTCAGGTCTTTTATGATCTTTTTTGAAAGGTATGGTTTGTCACAACAAAGAAAACTATGCTAGGATTTCTATAGAATACTTAAAGCAACAGGCTCCCCTTTCTAGTACTTTCCTGTTCTAAAACAAATTCTACAAACATTTGCACACAAATAACTTGTGTATGTGAGAAATCACTTTATAAATGTGAGCAGAATTAGATCCTCATGTTGGTAGTGCAAACTGTTGATTCTACTTTTTTTATAAATGTTTTTCACTTAAAAAGAATACAGTATCAAACACCATGGATTAATTGAGAGCTTAGTTTTTTAGCAGTAGATTGTTCATATATTTATTGCTTGTAGAAAACCATACAAAATTACCACCATAGCTTGTCAGAGATGAATTCTTTATCCATAGATCAGACATGAAAATTCAAGCAAATGTATTGATTCTTATAGGTAGTTTTATAAGCATACTTAGGCCCATTCTGTACCCAGGGATTCAATGTAAAATTTTCCATTGGCATAACTGCATAGAAAATAAAAATGCTGGCCTTGGGTCAACCAAAATGTTTTTAGAATTTATTTGGAATTTGTCAGAGAGTTTCAACTGAAAGAATAAAGGAAAAAAGGAAAAAATTGTTTCATTTCAATATTTTGTCAATAAAATGTTCCAGTGTTTCCATTTCAGTGTTTTGACACTATATTTTATAGTGCAAATTTACTTGAATTTAATTCTTTTTTAGTTTTGTAAAACTGTAGCCAATGAAACCATTTAATTTTGGGTCTTATGGAGCATTTCAGGCAGCTCAAGATGACCTTTTTTCTTCACTTTTCATTTAATCTGCAAAATTTTTCATTTCTTGTAGACCTGAAACAACTTCCCTTCAGTTTTTCAGTCTGAGAAGTTAAACCACAGCCTTCTCCTCCTCTAGTCTTCTTCTACAGCTCTATAAAGAGCCGGAAGAATCATGTATTTCTATTTAGTGTTGCTTGTGCTGCTGGTACTAAAGCACAGCTTGGGGTTCTTGGACACTTTTCTGCAATTTTCTGGATGTCTGTAGCACCTGTGTGCAGACGGGCTGGTGCTTCACTAAGTGCTTTCCCACTAAGCCTGAGTCTCCTTGGAAGCAGCAGGGCTGCGGTGGATGCAGGAGCTCAGGCTGGCTGGATCTTCTGGGCACGCAGCAGCCATCAGAGAAAGCACCAGCCCTGCTGTATAGTCACCGCATAGCAGAGACGTGGTCTTTGTAACATTTCATGAAGAATTGTTCTGCGTGTTTGGAAATCCCAGGCACATAGAGGTTTTCTCTAAATTCTCCCTTCCCTAGGCAAGATTAAAAAACAAGGGAAAAAATCCCCCCTGTTCTAAACAAGATTAGGGTGGAAAAAGTAGGCACATCCAGGTAATATGTGTCAGGGCTGCTGATGGGGGAGGCAGCTAGGGCAGTCTGCCTCGAGGCTTGGCAGTAGTAAGGCGGCTAGAGAGACCTCCTGGCTTCTGTGGTGCAGTTGTGGGCATCCCTGGGGGCCAGCACAAGTGCTATGACATGGAGAGTACTGGCCTTCAGAGGAGCCAGTCCTCCTTCAGAGACACAGGGGCTTGGCCGGAGGCCTCCTGCCTAGCTGCAGTCATACCAGCAGCTTCAGCTGGGAGCTAGCAGGCACATAACTGGGCGTCCTGGCTGTCCTGTCTTGCGAGGTGGGTGCCGGACTAGGAGCATGTCTACTCAGGGAGTCCCTGAGTCCCCCCTACTCTGTGGTGAGACTTTGTCTAGAGAGCTCGGGGCCAGCTTGTGAAGAAGAGCCCTGAAAACCCCATGGGCTGTGGCAGGGCAGAAGCTTCTGACTCAGACCCGTCCCTTGCTCGGGAGACCGGGCCAGAGAGAAAGGAAGCAGTTCACTGTCTGATTCCTTCAAGGCAAAAAGTCAGGCAGCTTTAAAGCATGTTTCAGTAACTTCTCCCCCTGCTTTGGTAGTTTTTTGAACTTCTCAGATTATAAGAATGTCCACGTTATTTGTGTCCGGATATTTCTATGTGTTTTCCCCTTTCAGTTTTTTTTTTTTTTTTTTTTTTTTTTTTTTTTTTGACCTTATCATTGTGTTGATTTGCGTAAGCACCTGGAAATAAGCTTATAAAGCAGATGCTGAGAAGCTGGGACACCGAGTGTTAGAGCCACTGCTGTAGGTGATAATGTAGTGATGAATTCTGATAGCAAAAAAAGGCAAGAGAACAAAACCAGGCAAAAATTTTCAATCAAGAGTAGCTTTTTAATTAAAAGTGAAGTATTTTTGTCAAAGATTATCTTTTTAATTGGCTCCTAATGAGAAAGATCTAAATGAAACAAAACATTTAAGATTCTATTTTATTTTATTTTCAAGTATCAAAACTGGAGGGTTATTTTAGATTTCTTTTTTTTCCTTCTCTGATTCTTTTAAGTTTTCCCTCATTTTCCATTGAGTACAGTAGAATTAAATAGTATCTGGCATTTTCTCTTTGTTTTTTCTTAAGAAAAAATTTAGCAAACTTTCAAGATCTGGGCAAGTTTTAAAAGGCTAGCTTAAAGGAGGGCAAAAGTGAGCCTCCCCAAAGAATGAGGAGTGCAACACTTTGAACCATGTGAAATAATAATGGATAATATTCCTATTATTTAATTACTTTTTTTCCTAGAGTTGTACTTGCACTTCCTTATATTTTCTGCTATTCTTCAATATTTCAGTTCCCATTTCTATATGCCTAAAATCTATTGACTTTCTTGGCTAATCTACAAAGCTTGTTGAGAGTTTATGTTTTATTGAGTTAATGCACGCTCTGGTAAGTTGTCCAGAAATAGTTTTCCATTTTCAGTTTCTAAGAAAGTTTGAGTGAAAGCCAGCCAGTTCTGTCATTAATTGTCACTAAAGCTATGAAGCTGAAAGTATAGGAAGAGATGGAAAATCTTTATGTTAAATTCTAGCATTGGTTTTCTCATAGCAAGATTTCCCCACATTGAAATACATACTTATGATTGTATATCTTCTGTCTCTCTTGACCAATATAAAACTTCAGGAGAAATTGCTTTATAACCACCAGCACTGTTAGAGTTATGATACCTTGAAATATTCTGTTGGTGTGCTTTTTTATTTATTTTTTCCCCCACCATAGTCTGGGTTAATATAACGGAAATAGCAAGGCTTTTCCTTATGTGTGCACATCTACCTCTTGGGACTAAAGCAGGTACCGTCCACTGCAGGGCACTGTGAGCACTGCTGCATACGAGTAGCTGTAAAAACCCTGCAAAAGCCTGCTGGATAGCTACATGTTAAATTGCCAGCTGCAAAAGATGCCTCTCAGGAGGATGATAATGTCAACGATTAATTGTTTGTATTTTGGTAGTGTGCACTGTTCTTGAGTAAGGCTGAAGTGTTATTATTCTGGGCACTGTGCAAATGTACAGTGAGAGGTAGCCTTTGCTCCATACTGCCTGCCAAGACAGAAGGAGGAGAGGAGGAAACAGGCCCAGCAGGGGAAAATGATTCACTAGGAGGAAATGATTTGCTAGGAGCTGCAATATTTACTTAGTACGTGTTCTAACGTTTTAAAATTACGGTAGTCAGAGATGCAATTAGGGTCAGATCTTGCACTGACATTTGAATGATCAAATACACAATGTTGGGCTTGAACCCAAGAATGGTCAGTTCATTACAAATGATCTCATTATGGCTTTCCATTTTGCAGTTAGCCAAGGCCTTATAAAGTTTCATCAGAAGCAACAGTACTGTTTGACTTCAGAATGCATTGAAGCTGGTAAGCAACATTTTTCTCCCCTCTGTTATACAGTAACTGCAGCATGTTAATGAGATATTGATACCGTTTTAATTGACCATCATTCCTTTTAGTCATAAAACCTAATTAATTACGGAAACAAAGAATGAGGTTTTTTTGGAAAAGATCAGTATTTAAGTTATTGCAGATCTGTTTCTTTTCTACACTTCATGTTCTGAAGTGTTTTAGCTCAATGCTACCCAGATTAACTTGAAAAGCTCCCTAAAGGTCTGGGGTTGTCTTTGTTGGTTTCTTGTTCTGTTTTTTATAGGACACCAAATGTTGGGTGACTCGACCTTAAGGTGTATTTTGCTGTTTCCTTTTCAGTAGTCAGAAAAGTAGCAAGCCAATAAATTGTTAAACGCAGAGGTGCTTTAGGGTCAGATCTTGTGTAGACTTAAAAAGTCATAATGTGGTAGCTATGGCTCAAAGTCTGGAACTACTTCCAGATGGGCAGGTTCTTTCCTCCACACATGTGGTAATGTTTACAGAGCTGGGACACCTGTTAGTATTAAATGTGTGCTACAGGGATCAGGTTTGGTAGAACCTGAAAGTGACGCTTTGCACTGGTCAGTTTTTACAAAGATTTTTATCATTGAATTTAGTGAGAGAAAAGATCAAATGATAGTTATCACATCTGGAAATCTGACCTGAAATCTGACCTGTTTAATTAGCTTAGTGCCACAAGGTGGACATTATGTGAATTTATAAAAGTATTTATTCTGAACCATAAGTGTTCTGTTCTGAACCATATTAAACTAATCCTGTAAGGTGTCTGACTTGTGTTTGATATCTTGATGAGATTCCTTGGGGCTACATAAATCATTTGAAAAAATTACAGATCTTGACTTTTCCGTGATGTTTCCTGTCATTCTGCTTCCACTCTGTGCTGCACTGGCAGTGCTCTTGGCCTCTCTAGGCACCACAGTCCATAGCTGATTTCTCAAAGACTGTGTATATCTAAGTAAGGTAGGGTGACTTACCAAAACTTTTAAAAAGTGTATGGGCTTCATCTTGAGCTTTGAGAGGAAAAAATGTGACTTAAGAAGTTGAATCTGAATTGGTTTTGTTGTTCTGCACCAAGGCAGACTTGGAGACCTGTGTGGCTTGACTGTTTTAGCTCAGAGTACAGTACACGGTTACTCCACGGTGTCTCAAGACCTGGGACTTGCCTGGCTCAGC
The DNA here is from genome assembly GCF_036370855.1 of Dromaius novaehollandiae. Lineage (NCBI taxonomy): Eukaryota > Metazoa > Chordata > Aves > Casuariiformes > Dromaiidae > Dromaius > Dromaius novaehollandiae. The sequence goes on along the minus strand of NC_088098.1, from coordinate 133,213,276 downwards.
AGCTTTTCAGGAGTGATAGAAAAATTGCCAAGTACCAAAATGTCTTCAGCAAAATCAAATTGAGAGTTCTCACATAAGAGTTAAAATTACAGCTGAGACAGAAATATCATAGGAAGAGTTATTCTAAATAAAACTAGTGGATACTAGGAACAATACCACAAAGTCTACAAAACTTATCAGATTTCCTTCCAGGCCTTTTAATCAATGTTGTTTGGATAAACCTCAAAATACATGGGTATGTAGTCATAAAATGGCAAGTACCCACATACCCTTGAAGTGTTACTCTACTTATGTAGATTTATGCCACAATTATTTTAATGCATGATCATATTGAGTGCCTAGGCACTCAAAACTTATTTTATCAAGTCTCTGGCTTGTCATACTGATCTCTCTCTTACCAGTCTCATTTGTAATATGCAGCAGCTGGTGTATACAGTCACAAAAGTAAGCTGAAAACACTGCAGTTATCTCTTCCAATGAATGATAGATCAGAATTTGATTTGTTTTCTTGTGCAGCTATTTAGCTGAAGGTCAACAGTGTATAATTTCTGGTATGCTAATTACAATCTCTTTGATAGGTATTGCTACTAAATTGCTCAGGCAATTAATGCCATCATGGCAAAATACAGAACCTATATTTAGGTGTCTGGCTCCAGCAGTTTGAATTCTTGTAGTACTAGATTCATTGGTCATCTCTGTACAGCATTCAAAAAGCACATATTGCACAGATATTCTGTATTTTTTGTTTCACATATGGGCACTGTTAGATGTTAGAGAAGCTGAGTGGTATTCTTGCTGCTGTTTTAAAAACGGCAGAGGCTTGGACTGGACGCATTAGTCCTAGAACAGCAAGACTTAGCTTTCAGGTGAGGTCAACATCACATTTCAGAAACTGGTAAATGTTAATCCTTTCTGGACTGTTGCCTGACATAATTCTGTTTAAGTAAAAATGTTTCATAAAATTAATGTGATTTTTTTTAACAGCTGCTGCCATCTTAAGCAAAATAAATCAATCTGTGGATCCTTGTGAGAACTTTTATCGATTTGCATGTGATGGTTGGATATATAATCACCCTATTCCAGAAGACATGTCAAACTATGGCGTTTATCCTTGGCTGCGGCACAATGTGGACCTTAAACTAAAGGGTAAATATGTCATTTCTGAAAATGTTACGTTGGCTTTTGATTGTAGCTTGTAACTGGCTGGTTTGAAACAGATGAGGACTCCATGCTCCTTCCTAAGTACTGTGTAATAGCCAACAGACCAACTTACTGTTCTCTTTTAATTATATTTTTGGTGTTTTCCAGTGAAAATAATATTAAGAGAAAATGATTTACAAGAGAAACAGAATGCAGGGACAAAATGTTACTTATGCCAAAGGAAAAGACTGCAGGATTTGAATGATTCCCTTCTCGCAGTAGAACGGCAGACCAGAGCACAAGACCACAACGTGCACATTTAGACCTGGGACAGACATTCTTAAACAAACATTAGTGTAGGACAGCACTCCCTCTGTCAATGGCCAACAGCAGGAAAAGAATGTAATAGGGCAAAAATAGAGTGATATTTTTCTGCATACTTAGCTAGTCCTTCCAGTAGGCAATTTACAGACTTCCGGAGATGGAAGTTATTTGGGTATTCTGTTTTCTTCAAGTTGCTTTGCCAGGTGGCAAATAGGATGTCTAGGTGTGTGGCTGCCATTGAAATACCTGGACTATCATCAGTGAAACGGAAGGCGGCTTAAGGATGTCTGAAGAAAAAAATAGCCTGAGGTGGAAACGTGTAGGAAGGGAGGTATTTTAATCTATGTATGAGCTGACGTTGTGCTATACCCTGCAGTAAGGCCACCACACCAGGAAGTTCCACAGACCAACTGGAGAAGAAAGGTGACAATTATTGTTAGGTGGGAAAAACACACCAGATTTTTGTGATCGTCACTAAAACTATGAGTCATTCAGAGGGGAGATGTGCAAGATTTAATGTTGCCCTGGATGTGCCTGAGCATTGTATACCTTAAGCATGTTGTTGATATATTAGTTGACATTTATAACAGCCTGCTTGCGCTCACCACAGAACGGAGATCAGTCCTTGGATGTTGTGTTTAAAGAGATCTATTGCATTTATTATTCTGTTATGTTTTGTTTATGTGCATGTGTGTATGTATCAAAGCCCTCTCCACTTGCTTTCTTCAGTCATATCATATTCAATCTTCACATCATTAAATATTTCAAAAGCTGCATTCCGTTTCAGAGTATGAGTTTGGGAATTTCAGCATGGGATGCAATCTAATGACTGCTGTTTTAAGTCTGCTCAAGATGTCACAACCAGACGAAAAAATACAGCCAGAGCCTGTTTTAAGTTATACATTTGCATTGTAATTGTTCTGCTGCGAAAATAAGAATGTGTTAGATAACTGCATGTCCTGTGTGTACCACAGCCACATGTAAGCCAGATCTAATTGAATGTAGAATAGCAAGCTGTGACTCTCATCCTTAATTTCTTCTTTTTACAGAGACTAATCAAGGGCATCATGCTAACCCGCATATTTTTATATGGTTTTCTTGCTGCAGTCCCCTTAGAAGTTGCTAATCCCTAGCTAGGAAGATACAAGACAAAGAAAGAAACATCTGAGTGAGAAGTATTTGCTTAATGGCAACTCCATATCAAAAAAGCGGTGTAATAAAGACCCCGATAATTACTTTACCAGGACGCCTAAAGTGCTCCTTAGCAATGTACAGGGACAAGGATGTGAAATGTTGGTCGGAGTAGAGGAGCTGACTGAATATAATATTTGTCGTCTTCTCCTTAACTTTTTATTTAATAAACCCTCCAAAATGTAAATGGATAGATTTCAGTGCAGGTGGCTGAAATAATGAGGCATAACTTCAACCTCTATGTATGTTTATGATTTAACTACAATTGCTTTATTTAATTAGTTTGACTCCCAGTTATTCATCTGTGGACTGCTCATCCTAGCCATCAAAAGTTTTAGCAAGATGAAGTCCTTTTGCATAGAGGAACATATATGGCAGGCCAGACTTTGGAAGCCAGTTTAATCTTTCCTAAAGAATCTCCCTGTTTGACATTCAACAGATTAAAAAATCCCCAATCTTTAAAGAGCCGATTATTACGCAAGTTCTATGTTCTGAAATATTTATCATATTAAAGAAAAGTATTAATCTTAAAGTGATAACATGGCTTGGCCAGAAAGCCACATTTTTCATATTTGATATTCTTTGATGGTGTGGTATAGATGGAAGTACTTACTCAGGCAATATATTAAAAAATGATGTTACTTCAAATAAATTATTTGGACATCTGTCTGTTTTCTGATTCCTGAACGTTCCTGAGTCTTAAGCAGAAAGGGAGTTTGGGTATTTTGCAAGCCCTGTACTTAGCCTTGGTTACACAAGGACATCTTCAGTCTTCTGTAAATTTCATTTTATGTTCAGGGGCAACCAACCTGGAGGAAGATCTTCCAGTTGTTAATAGATAGCCAGTGAAAGAATTAGTTCTGGCTTACCAAAAAGCAGCAAGTGTAGCAGCATAGCGTACCAAAAGCCTGCATTAACTGTTGCTGTGTTTGAGAGTGAAGCTTCCCTTTTCTTTTGAGGATGCAGACACACAGGAGCCCAGCACTTGACTGTCAGCTGCAAGAAAGGGAAGAGCACTTTCCCTGTCTGTGAAGGCTTTTGGTGCTTTAACTGGGAATTGCAAAGAGGAATGGTGGGCTGGGTTAATGGAAAATAGCTGACGGCCAACAGGCAGTAGATTTCTTATCTCACATACCTCTGACTGACTCACTGAAGAAAAAGGACAAGAAAGGTATATTTCAGAGTTCTTCTAGATTTGCAAAACTTAACATGACAGTTAAAATCCTATTTTTGTGTAAGAATTTGGGTTTATAATGGATAGGAATATACAATATTGTTTGCTCCTGTGTCTTTCTCTGGCTGTCTTAGGAAGGACTCAAACTAAAACTGTATCATCATTTCCCTTTCAATTTCTTTCCCATCCTTCGTCTAAGGGTCACTTGGATTTCTTTTTTAGTCTCAGAGAAACTCACAAGCCCCATGTGAAACTCACTGTGATGTCCTGACTACACAAAATGGGTAAGATCCCAGCCCAGTGAAAGCAAGGCTGGCACTTTCCTTGGACATCAGCAGTAATAGGATTTCATACCTCGTGGGAGAATGTACAGAAGACAGTTCTAGATAGCCCAAGTTCACAAAGAAGATCAAAGATGAGGTAAAAGTAGAGTCTTGTGCTTTCAGTTGTGACTCAGATTCAGGTGACTGACAGCTAATATCTTCAAATCTTTAGGTTAAAATTTCTTGGTTCCTTATGGAACTATATTGGTGAGAACCAAGGTGCTTTTCCTTAGTTAATCATTTCTGACTGGACTTAATTGTGCCTAACTTGAAGCGAGCCTTTCTTTTGCAGATGCACTACAAGCACATTTAAAGGTGCCATAGTTTGTTAGGGATGACCAATTTTAGCACTGATGGGACTATGACATAGCCCATGGAGTCTTTCAAAATGGAAGAAATGGTTCAAGTTTGGCCCCTGTCACATGAACAAGAGCTATTTCAAACTGCAAATGTTTCAGCTTTACACTGTGTCAAGGTTGCAATGTCTCTGCAAGTTAATAAATGTGTTTCACTTGCCACAAAATTTCCTGAAACTATTTCAACTTTTCTGTTTTGATTGGTGACCTTAGTTAAGAGTTTAGGAGCACTGTCGTCTTACCATTGAAGTGCAGGTGGCTTTTTGTGAATAATTCCAAACTGGAAGCCTGAGGCAAGTAAATGAGTACCTATCACCTGTAGTGAATGTTGATCATCAGCCATTTTATTTTCTTTTCTCTGAAGTCTGTAGAACAACGATGTGCAGCTTTTTTCTTTTTTTTCCTCCAAGTGACCATGCAGGAAGCAATTAAAAACAAAGCCTCTCCAAACATTCTTAAATCTCAGCATCACAAAGGAAGTGATTTAAATTCCATGAATACTTTGTGAACATGTCTTTCAGGCTTTTAAATTTAATTTATGTCTATGGAAACCACTGTATGGATTAAGTCTCCATACTGATTCTGGTCCAATGAGGCACCTACTTCAGACTAATTTGCTGTGCTAAGCTTTCTAGCATTGCTGTTTGCTGAATGAGAGCTGCTTAAATAAAGTGAGGAATTTCCAACATGGCAAACTGAAAGAAATGGAGGCCTTTTAGGAGGATATAGTGTATGGCTTTTTAAAGGCATGAGACAGGGAGCAAACAAAATAACTTAGCAGTGTAGACAACTTTTCCCAAGATAAATTGCAAGGATTTTCTTTAGAAAATAAGTTCTCCTTTAAGTAAATGTAGGAAGGCAAAAATATCTCAATATTGAAATTTGTACTATTTTGACCATAATTTCGTCCTTTCAGACAAATCCCAGAAGTCAGTATTGGGTGGCTGCTGTACTGCTCAGAGGACTGGGTGCTGCTGGGCTTCTGTTGGCTTCTGTTCTCCCATCCTTTGACAGACACATGGTTGGGATCACTAGGATGGTTTAGATATCGCCTATGACTTCTGTAATGTAACACCTGTAGGTTTCCATCCCCACTGACTTATCTTGTGCTATTTAGTTATTTGTTCCTTAGAGGTAGCTTGTTGAGAGTTGTTCCAAATACAAGACAGAGAAAAGCAGCAGCAGAAGAAAGGACATTGGAAGAATATTTATGCTGCTGCCTCTGATAATTTCTCGTTGGACCTCATGTGGGGTCCTTGGCAGTCCACCTGCTAGGTTGCCTCTGGGACACAAATCCCAAGATTTTCACAGTGCCTGGCCTGACTGTTCTGGAGCTCAGGCCCTCAGGGGCGTATTTTGAGGAGAGCTCACTTGCTTTTTCTTATTTGGCTTTCAGTGGTAAGAGGCTTCTGGAGCATTGTTTCCAGCATTTCTGTCTCTTGCTGGACATTTCTGAACAGTTATTTATGCTCAAACTATCATTGTGATTGTTTCTTCCTTAGCAGGTATTTTGTTTCCAAATCTCCATATCTAGGAAGAGGCCTTTCTTTTCTCTGAAGCTTCATGCTGATGAGAAATGATAGTGAAAAGTGATGAAAATGTCTCCTAGTTATCTAAACGCAAGACTCAACTCCAAGATTTCTGAAATTCTTTGGTGGTGTTTCTGGGAGTGGTCTTCACCAACTTTGAAAATGGCATATTTATCTAAATGTAAGAGAAATCAGATGTAGCACAAGTCAGGTAAATCTCTCTGGGCAACAAGTTAACAGTTTGATTTTTGATAAAATAAAGTACCTGAATCGAAGGTGGAGAAGCCAGGACTTTTTACAAGCTTTTGCGGCTGCTTGAAATTAAAGCTGCTTGAAATTAAAGCTGCATTTGTAATGGGTGCTTTTGGGAAACCATGAGTATAGAAAAGAGATCATTTTGGTTCCTGAATGAAGTTTAAAGGCAGCACAGTAGCTGAGCCACAGGATTCCCACAACGTCTTCCTGGTCAGTAGACCAGAACACCATCTTCCTAAGACTCTTGCATCAGAACAGGTTTAGGTTAGGTTTATATCACTCTTTCATTCTATACATGACACAGTCTTCAAACTAGATTTATAGTGAATCTCTGTTTCAGCTGTTGCCTGCATCAGGATGATATATTTATATCTTTGGATATTTAATTCCAAAATTGCTATATGACTATACTTTGTACTGGTAATTTTGCAGAAAGAGGCATTCATTCCTTAAAAAACAGCAGTCTTTGACATCTGATTTTTCCATATTCTGTAACTAAAATAAAAAAAATAATTATGCAAGCACATGTTGAAAATATTATATAATCAAGTAAAGCTTAATGCTGGCATTTAACACAGAGCTGCATTTGTATTGTTACAAACTGGGATCTTACAAATTTCTGGCTTAAATGCACTATAAACTAATGTGTCTATTCTTGTCATCATGTCAGTGTTATCCTCTATAGCATGATGCTGAGGGAGTTTACTGGCCATGATACTGCTCAAAAGATTGTATAAGATATATTACCAAAATCAGATTTATGAACAAAGGCTCTCATATTGCCATAAGATGATCTGCCTTCTTTGTTATAGTTTGTGTACAATTACATTAGTTGACTTTTGCAAGAAACTCACGAGATGTGCTTATCTTTTCATATACAAACTCAGAGAATTTACAAGATACTAAAATTATGGCCACAAACAGCATTGTCATTTAGGAAATGTTCTGTATATTATGTGACTGAGCACCATTAGAAAGCATTTATGTAAGCACAGCTGTCCAATTGCCATTTCCATGAAAACTTTCAAATGGTTGAAACTGATATTCAAAAACAGAGAAATTTCTTCTGGGAGTGGGGGAATCTAAAATGATGCCATATTAATCAGGTTTATTTGTATAAATGCAGTATTCTTTCAGGAAGTTCACATTTGGAAACATTTGTTTGATTCACTTCATTTGCACTCCTTGGGAATAGGAAACTATATGAATTGATTAATTACTAAATCTTCATAAATTCCTATGGACATGCATATTAATTACATCCTCATTAATGCAGAATTAATTCATAATGATTAAGTGTTCTATCAGAATGTCAGAGAAATTGATAATGATGGACTGGTTATTTTCAAGTGTCACTTGACTATCCAAGGTGAGATGGAAACTGTCATCAAGAAATAGGCTGATGGACATTAATTGTATCAAATATGAAACATGTTTGCCAGAATTGATTAATGGTGTGTTGATTATCATTAAATGCCTTTTCAAAGGAGGGAAAAAAAGAAAGGCGGTGCAAACACAATTTATTAAAACAAGGCAGGCCTAGATTAAGGCACCAGCTCCACAAAAACAATTCTGAAGAAGAGACTCCTGGTGCTGCAGAATAAATTCAGTTTATATTAAAAAAGTAAAAGAGTTGATGCAAATAGCAGGTTTTAAAATATGGAAACTCTTATACTTAGGGAATATCTGAATCTGTGCAAGCCAGAATCAGCCCTTCCAAAGATGATCAATAGCCTCACTCATTAGCATCCTAGATGCCTTCTGCCCACCAAAGAGATGGGTATACAGCAGGTGGTAGGACAATGTAGGTTGTGTCTAGTGCTCTGAAGGTAGTGGAAGGCTGATTACAGAAGGGAATGCAAAATACATGAAAGCAGAAATAGTACATGCTTTGGTGAAATTTGCTTCATTATGAGCATCAGAAAAGGCAAAAGTATATTCACTTGCTGTTTAGTTTACATCAGTGCAGAGTGTGGTTTGATGATAGAAGCTGATCCAAGACTATTCACAAATTTAAGATGGATTTGCCAAATAACTTCACTTGAATTTTTTTTTTTCTTTTTGGGGAGTATAATAAGAAGCTGTGGCAGGGGTTAATTTTGGTGATGATCATATCAAAGGGTCTGGACAGATGTGGATCTTTCGTCTCTCAGGATATCATCTCAGTTGTGAAACAGTAGGCTGTGTGGTTGCTCTTTCTTGTTCTCTCCAGTTGAAACTGCTTTACTTGGCATAAATGTTCTAATTGCTGAGTCAAAGGCAGTAAGTGTTCTTCTAAGTGATTTTGTTAGCCTCGTAGTTCAAGTACTTCACTTTCTTGGTGGGACATAGAGCTCCTGTTCCTGCCACAATGAATATATAGTTTCATATAAAATAAAATAATTCTGATGGTAGAGATGAAAGAAAAGCCAACCCAGAAGTCCCTACATCCCAGTAACCAGGAAATCTCAAGATATGAGAGACATTCAGAATGAGCAAATGAGCTTCAAATTGGATCTCCAGTTTGTTGAGGTTGAACAATGGGTTTTAATTAGCTCAAAATTAATATTTTTGTTTTGACAAAGAGAATGCTCTCCAGGTTCGATCGATGGTGCATATATGTTTTTTCCAAGTAAAGTGAATTATTTTCATGTACCTGTTTTAAATATATGTGAGATTTAGCTCCTTTATCTGTGAAGTTAGCTCCTCAATCATTCACCCTCAAAAATGAAGATATTCTTGTAGGGCTATATACTCACAGGACAAAAATTTTAAATGATAGATTTTTATGGAGAGGAAACTTACTGGTGCCTATGGTATTATTTATTTAGATTTTTTTCCCCCTTCCCATAGCAGCTTCTCCTCCCTCCCCCTACTTTCTTGTAGACCCAGATGCAAAGCTTTATTTGGGCAAGGATAGTTTTAAGCATACAGAGATAATCTTTTTCCCGGTCTTCGATACCAGTTTGTTTTTTCCATTTATAATTAGCAAACAGTAGAGGAATCTGGGCCATAATGCATTAGAAACTGAAAATAGGCATTTGCAAAGTGCATTTAAGTAATTTTTGTAGTGCATGCTTCCCTTCTAGACCTTTCAAAGTGAGCAATATTACAGCCACCAACTAAAACAACCCAGAAAGAATCTTAATGTTAGTAGAGTGCTGATTTTTTTTTTAAGAATTTAACGACGCTAGTGAGACTAGTGACACTAACTAGACTAGTGAGTGGTTTTAGTAGTAAGGGAGTGCAAATTAAGTATTCAAACAGTGTACTCTTATTTTGGAATCCTGGAAGCAAACTTTTATTTAAAAACAACAATCACTTGCAGCAGACTATAAAAAGAGTTTGGGAATGTGAGCTCCAGACTGTGTGTGTCAGACTGTCCACCAGACACCTGAACTAGCAACAAGCACTGGAGAGCAAATAGCAGAAGCAGTAATTTGAAGTTAAAAAAAAAGAAAAAGAAGTCTATATTACAGGGAAGCTCCCAAAAAACAAATATTGCTGCCTACTGGTTGTTAGCAGAGAAGATGGGTTGTACTATACACTGAAGTTGTGTAGTAGAAGAAATTCTTAAAAGGAAATTTGTTTTTAAGGCATAAAAGAATTTAATTAATTAATCAAGCCCTAAAACTACATACTTGAAAGCTAATTTTGGTTATGTTGGTGTCGGAATAGAGCTATAAATAGGCTTCTTTCCTCTCCACTGAGGTTTGCCTTGATGGTGTCTTGCAGTCTTTCAGGCAGGCGAGAGCTGGCTCATCTGCCAAGGCTTTCAGAGGCAAAGCAGCTCTGAAATGAAAGCAAGTGTAGCTGCATTAGTGCAGACACCTGACCTGAGCTAATAAACCTTTTAGGAGGGATAAAGTTCTGTTGAAACACTAAACAGAAGCACTTGCATTCTGAAGCAGGGGGTGATGATGTGTTTGCAGGATTGTTCTCTGAGAGAATTGATTTAATTCTAAGAATAATTTAATCTTGGCTTGACCATACTTGTCTTGTTGCTGAGAAATATGTACAGCATTGAAATATGTCAGTAAAGTCTATTATTTCCTCTGAGAGCCTATATATCAGGTTATCCTCTTTTCAGAGTTTGTAATCTGGATTGTCTGTGTGGCAGTCTATCAGACTCAGATTTTCATGTAGCAAGTTGGAGAAGTTACCATGGGTCAAGTGATCGTAACAGTGTTGTGCATAATTTTAGATGCTGTGGCTAGTGTTTTTATTTTGAAGTAGAACATTATACTCCTCGTAGGCCTTGGTCCATAAAACTCACCACAGCCAGCTCTCCTCTTAACCCCAGACTTTAAGGGAAAAAAAGGAAGTGGAAACTAGATACACTAAATGAATGTCAGCTGATCCCAAACCATTTTGAAATAATCACTCTTGGAACAAGTCAGTTTGCATGACTATAATTAAGACTGTATGTTTGTCCATCTATGACTTCCATAACAGCAGCACGGTTCTAAACTCTTTTTTTGTGCCCTTTGCATCTTGGCCAAGTCATTGCTGTGCAAGAAGGCTCCATGAGTCGTAATAAACTTGGCTTCTTCAAATCCAGTGCACAGGGAGTTTGAAGAAATTGCAGTATTTTGATACAAGTATTTGGGTTCTAAGGCTTATGATTGCTTATCAGGTGGCTCTTTTGACATAGCTCTGTGCAAAATAAATATGTGGTTTAAGAGTTAGATGTTCCTAATCTAACTAGATCATAATCATAATTACATCACAGCTCAGGGACTCAGTCGGTGGCATTCTGTACACATGTGTGTGTTTTGTGTGTCCCGTGCTCAACAGACAAGCATTTGCCACACGTACCCATATTCTTTGGTGCACACTTGCCCCCTGTTGATGCACACTTGCTCCCTGTTGATGCACAAAGTCTACCTCTGTTTCCTTCCCCTGTGGAGATGATTTTGAGAGGAATAGTCACTGTCAATATATAACAGTGATTAAGTACTATTTTCCTCTTCCTTTAAGCTGAAATTCCTCACAGGAGATCCTTAAAACTTTATGCTGCTGGCCTCAGAAGATATCCTGTAGATTTCCAAAAGATAACTTGGACTTTCCCTTCTCACAGAAGTATCACAGAATAATACTATCTGGGGAAGGACACAAAGCTTGTGACTGATAGCTGGAGGTGGGTGAACAGTGCTTTTAGTTCTTCTCATCATACTGAAAACCTGACCTCTATAGCAGGAGGGGCTACAGAGGGGTGCGTGAAGAACAGTCTTTCTTGCTTAAGCATTGAAAGAGAAATCCACCCTGTCTGTCATTAGGTATTTCCAAAGAAACCTTTTCTGCAGACAGAATTCCTGCTTATCGGTTTCAGAAACTAAAGGTCACTGGATCTTGGGAACCGATAAACATACAGTAGGCAGTAAACATGTGGCTGCTAGCTGCTGATACCCAAACCTAAGGGGGAGTATGCTGTTGCGTTGGGCTTTCATGAGGGCTGATTGTGGGCATGCCTGAAGAGTGAGTGTGTTCTGCCTTTGGCGGGGCACGTGACCAAGTATGAGTTTCTGAGCAGCCTTTGGGCACCTTTTTGGATCTGCTGCTGATTTCCCTTGTGATGCATGGCAAAATGTTTTGGAGTCTGAGGGATACTGAGCATCATCTGGGCAATGCTGAGCAACTCCCACTATCGCTGATGTTAATGGGAGTGAGGGACATCAAGCAGCTCCAAAGGACTGGGCTGTTTGGATCAAGTTCAGCAAGCTTTATACTCACAAAGGAGCACCACTGAAATCAATAAAACTCTGATGCGAGTTAGATAAGGAGGCATTAGCCCTCTGTGGCTCACTTTCTTTATCTGTAACAATGGAAAATGTTGTATCTATTTTGTCCCATGTGTCTAAGAGTGCTTTGAGATCCTTATCCTAAATGTATAGAGTGCAATGCCAAGAGCAGCTGTTAGATTATCTCCTGTGATCTGATGTGTGTCACAATTGATTACATTACCCACGTATTCAGCTCAGTAACCTGTGTTGGGATAAAATATGATTCACATAGGGCTAACGTTTATCTTCTGAAAAAGCATCTAGTCTTGAAGATGTTAAGGGGGAGAGAATCCAATGTCCATTGGTTGTTTGGCTCCAGTGGTTAATCACTGTCACTGCTGTATTGTTCTTCATCTTCTAACTGTAGGCTCTCCCTGAGCCTTTTTGCTAAAGATCAAAGTTCTCTTTGGCACCAAGCATTTTCTAATGGTGAGGTACTTGCATATACTTTAGTCCCATCACCCTTCCACCATCTTTTGTGACACTAAACAACCCACGCTTTTTAAATCTCTCACTGCATGGCATTTTTATGCAGTTCTCAAGCCACTCCAGTGAAAGAAAAACACAAACAATTGTGATGTTTTTCTGCACCCTGTCCAGCTGTTCAGCACTGGTTTTAAAATATGGACCCCAGAAGGGCACGCAGTGTTCCAGCCTGTCTCACCAGCCTGTGTGCAACAATAAGATCAGCTCCCCGCTTTGATACTTTTCTGGTTTTGCCATCCAAGACTGCTCTTTGCTCTAGCATTACCCTGGGAATTCATGCTGAACTGATTTTCTGCTTCTAGCTTTTCACTCCTTCAGGGTTACAACTTGCCAGGAAATGGGATGTCCCCTTTGGATTCTTCTATAGCACTTCTTGTTTAAAGTCTGAATGTATTCCCGCTGGAATAGTCACACATGCAGTGCTTTTTCTTCAAAGTACAAAGCATTATAAAATATTTCAAATCATCATCAGATATCACTGTACAAATGTTTCAGTTTGCAGCTTCCACATATAGCAAATGTTTGTTAAAAGGATCAGAGAAAATGAATGAAAACAAAAAAAAGGCTACTATCTTCACTAGCACAATATATTCTCCATGTTTGTGGTTGGGAAGTGGGTAAAACCTTACATTATCTCTCTAGAGCAATTAGTAAACCTAGCTAATCACATAGTTGAGTTGCATTCCTGAGAGAGGCTGTATAGGTAGAAAACTGCTTGATAGCACAGAATATATACAGTCTGCCGATCAGGACTCTAATAATTTAAATCTCTATTTTCAATCTGAGTACATGGAATACATGTTGCTCTTTCCCACAAATCTGACTGTACAAAACCTTTTTCATGCATTCCAGCTCAGACAGGGAAAGAAATACAGCATTTCTCAGTACTGTAAATAAAATTAGGGGCTGGGGAACTAAAGTGAAGCTGTGTAAGACAGTAGGCTGGAAAGTCAACAATGGCTAGAAATGGAAAGTAAAATTAAAGGTAGCATTTAGCCACAGGACTATTCTTAGCAACTTTAGAATAGTTAAATATATATGTATATATACACACAGACACACACACACAAAAGGCAAAGCTTACTTTGTAAAGTGAATTGCTCTCTTTAACAGTAGATGACTGCTATTTACCGTAGTGTAGTCAGTCTCAGGAAGTTTGTCTTTTTTTAGCCCTCTAGTCCTAGAAAAGCACTGTCTGAAGGCAACTTAATAAGAATCTTCCTTTCTTCCCTTCTCTCCTCCCAGTTCCCCCATCTGGCTGTGTTTTTTTTCCCTGACTGCCTGTCTGAGCACCTACAATTCACACCACTGACGATCATTGCCAACTGTGGCCAGTTTTTTTGTTTGTGATACCGGGGCTTTGTACTCTGTACAAGAGCTGGGGAGAGCTGTGATTTAAGCCTGTCTGACCTAGGTTGCCAGAAGTAAAAGAACTCCGATTTGCAGTGGGAACCTCCCCTGCCTTCAGCCCGTTGGTAAAAGAAAAGGAACAATGAAGCAGTCTGCAATCTCAGGAAGTTTAAGATAACCGTGAACACCTTTAAGCAGTTTCTGTGCATGCAAGTGGCAGTCACTTAATGAGGACAAGTATGTTATTTCACCATTGCAGAGCAGAATTATGGACAGGTTTTGACACTTGCCATAACTAAGTTCTTTTTGATGACAGATGTAAATTTTGTGGCTGAGCATCCTGTGCACACAGAAAGACCCCCTTGATCCCTAAGGAAAAAAAAACTATGGAATTAATTTGAAACCGAAGGAAACAAAAGAGGTGGCTGAAGAACAAGAGTTGCTTTGCTGTAATAGCCATCCAAACTTGTACATTATATTTGGCTAGGGACAGGTGATCAGATTCTTGAGCTGCTGCAGGTTAGCAAGTTGCTGCATGGCCATGCATAAGCCATGGTTACAGCTTATATGCATGCCTTTAAATTGTTGTGAATAAAGAAAAAAAACCACATGAACTTTAGCTTCATGGTGGTTTAATCTGTATTAGTTCTCTTTGCATGTGCTGGTGGTTTTAAGCTACCATATTTTGCTTTGCATTTGCAATGGTCTAGTGATGCAACCCAGTACCAACGATAAGTTGTTAAGTTGTGATTGCTGCTGATCACTTCTGATCATGCATGATGAACATGATTTCAAAAATCATGGAAAGATCCTGTGCACTTTCAGAGGGTTTCCATGTTTAGCACTAACATTTAACTGGGAGGTAACAAATGGACTATTGCTTCTAATTGTTTTTATATCATGTGTTCTGTATGTTTCACAGTCCAAAGCATTTGTCCCTAAAAATTTCTTATTTAAAGATTAAGCTAAAAGATATTGACAAAAGCTGAATAAAATTTCTCTCATAATCAGTGAATCCAGTGAAGAACATTTTTTTCCCTATTGAAACTGTTTATAGATCAAGCTGAAATCAGTTAACACTTGGAATCCGAAAGTGGAAGATTACTTTGGGAAGCTGGAGCTTTTCATTTAGAAATGATTTTTTTTTTCATTCAGAAAATGATCTGAATTCCAATTTAAAAAAAAAGTTGCAAGAAAGACAAAACTCAATGTCCATCTTACTGCTGAGTGAATTGCTTTAGTCAAACCACTGGTAACCCTGCACACTCTACCTTGGCTGCACTTTTTAATTGCAGACACCGGACTTAAAATTCTGTTAGACTCAACTTCTCAATAGACTCACACAACTACATATGCTCTCCCAGCTAGAGGTGACAGCAATCACTTGGAATGGCAGAGTAGGGAACTAAACAGCAGGTCTGTTACTTTTTCAGCGAGTATCTCATCAGGCAGGACATTAGCTGACCTGTGGCAGTCTTTCCTTCCCATCCCTTAGGAGGCTCGATATGTGTTGCTTTCAATCTGGTACAGAAACAGCAAATATCTGAAGACATTAAAATTTTACCAGTTGGAAAGACTATTCCCCCACCCAGCTATACTGAGAGTTGGATTTTGTCAGAGGTGCTGGGTTTCTTGTCCGTGGGATACCAGCTGGCATTTTCCACCAGTATAATTGAGAACCTGAAAGGCCGTGTGAGACGTGAGAGCTGTAGCAGTGCTCAGATGATAACTTTCTGCACTGGTGAGAGCGTGGGGAGGAGCTGCTGAGGCAGGTCTGTCCAACTCGCAGAAGTTCCTTGGAGAGCAGCAACGCTCAAACCCAGCGGCAGCTGCAGAAGTGCGGAGCTCGGCATGCACTGACCGTCAATGTTAGGTACCCTTGGTGGCGGGTTGCAGCCCATGCAGAGCAGTCAGGTACCATGACTGGCTGCTTGCACTACCTCACCTCGTTAATTTAAAGCTGGCTTTATTCGTCTACACTAGTTACTATCACAGCAGTGACTTCCTTTCCACAGATACCCCAACCTGTAGATAGATTCATTGATTATCCATATTCTTGATTACTATGCTGCACTTCTCTCTTCCTTCTCTTCTTTAAGAAGTCATCTAATACTCAAGGGCCTGTAAGATAAATATCTTTTGTGAGCTAAATTGGAGCATTTCTAAACCTTGTATTTGGATTTTAATTAGCTAATGCAGAGAGCACATGGATTTGATCAGTGTTCTGGATCTGAGCTTCTACAGTTTTGTGAAAACTTGGGGCTAAGGCTGAGGAACCTCCTTAGTCTAAAGAGCATTCAAGAACCACATCCCCCACTTCAGTGCCCAGACATAGAATTCAACCATCTTGTTAAGGCTTTCAGGTATGGATGGCGGATTTTACATAATCAGAATCAAGGATTTTCTTCATAAATTAATTCTGAGGAAATTGGCAGTGTCTACTGCCTATATCACTCTTTGCAATAGTGCAAGGAGTGTCACAGCTTCATTCTGTAGCAGAACAAGGTGATTCGATGGGAAAACACCAGGTCTGATTTTAATAGGATTTTATACAGTTGTATTCATAAAGTTGATTTTGTTTTATTCGATCTCATCCATTGTCTCTCTCCTGAGTTTCAGCTAGGCTTTAGCTATTGAATTTTATTAGCTTCAAATTTCATGGCTGTGCAGCTCACTGTCAAGGAACAGAAGTTATTGCAATGGCTTTAACTGGAGCGTATTTTTTCATCCTTATTTTTATGTAGGTTTGATTTATGATTGCTTTTAAAATTCTTTTCTTAAAACATCAACAGATCTGATTATTCTGTTCAAAACTATGCATGCTGGTGTCGGTGACTGGTATTATATTGTGTTTAAGAAGCTGAGAAATATTAAGAATTTGAGGATTTTAAACCAAAGGTGCTGTGAATGCTGTCCAGCAGTAGATTTAGGGAAAATCATATCCATAACTGAAGCGAAATGATCTCATTATATATGGCTCAAGGCAGCTGAGAGCTGACTGCTGAGATTCAGATGCATGTTGCATGATATTTCCCATCCATAATATAATGCGAAGAATGCAAGATTTGTTGAGAGAGGGGATAGATACGGAAAAACTAGGGTGGCTTTCAGGCACAAAGGGAGCTGGCACCTATAGTGAAAGGGATATAATACAGTTGTTCAAACAGTAGTTCAACATTTGACCTGCTGTGTCATTTACAAGACTGAGGTTGTTGTGTGTTTGCCAGGCAAAGGGGGAGCTCCCTGCTGCTTGCAGCCACAGCAGAGCTGGCACAAGTGAACCTCAGTAGTCTTGCTGCTGGGATCCTGTCATCTCCTTGTTTGGACTCTGATTTCACAATATGCCTGCACCAGAGGCTAAGCTACTTGAAAGAATTCTTGCCCTCCATCCTGGCTATGGTTCCCACCCTGGCCCCACAGTTTCCTGTCCCCTCAGTTTGCTGACATAGCTGTTTGTGAAGATGGCAATAAACCGTATCAGTCATCTGGCTTTAAAATAACGCTATTAAAAACCAAACAAACAAAAAAGCATTCTGTGTGAGGGTGGAAGAAAGTGAAAATGCATCTTATGTTTGTGTTATTGCTTAAGAAAACACATGCGGTACCTCATCCTTAATTACCTATGTGCTAAGATTAAAGCAAACACTGAGACAGGCAAACAGACAGTACTTACATCTTTCCAAGGTATTGAAAGAATGTCATTTCTTTTTTCAGCATTGCTTGAGAAACCTATCAGCAGAAGACGGGACAGTGAAGCTGTACAAAAGGCCAAGATCCTTTACGCCTCCTGTATGAATGAGCGTAAGTGTCCTGCTTTGAGAGGGACAGCTGTGTGTTACTTGTGTTTGTAAAGGCAGGCCCTTTTGCTCTCCGATGAATGCTGTGAACCTCCATGCAGACACACAGGTTTTCCCTCCTGGCATTCAACTGAACGCAGGAAGTCCTGTGTCTGTTTCTGAAGTCAGCTAACATTAACTGCATTAAGGCAGAAGAAATAAGTTTTGCAGAGACATCTGCATGTCAGGGAACTGTGAAAGGTTACTTACCTGTGCAAAAGGATACTAAAGCCGTGTCGTGGGAGGTATTGTCTGCTAAGCCAGAGGAGCCCGTTGTTTTTGGAGCCTCTGATGGAAATTTTACAGCCACGGTGTGTCTGTGAACCTGGGGCTGTCAACACCCATCCGTGCAGAAATATTGTGAGGAAAGGGATTTAAAGGAAGTTGAATTTTAACTCTTGAGTTAGCTGAATGTCAAACTAGTTTGGACTAGACACTCTATAGCCACA
Source organism: Dromaius novaehollandiae (assembly GCF_036370855.1). Lineage (NCBI taxonomy): Eukaryota > Metazoa > Chordata > Aves > Casuariiformes > Dromaiidae > Dromaius > Dromaius novaehollandiae. The sequence goes on along the minus strand of NC_088098.1, from coordinate 133,195,101 downwards.
CCCATACAGCACTCTTCCTGAGCTCACGGACATTGCTGCAAGGTGATCTATGCTAGCTTGGACATGACACCATGTTAACATAGCTATGTGGGGGAGACCTGAGTGCTGGGGGAGTAGATTTTGTCTCTTAAAGTTTCCTTTGTCCTTCTGGATCTCTTTCAGAATTTTGTTAACCCTATGCAGGAAAGAAATTTTTCCTTCCAGCATGGTCTGAAACTGGCTGCTGGCAATTCGGACGATCTGCCCCAAAGTCTTGGTGATCAGATATTGACCGCTCTAGCCTTGATTACGCACAGTAACCCCTTCTCAGAACCAGTTAAGTCCCTCTACTGGTTCCAAAGCAAGGAATACTTTTTTCATTCCTTTCATTCCTTTTTTTAAAAGGCACTGATTTGCCCTGTATTCCTTGATCCAGATAAAATGTGACATGACTCTTCTGCTTCTCTGTTCCCAAGTAGACCAGAGGCATTAGGTTTCAGCTGTTGTGTTTTGTCTTGCCTAGAAATCGATCAGTGTCAATAAATCTTTGTGCCTCCTGTGGCTGCTACTGGATTTGAATTGTCTGGAAAGTAATTGTTGTCGCTTGGACATTTCAGATAAAATTGAAAAAGCCGATGTGAAACCACTGTTAAGTATACTGAAGCATTCACCTTTCCGCTGGCCTGTGCTGGAATCAAACATTGGACCTGAAGGACTGTGGTCAGAAAGGAAATTTAGCTTAGTCCAAACCCTGGCAACTCTTCGTGGTCAATACAGTAACTCTGTCTTCATCCATTTATATGTGGCTGCTGATGACAAGATGTCCAGTCAATATATCCTGAAGGTACAATACAGTAGGCTTCTTTTCATGGTATTTTGTGATCTCATTTTTTAAAATGCATTCAGGAATGTTTACATTTAAATTGTTGCTAATATCTACTGACTTATAGATGTACATAGGTGCCAATTTAGGGGAATTTAGAAGAACTAGATACCAAATGCTTTTGAAGAATATTTGTGTACAGAATATTCTCTCCTGTCAAATGGCCAAAAAGGTCAAATACGTTCCATGTCAAATAACGTCCAGGGTCTGTGTGTGTAAAAATGAGATGGATATCCAGTCTTGGGTGGATTCTGGATGCTGCTTGTGACTCATCTGTTGTATGAAGAATGTTTTTGTCTGTGAAGACGAAGAATGGTGTATCAGTAGCAGATATTTTGAACCTGAGATATTATTCTTGTGCTTATCTTGTGCTTACATAGCACCTTACAACACAGAGGTGTCCCAAACATGTTCAGACCTGAAATACAGGATTTACTTACCTTTTTACTGAACTGCTATTGGTTTTAAACTAACACATTACCAGCTGGTTAACAGTGTGTGGCATTAAATAATGGTTTAGATTAGTGAGGAAAAGACAAAAAAATGTTGCCTAGCTGTAGTCTGAAGACACTTCAGAGAGAATTGTAATCATTACTCTTAGATGTCATCATAGCAAGCCTGAGAGCCTGGGCCCAAATATGTTGTTGTTGTTAATGATGTAGAGATGAGTATCCAGAGCAGACCAGTACTACTGCAGGAAAATAGTAGATGAAGCCAAGAGTGAAGGGGCAAAGTAGAAAGTTATTACACCATTTATCACACACACATACACAAAAAAGATCCTTACATTGCTAGCATCTTGGTTAGCTGCAGGAATATAGCCATATTCAGGGATCAAACAACAGCTGACTGTGGTGGTACTGGAGTCGGTGTTGATTTTGGCTCAGTTCTTTAAAATGTCATTTGTCTGAGGCATTTGTCTGGTATGAAATTGCAAGGGTAACTTTTCCCCATCTCTAGGACAGTCTCCCAAGTAATTAAGTCAATGGCAGATCAAGTTTCCTGTATTAAGGAAGTGATTCTGCTAAGATGCTGTTCAGGTCTTGTCTGAATTGCTTTGGCTTGAGATTTGCTTCAAAGAACTGAAAGAGTAGAATCAGGAGAGGAAACAGTTAGGTCTCTCTTGGACCTTTCAGTCCAAGTCACCTCCCAGTGGCAGGTTTGGAAATATCCTTATTGTTGGTCTCTTGAAAATGAACTACACCTAGTAGTATCTTTGCGCAATATGCTTAGTAGTACCTAAGAATTAGGTATCTAAGTAACTAAATACACAGTTCAGTATGAATACTGAATTCATACATGGTATTAATAACTATATTCCTTAAGGTAATCTGTTTTTGTTAATTTGATTAAGAACTTGATTTGCAGTAGGCATCTGCCAGCCAGTATTCCACTTTGTCAACATTTTAACAAATTCTCGGGAGTGCAGATGTACCGTGAAGTATTTCAGACTGCTTGTGAGAACAGCTCTATTGCAAAATTCATTTTTCCTTGTTCAGCATTTCCAGATCATGAATGGATGAGGAAAAAAAATAGAAGCTCCAAATAAAACTTTGTTCCGAATTCAACATGATCTTTTTTCATGAGGGCCGAAGAAGTTGGTTCACTTTTTTTGTTTATTTCTCGTATTTGTGCTTTCTTGGTTTCAGCTGGTTGTCAAATCTGACTCTTAAGCCAGGAAAATGCATAGGAGTATTTAAAGCAACGGCCACATAATTGAAATAGACCGAAGTGTCTGAGGTTTGCTACTGCCAGGACATACATCTGCAAAACATAGGAGTATATTCTTTTTACTTTAACGTGCTGACAGAAGGTGATACTGTTTTTTTCAAAGAATCAGAATTACACTGAGCACCACTCCTACTCTGCTATTAATGAATCATTTGTATTATTTTGTTTGTAGTATATTTTAAAGCTTAAGAACCTCAGTCAATAGGGAAAAGATGACATTTACTTATTCATTCATTTGAGATTCTAGTTTTTTTTATTTCAGTGAATTCCTAAAAATGTAGAAATATGAAATAGGCTGTGGGCTTTAGATTTAAAAAATACTTATGAATTTAATTATTAAATACTTTTTCCTGTTATTTTTAACAGCTAGATCAAGCAAGCCTATCTCTTGCATCTCGAGAGGATTATCTAGAAAACACCACAGAAGCTAAATCTGTAAGTACTATTAACTTGAACTCCATGTAATCATTTTTGCTTGGTAGCGTGGGTTTTCTTCCCCTTCATGGCTGCTTTTGGTTTGTTGAGCTCTGTACTGAGAATGGGTTGTGGTTTGTTTTTATATTTTTCAGGATATTTTCTATTAGAAAACACCACCACCACAAACACTCTTGAAAAGTTTCTCACACCAATGTAATTTTTTCTAAGATTTGGTTTGTCTCAGTTAGGCCAGAAGTCTGAACACGTTTCAAGTACCATTGCAGATTACTATAATCTAATTAACCTGAGTTTACTTAACTAAGGAAAGAAGAATTCCTCAACAGATTAAGTGCTCATTTCCTCTTCCTCCCCCCTCTCTTTATGATTTCTTAGTGCTCTGCTATAGCTTGTCAGTAAGTTTCTTGCCACTTTTCTGCAGACAGTAGTCGTGAACTGGTGATGTTTGTCAAAGGGTTTTAGGGTATGTATCAATATTTGACAATGACAATACCTTTTTCCGCTTCACTTGGGGAAGAATTGTGGGTAGTATCCGGCACATGTAGCCCAAGGCTCAAAGAAAATAACCACTCAGATTTTCGTGGGGGACTAGTCCTTGCTATTAAGGTTTTACAGTTTAGCTTCCCTTTTGTGTTCCCTGAGAAGTCAGTGAGTTTTCTAGCTACATCTGACTAGATGATGCCAGAATCCAAAGAATTGTATCCTCTAACGAGATAAAAACTGGTAATGTATTGGAATATATTCTGCTCTTGGTGGACTATGGGCCAGTAGGATTCAATAAAAAGCAATCTGATTCCTCAGAAACCTCTGAAAGATAATGCCAGAGGGGAGGTACCATGCACATAGTTACTGTATCATTACATACAATATATTTTGCTAACACTTGTGTATACACAGACTAAATTATGCTGTATTAGTATAGCCAGGGGAAAACCAGAGCACTCTAGCAGGTATGTCTTTGTAGTGCCACGGCACGGATACAGGAGGGAGAGAGAGGTCAAAGAAGTGTCGCTTTATTTCCCTATCCTCTCAGCCAGTAAACTTATAGATGTAAGTACTTCTTCAGTCCTGCACTGATTGCAGTATGAGTTTGCATAAAGTGTTTGTGTACACACATCCATGATGTCTAATGGCATCATAAGGGCTGTAAGTGTTTTCAGTCTAATCCAGAAGTGTCATTTGCATATCTTGAAATTTATACTCAGTGAACCACAGAACGTATTTCTGTCTCTCCTGCACAGTGTATTTATGGGGTTATTTCCCCTTTTCTCCTTGATAAAAAAGCAGGCATTCAAGGTAAGGAAAGTATTACTTTGGTATGGTTGCACAGGCCTAAAAGTACAAGGTATTCTGTTCCTTACTGTATCTGTGCACTTGCGACCTACTGCTACAGCTGTGTTCAAGAGCAAATCCAGTCATCATTTCACTCTTTTTCTCTTTACAGTACCGAGATGCCTTTTTGCAGTTCATGGTTGATACAGCAGTGCTTCTGGGTGCAAATGCTTCACGAGCTGAGTCTGATATGAAGTCAGTTCTAAGATTGGAAATTAAAATAGCTGAGGTTGGTAGTTTTCTTATGTGGGACTGGAGCTAGCTTTAAAAACAAAGTGCAATCCTGTTGCAAAGTTGCAAAATAGAAAGTTGTTATATCAACGGCCTTAGCAATAATACTTTTTGGAAGGAGAAGGAAAAGAGTCGAACCTAGTGAAAAAAGGAGGAGTAAAAAGCCCAAAACAAAACAATCTTCCTGTATTACTTAATTGTGAAACTCATTATTTTATTCTGGGGGGATAAAAAGCCCTAACCAAACTAGCCAAATACATTTGGTCCTTTGAAATGTTAGTATTAATTCTGAATTTTGACAGAATTTGAGTCACTGTTGTGCAGCTGATGCTACATTACGATCTATTCAGGAAGCAGAGTGCATTGATTCTCTGAGGCATAGTCTAAAAGTAATACAAGACTGATGTAGGACATTGGCACTTCCTAAGGAAAGCATGTTGATTTTAACAGTACCACAGTTAGTTCCTGAACTGCTTTCTTGGGGTACCCTGGGGGAGAGGACAAGAAACTTCCGAGAGTTTTAATTTATGGGACCAAGCTGACTTTGGTAAAGCTAAAGCAGATTTATATCTGGCACTCAGTGTCTGACTGGTTTACTCAGCCATATTTTTGCCCCTTTGTGGAGTTTAATTTAGGACCGTTGCAGGCCAAAACAGCATTTCTGCTTACCAGTATGCATGTGTTAGTATGTCTGCTGCAGGAATTGAAAATCCCCTAATGCTTTTTCTTCTCCCAAAGCTGGAGAGAAGAATTTCTCTCAGTGCTGAAACCAGCAAAAGTTGGGCCATACTTGACACTGATGTGCACAATTGCCAGCTGAGCTGAGGATTTCTTTGTGTTGTCAAGGAAAGAAGCTATCTTTCCCACTGTCCCCTGTGAAATGCTGGGTCTGCCGTTACTAAAGAAGGCTGTTGCTCAGGACAGGTGATGCAGTGGAAAAATGACTCTTGCCTGGATTCTGCTTTTGGCGTCGAAAGGAGGAAAGGCAGTAATACTTTTTAATGGTGTCTGTGCAGAATCGAGGGCCATTCACAATAGTAAGAAATCAATGAGTTTCCATCTCTCTGCTGAAAGCAGAGATGAAATTTTGTCAAACCTCTACATAAAGCCCAATATTCAGCTTCACTTATTTAGCACCACAGTCCACTGTATAACCTGTCTGGTACTAACGGACAAATACTTCTTTGTGACCCAGCAGACTGGAAAAACAGGAAATGTTTGTTCTGTTTTAGCGATGTGATAAGAAGATGCATTGCTACCTCTGTTAGCTCCAATGCTTTACTTGACAAATGTCTTACAGAGGTTTAATCCACAGATTTAGTGTACATGTGAAGTGCCATATAAGATGACATGGATCATGTAACAGCCCTCCAGGTCAGTAGTGCATATCTTTATGGAACAAGCCATACTGGCTCACAGTTATCTAATTTCCCTTTAGTATGAATAATCCCCCTAAAATATATTCAGATATTAGGCGTAAGTCCAGGGACATGGAATGTGACGTGATTCCTAATGAGCCCAATGGATTATAAAAACATCTTGGTGTGATTTCAAGACAGACCGTCCTGTTTGTTGTCACTTGGTCTTTTACTATACCCCATGTTCCTTTGTATTCATTTTAAGTGAACATACTTAAAGGAGGACTTGTGTGCAAACTCAGGAAGAGAGACAGCAAGAATAAGGGAAGATGCTGTGGACATAGGAAGGAGCGGCATACTTGGGTAGAGCTTGTTGTGTAGAAGGAAGATTACAAGTAGATTTGAATTACTGGAGGAAGTGGGAGAATTTTGGGAGAGGAAAGGAGCAAGTGGGTTCAAGAAGAGTTTAAAGATTTGTCAGATAAATGTGATTTGCAGAAAGGGAGAAGAAAGTCATTTTTTCTGTATGGCTTAAGCAACAGTAAAACCGCAGACGTTTACTGTAGAAATTTTGTTGGAAAATTGCCAATTGTCTGATTAGTCTGGTGTCAGCCTGTGTGTCCTGTTTAAACTGTCCAGGGTAAAGCCTGTTGCATAGGATTTACCTTAGAGCTGGGCTAGAATTACCATCAGGAATTCCTGTATCTCTTGAGCAGTGAGAAAATTTTGAGCTGTATCTATTATTTGGTCTGTATCTCTATTATGGACCAAACTGCCATCTTGGAATCTGAATGTCCCTTGTCATTTATAAACGAACTTACTTTATATTTAGGATTTCTTTTGCTATGTCCTTCGACTTTGGTGCTGCAGTTGCCAAAGACCCTGAGGCCTGGCTCCTCTGCTCATGCAGATGAGAAGCCTGGTTGGGGAATGCTTTTGCTCATGTGTAGCCTATATACCCTGGTTTCCTGCTATGGAAATTGTGATACTGGGGCAAAAGAGGGAGAAATTGGGGCTGTTCCCCCAGATGGGATCAGACCATACATAGCAGGGTGCATGTTCAAATCCAAGAGATGAAATGTATTCCCAGCATCCCCATCTCAGATTTGACCTTTAAAGCTATATAGTTTTGAGTTGGTTTCTATTTGCAATGACAGGATGAATGAATATTAATGGATTAGGTTCTCTTAGGAATCCACAAGCATTTCTTCAGACCAGTTTAATTATACCAATGTGTTCAGAGGAGACATGTGGCTCATTAAATACCCCAGAAATGGGTTAAACTGACAGTGAACTATGTTCCACCTCTCCTAGTTAATTGCCGTCTTCAGAAAGATAATGTCATGAACACTTGGAAAATGAGTGGTGAGATAGTTCTACAGTAGGGTTGTGATGGACAGTGGTAGTGTAAGAGTGGATCCTTGGAAGATAATCCTTGTTTTCATTGCTTTTTTTTTTCCCTCTCCAGATCATGATTCCATATGAGAATCGAACCAGTGAGGTGATGTACAATAAAATGAATATATCAGAGCTTAGTGCCATGATTCCACAGGTTAGTTGGGGATAATTGCAAAATTGTTCTTTTAATGTCTGATCTATATAATCAAAGTTGCTTTTAGTGTGCAGAGAGCAGCATTTTAAAGGAATAACACTAGGAATGTGTGTTATCAGTTATAGCATCTGTTCTTTTAAATACAGTTGAACTTTACTGAAGTTTGAAAACATTTGCTGAAGACTAGTGTTCTAGTTCCTAATTTTTTAATAAGTAAAGCTCTGAAGCCATTAGTCTCAAACATGTGAGTTAATTATTATATCATCTCTCCTCATAAACTGCATAACCAGCCTTTTCTTTGTCATTTCAGTTTGACTGGCTGGGATACATCAAGAAGGTGATTGACACTAGGCTCTACCCTGAGCTTAAAGATATAGGTCCTTCAGAAAACGTGATTGTCCGTGTTCCGCAGTACTTCAAAGATTTATTCAGGATACTAGAAAATGAAAGGAAAAAGTAAGGATCCTATGATGGTTTCACACTTACTCATGAGGGGACATCAAATGCCGGACACTTTCTGGGTTTTTCAGGTGCCCCAAATGTTCTTGGAATTGAGACTTTGTTTAGGCAAAAGATCTGCTTGGTTTCATCTGAATGAGTAGTTAGCTATTAGCCTGTGTGTAGTAAAAGCACCTTTCAAGCACCTTTTTTACTTGAAAGAAAACAGAGGTTGCAGTAAAGCTGCTCTTTGCAGATGGGTTCAGCCTCTCGTACTTGTGTAGGTTTAGGTCTTGTATCTTGCAAAATCATTTGCTTCTGTAGAATACAGCTGTAAAATGCAAGTAGCTCAGATTAGACTTACTAGACATGTGCTTTTCACAGGGGAGCAAGGCAGAGGGCAAAGTGATGAAAAAAGTATATGTGAAGATGACATCCCATTTGGAAACATCTCTTTTTTGATAACATCTAAGTGGTTCTGTGATACTTTGCTCTCTGCTGATGTGTGTTGCCGAGCTTTTTGAAAATGCTAAAATGTTGTCTCCAAAAAATCATTCTTTGTTCATTGTATGGTATGGTCACAACTAAATTTATATTTCATAAAAAAAGAATAATTCAGAACCATTGTTCTTATATTGTTGCTATGCCTCCAATGACAGAATGTTTACATGAATTCATAGTACTTGTAAAAATGGCAAGAAGATCAAACAGTAATAAAAATAAAAATAACTGTTTGTTCTGCTTCCAGATCATCAAACAGCCTTACTTTGTAAAATTCAGACAAATATCTATAGTGTGCCACCACTTTTAATCTACTGAAAAAAGTCTTCTGATAAGATAATTGCATCATAAAATGTTAGAAACAGCAAATAATAGAATGCTAAACTAAACCCAAGTAGACTTCAAATTCTTGTACATAAAATTCATCCAAAGAGTCACTGCATGATAACAAAGACCATGTTTATCTATTAGCTGATAATGTTCGTTACTTAAAATGTCATAGTTTGCTCCAGAAGTAAACTTGTTATGCGGCTTGAGAAAATCAGGAAATCTTATTAATGCAAGCCCCTAACAATGAAGCCTTAGCATTTGCCTCTAGGGTAAACTCTAAAGGCTTAACAGTGTGGGTAATCCCATTTGTCATTCTCCATATGACATTTAAAAGGTTAAATTAATGCAAACAACATGAATTTGATTTGTTATAGTAAATATTTCTACAGATAAATTCCTAGTAAAGCATTCCAAAATCTTAGACTTGCTTCAGTGATTAGAATATGAATTAACGTCTGAATCTCTTCAGGAGATTCAGCATCATTAGGAGAGGCGGTTGAATATTTGGAGGTGTTACTGTGGATTTAAATACACTTTTACTTTGACTGAGCTCATATTGTTTTCAGTCACAAAGCTTGTATTGCTAAACTGTACTTTTATTCCAGCACCTTTTGTGCCCCCTTCCCAGATGAGCACCCTGCTGGCAGAGGCACTATTCAAATGTGGCACGAAAAGATGGTTCCTGCCTCAGTGATCGGGCGATCCACTTGGTGAAGTTTGTTTCAGGGAGAGGGAAGAATGGAGTGAAAATTAAGTCTGGCTGCAGAAGCAGTTCTCTGTGATGGAAGTGTCAAGTCATACGGACTCACAATTGACATACTAAAAACTGTTCCCTCAGAGAAACCTGCTAAACAGTTTTGAATCATGAAATCATTGACATTGCAGTGTTACTAGGAAATACCACATAAGCAGAGTGCAGAGTGAATTTCATAGAATCTGCCTGTTTTTTACTGGGTAACGCCTCTGAATATAATCAAGTTACTGCATTGGGCTTGAAATGTGTGGCTGCAGTGTGGTACAGACACAATCTCTACCTGTCTGCTGGTTCATTATAGCAGAGCAATAAATAGGATACAGTAAAGAGTGTCCTTGTTACAGAGGTCTTTGCAGCTGTTGTAGGAAGCAGTTTTACAATTCTTGTGGATGTCAGAATGGATAACTGGTTTCCCGTTGCTGATCTTACTGCATCTTTGCAGTATGGGGCAAGCAACATAGATGTACAAATCTAGAAGCACGCTGCAATTCCCACGGTGCAAAGAGGAAACTTTTTTTGGAAAGGGATGAGCGCACTAGATTTCCTCAGTAGTCCTCATCTGCCTCTGAAAAATTAGTTGGAGTGCTGAGTTAGAATTATTTCGCTTGAACTTGTGCCCTTAGCACTACAGACAGAGGTTTTTTAGTAGTTATAACTTGATTCACAACTCAACTATGCATACAAAATTTAAGCAGATCTCAAAATCTGTGTAAGAGATCTATTTTTATTAAAACGTCAATTAATTTGTGCAACTGTCTCATACTAAATCTATCCTCTTTATTGTCACTGCATGTGTGGATTAAAATATTACAAAGTCCTAGAATTTTACATGCATAACCCACTTTATTCCCAGACAGGTTACAGCATTCCTTAGCAGATATTCATAAGTGCTGGTATAATTTTAACTGTCCCAGCAAACAAGCTCTCTACCACTTCCTTTGGGAGTGTGTATCACAATAACAGTCATCTTGGTTCAGAGAGAGTCAGCCCACACTTCTCTCTGTAACAATCATTTTGAAGTTAAAATAGGGACTATGTACTGTGATCTTCCCAAAGGTTACAACAACAAGCGCTCTAGTCTCATTGGAAGTGTGGATGGGATTTGTGTGTTTTATTTTGGTATTGTATTTCACTCCATGTGAAGAGGTCAACTTCTCTGAGCCTCAGTGACCTTATTTGTGGGACTGGGATGAAAATTACCCCAAAATATGTATTGTAGGCATTTCCTAACTAAGAAGTGTTATTTTTAAAACTAAGCGAAGCCATTCAATATTTTTAAGTTTATATAGTTAGCCAAAAAGGCAAAATAAACATGCTAAAAATAGGTAAACAGATTCAGATAAAATATGAATCATTCTGAAAATAATAACAAATAAACATTCTTCTGCGCTTTGAAATGAAAGTTTTCCTGATGTTTTGTATCTTATGCATCTATGGATTCTAGTGTGTTTACAGTCAGAAATTACTATAATTTCATCAGAGAGCTTGGTTTTAGGTGGTGTCATCTCTCTCTACCTGCCCAAATTAAAATAAACCTCAATTAATTGTGGGATATTTCCTGAAACTGATACCTGCCTTCATCACTTACATCTGTTACAAAGCTTTTTGAATTATCATGGATATTTGTGTCTTTGAATACATCACCTTTTCAAAATTTATCCTTTACAAATTTCAATCATTCATTCACTACCAATTTGAACAAGGTTCCCCAGCATGGAGGTAAGGATAAACACCTCCAAATACAAACAGGAAGCACACAGAAGGGAGAATTGATTTTTTTGTTTGATTGTTTTTTTTGTAGCAATTAAGCACTACATTGTGATGTGGCATTGCTTCATGATAGTGGTCCACTTTGTTCAGGTCTTTTACCTGAAACTTTTGATGGAAATGAGGTCTTTAAACCTTTTAATCTGTAGGACTCATATAGATACTGTTTTAGATTCACAAAATTGCTTTCTAATAAACTGAAGGATTTGGTAGCTGCTGCAGGAGCATGGATGCCAGCCAGCTCTGCTGAAATACCTGTGGCACATAGTTGTGAGGCTTGTGGAATTTAGGTCATTTACAAAACAAACTAGAGCTGAAATCTTTCAGGGTACTTTAGTTGCCATTGACTGAGGAAAGTCCACACTTCCAATGCTTAAAGCTGAAAACGTATATCTTTCTGGTATTGTTGCTTAGGTTGGAATGAGTTTTTAATGAGCCTAAAGATTATCTCAAAATGGTTTGATCATTTAATCACAGCTAACTGTGCTGGCTGCTGTGACATGTACTGTGCTATAAATGTATATTATTCATGCTAAAAAGCATTTGTCAGATATATTTTATGATTTTTGTGGGGATTTGCATGTGCTATGTGATATATCTGGATCCTAAAGGAGGGGACATGCCTAGTGTTACGTGGCATACCTAGTGTTGCACCCTGCGTTGCATGGGATGTATTCAGACCTGAGCGCCTAGGAGACGAAGTGGAAGGAGGATGCATGCTTGCTGCGGTGCTCTCTCTTTCCATGTGTGCTTTGTGAAAGTCTCTCTCCTTGGCAAGAGGGATGATGAGGAGAGTAAAAGGCAGGACTTGCAGCAATTCGCTCATCCTCTAAAACGGCTGTCACTGGCCCCAGACACTACTGATTGTTAAGAGTCCAACTTTGTGGTGACAGTTAGCTAGTTAGTGGCATTAGTAGTGTGGTGACAGTTAGTGATTGTACTCTGTAGTTTTTCTGTTTCAGCTGGGCTGACCATATTTCTAACCTTGCAGAATATGCGGACTTAAACAATTAGAAACACAGATGCTTTGCCCAGACCATCACTGGATGTGCAGCTACTGTAGCACAGCTACACACAAATATGCAGACTTGTGCTAACTGCAGTCTGGCTCTTGTGCTAGCTTCAGTCGGGCTAGAACAGCTCGCAGCAGTACCCCAAATCAGGTGATGTTATAGACCACGTGCCTTTCCAAGCTGCACACCTCTGTGCCTGGCCAGAAAGCCGTATTTTCGCACTGTTAGTACGTATACCAGTGCAGAGACAGCTACACATGTGCACTCTGTGGTGAAATCCTGTTTGGATGGCTGTGCTCAACTGAAGGGACTAGGGTGTGATGCGCTCAGTCATTAATAGACAATATTCTGCTTCAGTTTGCCTTAAGCCTCTCTGTTCTCACCTCGTTCTCAGCTCCCCAGCTCAGGGGCCAAGAGTTTAAGCTTGCAGCAGCAGCATATCTTGAGCCAGAGGCCTGAGTAGGTAGATTGGAGCTAGGTTAGCAGCAAAATTGAAGTTATGGCTCAGGTGAATGCTGGTGTGCAGACAATACCGCCCCAGAGTGAGTTTATAACCAGTTATGATCCAGGTAGGGGACGCATCTGTAAGTGAAGCTAATAGAGGGACACTGTACGAACAGCTGCACTGCTGCACTCCTACAGGGACCAAAGGCTGAAGAAATGGGTGTTTTAGAAAGGAGTTTGTTCAGATAGTTCATCACAGCATCTTCTGGTGCAAAAGAGCAATTTTCCTCCATATAGAAGAGTCTTTGTGGCCTGTCTAAAATGTTATGCAATGCTCAGTGTACAGCAAACAACTAGCCATAGCTTTGAGCAATGACTGTGTTGAAAACTATGTCATCTATAAGGCAAAATGAGCATACTGTATTTAGGCCATTACTGGACTTGTTTTTGAGACTATGTGAAGTTGAATGGCTTACTTTGCAGTGCAGTTTTACCTCATATGGCCACTGCTGAGCACGAAGATAGCTCAGTTTTGGCTAGATAAATCCTCTAGTCAAGTGCTTCAAGTTTAAGAAAGGGCATGAGTGTCAGGTCTTCTGGGAAGTTCAAACAAATTTTTCCTGGCTCTCTCAGCCTCAGTTTGTATGAAATTCTTGCTACTGAGAATTCCCTTTTTGGTATTTCAATTATCTATCTGAAAATATGAGTGGTAATACTTAATATATAAACTCTGTGGCTAGTAAGTTTTTTTTAAAGTAAACCAATATCTTCTAATGAGAAGTACATTATAAGATAACGGTAGTACCTAGTATATATGGGATGGACAATTATTTATTTTGTTTCATGGTTACCGTTTTCCCGTCCTAGTAATGGGGAAAGATAACATTCACTTTGATTTACAAGAGAAAAATCACTTTTCTTTCCTGTCTCTCCGTAGAATTTTTATGCAATTACTATTATGACACAGTTCTTGCCACTTATATGGAAAACATCTCCATGAAAAAAAAGCATTACCCAAAAATGACATACTAGGAGATAGACTCATTATAAATATTCTCTAGAAGATGGTTATCACTAGGCAATTACACATTAACTGGCTGCCATCATACAAATTCTTCTGTATAATAGGGATTTATCAATTTGGTCACCACTCATTAATTTTCAAGGTGAAATTTCTAGCATTCAGTTCGAATGTTTGTAGAGATATTTCTGTGGTAGCTTTGCAGTGCATCATATGCATTTTAATGTCTGATAAAAATATGTCTAATTTAACAGGACTGTTGCCAATTATCTGGTGTGGAGGATGGTTTATTCAAGGTTATTTAACCTCAGCAGACGCTTTCAGTATCGGTGGCTGGAATTTTCTCGGGTAAGTCAATGCTTTTTTAGTATTTATGATGGTACTACCGTCTGCACTATTGTTTTCCATTATAGCTTTCTTTTTTGCATTGCTTATACCTTTGTGAAACATGAAATGTTTTCCATGCTGGATATACTTCTCGAGTAATCTTTTGGGGGTAGGGTAACAAATTTCATCTAAAGCAATTAAGCCATGCATATTCTTGTGTATTATACTAAGGAAGAACAAGTCTTTTAGAACAGACTAAGGACTTTTGAGACTTCCCCTTTAAAAAGCCTAATTTTTTTTAAGGCTATTGAGCCAGCAACTTGGAAGTTGGAAAGTTGTTGAGTTCTGTGCCAGGTCGGTGACCCTGCAAAGGGTCAAATGCATTTCGCCAAAATCTAAGATTTTGAAAAACAACTACTTTTACGCATGCATGAAAACATATGTGGTAAAACAAAACTTCAAGATTTCATCTTCTCTGAGCTTTCTCAAACTTCTTTCACACTCCAATGCCAGCTATACATGAGCTGTAACACAAATATACATGTGCCATTTCCACAGAGAAGCTGTTCAGATACCTTCCAGCTCAGGGCTACAGAAGCCCCCAAAATCCAAGCGTTATAGTTGCTGCCCCAAGCCATGACATCAGAGCTAATTAGCTATTAATTAATATAGGCATTTATATTTAAAACAGACATACTTGATGAAACAACACAGTGATGATCCTGTGGGCACTGTGAGGGCTCTTTAAGCAAACAAAGGCTGAACGCGCAGCCAAAAGGTGCTTTACCTCCTCCTTGTCAGCGGGGGGGGGGGGAGGCAAAAGGCAAAAGGCTATGCAGACAGCTTATTGTTGGCTTAGAAGGTGAGCTTTTTGTTTCTTGTAAAGCAAATTAGCTGCTTGGTGACAGCATGACAACAGGAAGCTGTTCTCCTCTCATTATGGTGCTGCCAGTGATCTGGCATGGCAGGATGAGTGCTCTGTCCTCTCTGGCCAGGCATGCAGATGGTCCATAGTATCTTTCCTGAGTAGCACTGGAATAGTTTTGAGTTGACCAGATACCTAAAAATAAACACCAATAGCTTGTTGGAGAGTACACAAAAAATGGCAGGCTCTTGTACTTTTGAAATCATGTTCAAATCACTCTTGTTAAAGATGCCATGTTCTTTATGCAAAAGGGTGAGAAACTGGCTGTGAGAACCACAGTCGTAAGTGTGTCCCCTCCTGGCATGTTTCTTGTTAGCCAGGTAAAATAAACTGTTGACCATCAACTGGTCTGGGAGAGTAATATTGTTCTATTACAGGGAGAAAAATCCTTGGAAGAAGCCCCTAGGCTTTAGGTATTGTGCTTTTTGATATGCTAACTAGCTGCTGCCATTTCTCTGAGTACTTTCCGTAGAAGCTAAGGGAGAAATCTAGTTCAAGTTGTTTTAATGCTTATTAACATAATGTCTTCAAGGTTTCATGTAAGTGGTTGTGAAAGCTTGGGAACAGCACAGTAAGGGCAGGGAGTCAGCAGCGCATTCCCATTATCTGCCTCTGGGACCTGGAGCTGTAGAGTTAGTTAAGTGCAGTGAACAGCAATAGCTAATAGTTAATAGCTATAGTTAAGTGCAGTGAACAGCTCAGGGAAACAGATTTCACAGGTCAGCAGAGTGGCAGGGCATGAGAAATGGAGGTCCAAGGCAAACTTGCTGTTGAGCAGACTTGTTTAGCCAGAGGCTGGAGGACCAAAGCCACACAGGTCTTCCAGCATTATAAGGAAGACCCACTGACCTCTTGCCAGAGAAGTGAAGAAAACATTGAATGGCTAATAAAAAGGCATGTCCACAAGACTGAATCAGTGACCCTTAAAGTGAAGGATATATTTTATTTGTTCATTCATTACTTCAGTGAGCCTCACATGTCATAAGTGTACTATTTTTTTCACCATGTTCTCATTTTCTATCATTGGCTTTTACGTCTGAAGTGTAAAAATCTTGGCATCAAGACACTTAAACTAGCTGTCATTTTGCAAAGAGAGGGGAAAAAGAAATAACAAAACTTTCAGAAACTTCAGGTTGAGAAATAGGACAAACCTGCTGACTCTAGAGAAGGTGCCTTGACTGTCAAATCAGCAGCTCCTCTGTGTTGGCTATTTGAGTTCTAGCAAATGTGCAGCAGCTCTTGGGAAGATCAGTTAATTGTATTGTGGAGCTCTGAATTGACTGGGAGGGCTCGAAAGCTGCTATTTATAGTCACTATTACTACCTGGAGTACTGCATTTTAGAGTGGACCATTAATATTAGGAGGAGGATTTTGAGGGAGTTCTAGTTGGCTGTTGTAATATAAATAGCAATAAACCAGCTGAAAGATTTAATCTATTCTTCTCAGCTCTAATTTTATTGGTTGCCTAGCCTGTGTCATATTTCTGCCCTCTTTATGGTCAAACCTCCCTCATAATAATAATAATTATTATGTTGTAATAATAATATGTCACACTCTAAAAGTCAGCTCTGTCTCCTGACTCTTTCTGTGCCTGATGCATAGTCAGAGCTTTTGGAAGGAATTTCAAGCTTTAATGACTAATGTTATGACTACCCTCGCTCCCCTGCATCAGGAAAAAAGCTCCATTGTGGTTTTGTTTGGACTCTGGAGAGAAATTTTCTTGGTTATGTTTTTTTGAGTGCTGTGATATATTGATTGATATATATATATATATATATATCACAGCGCGCTCTCTCTCTCTAAGGGTAGAAGGATTTGGAAAAGGAGATTATTTTCATATTTGGTTCTGTTTAGGAAACTATTATTATGTATTGGTTTGCCTAATGTGGCTTTCTTATAAAAGCAGTGTTCCGTCATTGAAAATCTATTAGAGCACGTCCAGTATTAATAAAAGCATTTGTAAATGCAGTTCGCTGGTATGAGTCATTGATTGAGCTTAATAACAGACAATATGATGGAGAAAATCAATCTTTGAACTACCAAAATATCTGACCTTCAGTAGCTGAGGGTTGAGCTAGTCTGGAATTTTCCAGTGAAATCTTCTCCCGCTGGGGGAAAAAACAAATCCAAAACCTTTAGTTTTGCCAGAAGATTAATCTTTGGTTCAAAGGGAGAGAAGACTGAGGCAAAGGAAAAGCTCTGTAACTGCTAGGTCAGTGCTTAAGAGGCCTGTATAATCTGTGAGAGGCCGAAATCCTATCCTACCTGGCCTGGTCTAGTATTGACAGCTTTTCACATAGCAGACCGTATTAACTCACTGGGCTGAGATCTCTCTTATTCTAGGTGGAAATGCTTAGCAGGAACCTAAGGTTGGTCTCAGGATCCACCTGAAGAAAATAAAAAGGGGGGAGGGTGGGATAAATTCTGAAGTCAGCACTAAGTTTGCTACTTGCTTACATGGACCCATCTTGCATTTTGTGTTATGTGTACTTTTTTGTTTTTTTATAAATGAACTCCTAACTCCTACCTCGACAATAAAGTATAAAGTTAACTGGTAGGAGTTCCCAGTAGCAACATTCTTCTCATCAAAAATGAAAAGTGAAAAGCAACATGCTTAAGCTCTGCTTTAACATGTTTATTTGTGCATTGACCCTTCTCGATGATTTTTCTTTGGAAGCTCATATATGGTAGTGCAGGGACAACATCACAACCTGGAAGTGTCTATTTGACCACCATTCCTTTACAATGTGGGTGGTAAAATACACAGGCTTTTCTAGCACTATCTTTATGCCATAACATGGATGGTGATTTTCTGGGGAGAAACATGTATTCAGTGATCTTGATGATTCAAACCTGCCTTCTCCTGAAAATATTCTATCTGACTTGGCAAAATGGCAAAAAGGTGTTGTCACCTACCTCCCAAGGTTTAGATATGATTAAATAGTGTAGATAAGTTCAGGACAGCTCTATAGAAGGTGTTTCATATGGACTGACTTAATTTTCATGAGACTCATCTCCCTAGACTTCTCCCCTTGTCAATGGAGAAAGAGAAGCTTTCGCAGGAGACATCTTGGTTCAGAGATTATCTAGAGGAGTCAGTATCTCTCCACTGATTGCAGAGACACTACCAAGAGTAGTCTAAAGTTAGCACTTGTGAAGGTCTTTTTATTAGTAAGTCTCTAAGTCTAGTCTTCCTAAGTCATTACTGCTGTATTGTTTCTAAAAAGTTTGAATGTTTTTAACTCTGGGGTCTTAAAGATTTGTCTTAGCAGTTGATGAAAATAGAAATAACTGTAAAATACCATTGCTATTGTTTCTTTTTGACAGCTGTCTGACAAACATGCTTTAGACTATACTGTGTATACATAGACTTGCTCTCCCTAACCAATATGATATGACCTGTTACATGCCCCTGCCAACAGGTAATCCATGGAACCACAACTTTACTGCCTCAGTGGGATAAATGTGTGGACCTTGTTGAAAGTGCACTCCCTTATGTTGTGGGCAAGATGTTTGTGAATGCCCATTTTCAAGAAGACAAGAAAGAAATGGTGAGTCATCCTAGTCAAGGAGAAAACTGAATAAATGTCAAGAACTGTCAACTTTCTCTCCATCTGGGCACAGCCCATCCTTTCCACAGGGGGTCCTCTGGACAATGTCCAGAGGTAGCCAAACCAAAACTGGGTTGAATTTTCACCACTAATTTGCAAACATAATGACAAATGATGGTGGTCAGACTGTGCAGGAACAGAGGTAGTCATGAGAAAAGTTTAGTATAATTAGTGTAATTTAGAATCAGAGAGTTCTGTGGACTTCGTGTGTTTACTGAGTAAGTAAACTGCAGTCAAAATTTCTCTGCTTCAGGACCCACCCTCTTAAAACTGACTACACTGCTTATGTAGTCAAAACAAGAAAACTGTGTATGATGTCTTCCCCAAATTAAGGGAGGCCTAGAGCCATACACTGAGCATTTATATTTATGTTTTAGGACTTTTTCACTCAGCAGTGAAGGAAAGTATTCTTCCACACTGCTGAGTCCAGAGTTTCGCTTTTAGCTAGACATTTATCCTCACGGTAAAACTTCAAGCATTGCTATGTTATCACTTCCCTTAATAATGTTTTCAAATGATTAATTGCCCTTCACAGTCAGTTATGACTTATTTCTCGTCCATATTTTTCTCATAGGATTTTTCAATATCAGCTTTTCCAGCTATTGATTTCCCAACAGTGATCAGTTTAAAATTGACTAATATATTGAACTTGGTTCTTAGT
Organism: Dromaius novaehollandiae; assembly: GCF_036370855.1. Lineage (NCBI taxonomy): Eukaryota > Metazoa > Chordata > Aves > Casuariiformes > Dromaiidae > Dromaius > Dromaius novaehollandiae. Next base: position 133,175,808 of record NC_088098.1, on the reverse strand, counting down.
GCAGGAGAGGCACAACCATTTAGGAAACATGTGAAAAAGCATCCTGCCTTGGAAGAGACAGCTCTCTGATAGTCCTGCACGGCCCTGGCTCACTAGCTTTAGTTTGTCTGACTACTTTGACCATTTCCTCAGTCTTATCTAGAGATAGTTGTTGATGACTCTCAAAAGCAGAACTCCCTTTTAGACAGACTAACATGCTGATTTGATTTTTGCAAAGTCTTTATGCTACGTGTTTCCCTCTCAGGTTTGCATTTCTTTTGTTAGATTCCTTTCATCTCTGAGATCCAGCTTTTCAGTTCCCTGATTCTTTATGGCATTTGTAATGTGCTATTTGCCAATTCACTGGCAAAGACATTTCTGGCATATTAAATAGTGTGACCTCTGTGCAGGATGGGGAGAGGACTATAAGAAATGTACCCTTTATTGAGGGACAAACATTTTTTCATGTGTATATATGTGAGGGAATATTAAGGGAAGCAGAGAGAAGTAGAGAGTGGTTTTCTGTTGAAATATGACCTAATGAAAATATCTCTTAGGATGCAAATTCCTTTCAGATCAAATCTTTGAAAAACTGTGGAGTGTGAATTCACAGTGGCATCCATAGCAAGCAATGGGTATAAAATTTATAGTACAGATCACGAAATTCAGACTTACAATGAACTGTCCATGGAGATGAAAATTAGATGCAGGTGAAATTTTTTGCAATCCTTTTAGAAGTGTGTTTTTCAAGTTAATAACTTTTGTTATTATCATTTTTGTTTCACAGGTTTTCAGTTCTATTTCCCTTTCTTAAATGCTAAGGAAGCATTTGAAAAAAATGCTCTGATTTGTACATTTTTTACTGGCTCATGGAATGTAGCTGTCTATGATAAGCAAATCCTTAGTTATGGTTAGTGCATGTCGTTCCCCCCCTTCCCCCCCCTCCCCAGTTTTGTCACCAACTTTTCATACCTTGGCTACTTCTCTCTTCCTTTTTATCAAGAAAGACATTATTTGTGTGTAAATATAGCACTGTTTCTAACCTACAGTGCCTGCAGTGTTTCTTACAGCTACGCCTGAGCATTTCCCGTAATAACTTTGATATCAGGAATAGGTTTCTCCTCCAGCCTCCTGCAGCCACAGCTGGTGCATAAAGCCTAAGTGTACACCAGGGCCCAGCTGCAGAGCTTGAGTTTGAACTTGTAACCTCCAAACACAGGGAGTTCACCTCATTAGTGCACTAAGGTAATTGAGTCAGTGCTCTGTCATCAATATCTTTAAGTTTTCCTATTCCCTGGGACGCAGTTCACTGTGAATGTTGATTGTTTAGTCATATTTAATGCTAAAACTGTTCCAGTTGTCCCATATTGTCTCTAAAAATGAGAAAACATTTTTTGAAAAAGGTAGAAAAAATGAATAATCAAAAGAGATTTGCTATGTTTTGTCTGGCTTCACCACAAATAAAGAACAGTTCCAGATTGAAACATACATAAATGACAGTTTAGCTGAAGGTAGCATTGCTTTCCAGGGCTTAGCCTCCACCATTACTGACATTTCAGAGATACTAGATCTACAGATTAAGATTATATAATTTTTGGTACTTGACATTTTTTTAAAAAATGTAACATAACTAATAACACAAAGATCCAGTAAGCCTTTACAAAATGACTGTCTATCATGCTGTGTGCTATCTCAGCTCTGGTTCTGTCCATGGTGAAGGACTTCAGCAACTGCTGGATCCCCCTGAACTGCTTCCCTCTCACAGTATTTGTAGTGGGTATCTGTGTCATGAGGATCATCTATTGATAAAAACAGAAACAACTGACTCCATATACCTTTGATCTGTGCCACCAGACAGATGCATAGGCCTGAGGACATTTCTGCTCTTTAGACCGGTGTGATGATTCTCTTAGCCATGAGATTTGTTCTCTGACATTTCAGAGCTTTCTTCTTTTTTGGTGGTTTTTTGGCTTTTGGCATGCTTGTGGTTTAGTATAGCAAAAAGGCTGTGAGTTTTCTGAGCTTTGCACAGTTGCAAATTATCACTGGTGGTTCAAGAGCCCCAAAACAACCAAGGCTGCTGGGTGTTCTGAGCTGTGGCCTCCATCCCCTCAATAAGTAAATTACAGGAATACTTCACAAATAGAGCTTACTGGGTGAATATTTGAATGCTGTTTTGTATTTGGATCATGATACTGTCAGCCCAAATTCAGTCCTCTTTGGCAGTATTAATGAGTGTCTCAGAATGATTTGAACCAAACAAGGCTACAGATGCTCTATACAGAAAAGGCTTTTCTTGTGTAAATACCTTGCAGATGTCTCCTTCTTCTGTATGGGTTACTGATCTACAAGTAAAGTGTCAAAACTCTCCCCAAATCACTGATTCTGTCAGTATTTATTATGATTGCAAGAAAGACATTCTCACAACTGTGACATAAAAGGATCAGCGATGAATAGGTTGTGTGGTACAACTGAAAGAAAAGAAAATTAAAAGAAACTTGTCTTGGCAAGAAGTATCTGAGGACTGGAGAAAGAAAAGAAACCAACCTTCAGGAAGGAAGAGGACTTAGTGTCAGATCTGGAATCGTTCATGGTCTTACCATATTCATCACTCCTGCATGCACTGAAACTTTTCTTCTAATCATTCTGCCATAACTTACTTTACTGGGAAGGGGTTGCTATGTGTTTTGCAGATGGAGGAGTTAACTGAAGGAATTCGCTGGGCTTTTATTGACATGTTGGAAAAGGAAAACGACTGGATGGACTCTGAAACAAAAAGGAAAGCATATGAAAAGGTAATAAATATAAACGGTGGGTAAAATCTTGTCACAGTGAACACAGTGCAAATTATGATTTGACTTGAATGAAAACAGAATGTCATGGACCACATTTGCAGTTCCAAATATTTATCCATTGTTTTATTCGTGAAGGGACAGTTGCCTCTTCTGTTTTGCTAGAAACCAAGCAATCTGAGCTCCTACTTCTGCCTGAAGTTATTTTTGTTACTTGTTCTCCCTCCCTTTCCTCCATCTTTCCCAGTCTGGCGCTGGCTGATGTAGACTGTGAGCTGATTTCAGATTTGCCTCTACAGTGCCTTTCTTAATAAGGTCCACGTCTGTGATTGAGGTGTCAGCTGTGCCACCAAGCTACAAAATAAAAGTGTCTAAAACATCTGTGAGAGTTCAGGGTGTTTGGTGTAGAGATGGAGGCTCCAGCCTAGAAAGGGATATAGGAAGAGTCCATATCTGGTACCTTTGCTGATGTTGCCATGGGAAGCCCATCCTGAAAGCCAGCTTCCTGGAGGGAGGTGAGCAGCCATGTCTTGACAGATTGATGCCAGTTACAAAGTGTTACAGTCAGTGACGGCAGATAGCTTTCAGATGGAGTAACAATAAAATGTGGGGGTAAAGGCAAAGACAGGAGGAACTCAAATCTCCCAGATCCTTTTCAGTCTTTTCCCACCTTTATGTCATGTGATACATGGAAAGGGAGCTCATCGAAATGCAAACGTGCCCCTAGAGCAGCAGTCTGGAGAGGCATGAACAGAGAAGAGTGAAGGGAAATGCATAGGACTCTTTTTGCATTTGTTGAGGCAATGGGATATCACTGAATACTCTCTGTGAACAAAGTGGTATGCTGAACTGTTCCTACTTGCTGTGTTTGAATAAAAATAGCAGTGTTTCGATTTAAAAACAAACATGGACTTCAAAGCTTTTTTGATAATTCTGGAGAAAAGGCTGTTGAGACATTTTATTATTTGAAAGTCTTAAATTACGCATATTGCCTGTTCAAATTTTATACAGTGTGCCCTTCACAGAATTGCAAATGAAATAGAGCTGGGTGAATGGACCACCAAGCTCTAAAGTAGGCAAAGGATAGTATGATGCAGTTTTTCTTGCTAACCTCATGGCAAATGGACTGCAGTTATTATTTCTTACTGACTGTGATGCTTTTTTGTTCCCTAAAAGAAACCCTTAGAAATATAATGATCTTTATTTTAGGTATTTGAGAAATTAGATGCAGACTAAGGGAAGGAGGATTTTGTATTTATTTCTTTAATAACAATATACCTGTAAAGGTATATACAAGTCAGATGTTGTTTTTCTAGCAAACAATCTGCTTAATCATCTTGTTCAAGCTCTGATATCTGCCTTCCAGCAGAGAAGCAACACAAGCACTGCTAGAAATTAATAAACTCCCTAAAAGGCTCTCCCTTTCCCTTCTTAGAGAAAGCGGTGTCCGGAATGCAAGTTAGATCTATTGTGGATGGAGATACCTGTCTCCCTCTGTTGACTTGTTTAGAAAACTTATGGTATTTTGCTTCCAATTTAGGCATCTCAGTTAAGTTTCTGAAGGTAATGGGGTGAATCTGGGCCAAATAGTGCATGACAAACTAGATTTGAGCTGTACAATAAAAATACTGCTACATGCCATAGTGCTATGAATAGCAAATGGTTTAAATCCATTCTCACCGATTTGAAGAAAATTTTCTAGTTTTCTGAAATAGAAACAGGATTAGGCTTATAAGACACAAGCGAGTGTTACATAATGACTTAGTGCAGTAACAATTATGCAGTAACAGAGCATTCTTGCAGAATACTTTTTATTAGAGAGAAATAGCATCTCCACATGCTGGCATAGCTAATGTCTTATGTTAGAGGCAAGAAGGTATGTATGATATATGCCATAAAATATTATGGTGAAAGTAAGAAACCAAAACTGTGCTTTAAACTCTAACTGACATATGGTACAAACATTTCTAATTAATGATTCTCAGCGCATATTTCATTGTGCTTTTTTTTTTCATAATCAGAATTACTCCATGGAAGAATAATTTATTTTAAACTAGTGCTTTGTGTACTCTGGGCATCAACGACAAAAGGATTCAGGTACTTTATGAGAAAAGATTGGCTTCCTTCCCCAAAAGATACACTGAAAGCAAGGCACATTGGCTAGGATTATTTAGGACTACAGATTGTAAGTTTAAATTTAGACTCATGGAAATTGCTACTTTACTGGAAGGCAATAGTCTAGAGAGGCATTTGGGTAGATTTCCAGACTGGGGGTTAAAGTGTATGGTGCTGGGGGACTTTTCAGATTTACCCTTTGTTTCGGAGCACTATCCAAATAGCACCCAGCTTTATGACAGAGGGCAGTGGGATGCTGCAGGTACCTTCTTTCAGATGAAAGGCCAGAAAGGACCCTCTAGTTTGAGCTTCTGTATCAGCAAACTATAACATTTTAGCCAATTATTACTGGGTTGAGCCCAACACCACATAAAAAAAGTGTTCCAGTTTTCTGTGGCTAATAAACCTCCATGGAATTTTTTTATTAAAATATTCTTCTTGGGAACAAATTTCAGTCCTGTGTGATTATCTTCTGCTTGTTCTATTACTAGAACTCAAGATGCCACATACTTTATTATTATTAGTTAAGTAAAGAAAGTGAATTGTTGGGTAAAGAATGTTTGGGTTTTTATTGTGTTTTCATCAGTAGCTGTGAAAGGTCCTTGTTGAAGGAGGCTAGGCCTCATTCCCGGTTTATGGATGAGAAACTGAAGCAGAAAACAGCCTGGAGACGCTGGGCCTAATGTCAGAGCTGGGGCCAGAAATACCTTCCAATAACTATCCTTTCAGGCTCATTGTGTCTTCTAACAATGTAGGGTTGAGTTGCAGCCTAAAGTGCTACAGCAGAACTGCATGTTGCATGAAAATGGCTGAGATTCATATGCTTATCTTTTTCTCGATATTTTTAATCTTACTGCTTTCTTGAATTTGCAGAATGCTCTGGAAAGAAAGGGACTGTAGAAATTGTTCTTTTGTTTACTGGTCCTGCTTCATGTGATCAGTTTATTTTGTCATTAGCTCTTTCTTTAACCTAGGGCATGTTTGGGTCATGAGCAAACTTTTCACCCATTTCCTGAAAGAGGAATAAGATCACTGCAGGACCTGAATGTCTTTACTGTGAGCATGGAAAACCCTCCTAGTGAAACATCTCATCTCACATGTCTCTTCTGTTCCTCAAGGTGATTCCCTTTGGATGACAATGCTGTACTGTAAATGACTTGGGTGGCTTTAAAGAGAATAACTGCAAATCCTGTCCATGATAAGGATACTCACTGTTTCACATGTTTTCTGCTGCCTGCTGCTTGGCTGGTCTCCACCCTCTCCTGTGCACTTGACCCAGGCCAGCCTTATATTCCTTGCTGTCAGCCTGATGCTTTGCAAAGGGACCATCGACTTTTCTGGAGGACTTACAAAAGGCCTTCGGGTAGAATCGATACTTGGGTTTTGCTTTAAGCAGCCTGTCACCTCCTTCTAAACACTGAAACATTTCTCAGTCTGTGACTCACTGTGTTAATTATATTGTTTTAAGTTACTCAGAGGGGACACCCAGTGCTACTTGTTCAGTTCCTCTAATATGATGAGCCCAAACCGCATTAAGAGGATCAAATCAACCAGTACTATTCCATGTGACGCAGGGAACAATTTTCTTATAGCCTTCATCTCTAAAAATCATTCTTTTAGTCCTCGTACACTTAGGAGTTAAGGTTTGTCTTTCCCTCTGTAATAAGACAATATAATAAGATAACATCTAATAATTTTCTCCTCTCTTATCCCCATCTATTCTTCTCTTCCCTTCCCATGATAGAAGCACCATTTTAAATGAGATCATCTGAAAGCCATTTGCAAAGAGAGATTTTAACAGACTTAGGTGATCTAGCCTGTTTTATTGTGCAGTTCTCACCTAGTTCTCTGGATGGAGCTCATGCTGCTTCCAAAGAAGCTTTGATTCGGAGACCAGAATTCGGCACTGTGCTATGATGTGCTGTTTTCTGCCCTGTCCTTCCTTCTCTTCTCTGTGCAAGTCTTACATTTTTTTACTCTGTATTTGACTATAATCAGAAACTTGTTTAAACTGTGCCTGTTAACCTCCTGAATTTTCAATGGAGATCTCTGATTAAAAAAAAAAAAAGTCCTATTCTTGCTCTTTTAACATCTCTCTTTTATAAGGGTCATTAAATTTTTCCTTTGTTTAAAGAAAAGATAATTCAACTGAGTGCAGCTGCAAGGGTGTCTCTGGCAATAATCTTCAAGTATGTGCTATGTAAGTTATATAAGCCACGCAAAAAGATGCTCTCAGCGGTTGCTCTTGCACTGGGCAAGCTCTGAGTCACCTTGCAGCCATTGCAAAGGCTGACAGATGAGGAGAGGAGGAAAAGAGGGGAGGCCTTTGTTTTCTTCACAATGAAGGTGCAGACTGCAGAGGCACACAAATTATATTGGCAGCTGTGTTTTGTAGTGGTGGGCCACAGGGAAAAGGGGAATCCACAGCTGAAACTCCATTGACATGACTAGTGTGATCAGGGCTCTCATCTTTAAAAGGCTAATTTATTGCTGCTGTTCTTCAAAAGATAATTCAGTGGAAGATCATCACTGAGATGTAAAATTATTCCATTTCCTGGGCAGGAGCCATTACTTTCTTAATCACTTTTTTCCTTCCTAAAATGCCCTTTGTGCTTGGGTTTAACTAGAGGCTTGAAAAAGAGACTTCTACACAAAAGATGCCTAGAAAAAAAAGCCTTTTTTTCCAGAAGTTTGCAAATCTCCTGTAAAATAGCCTTTATCGTAGGAATTTATTTTGTTGGTCTGCAATACTATTTTTAAAGCATGGATGACAAGCCAAAAAAAGCTTGTTTTTCTGTAATAAGATTTTTCTGTAACATTATTAACCTCTTTAGGTCATGGAGCACAAATCCCAAGGTCACTGTACAATCATTTTTTGCCTACTGAACTTGCCTGCTGCTTGGCTTTATTTCTCTCTAAGGAAGTTGTATACGCAACATTTGTTCTCTTCTCATCTCTCCAAGTCTGAAGACTGAGGCAACAGAACCACAGAAAAATACAAGGATAATGCTTAGCTATGTCTCTCTCTCTCAGGCAGTGTTAGGTATCTTTGTTTAGCCTAAGGGGTTTGTTCTGTGACTTCAGAGAGCTACAGTAAACTTTCCCGGACAGTACAGTGCAATTTAAGCCACTAGCCCTTAGGAATTCAAGAGCCATCTGTAAAAACCCCAATTTAACAAAATACAGGTACTTAAAATGAGATACGTGTCCGTGGGTTATCCCACTGAGGCCATTCACTTCTGAACCTGGAATTTACTGGTCGTATGCAGCCCTCCAGTCAATTAGCTGAGTCCCTGCCATCTTTCCCAGCTCTCTGTGGTCCCTCTCTCTTCACGGCTGGGTGATTTCACCAAGAACATGACAGCCATGCTGCTTGGACCAGAGGCCCGATGTCTGGCTCGGACGGTGGCCAAACAGTAGCAGATGTTCAGAGATGAACATAAGGACAAGAGAAGCATAAAGTGATACTTTCCTCCTATCCTCCCCTGGCCTCTGACAATCTGCAGCTCAGTTGCTTCCTGATCTACAAGTGATATCTTTGAATTTATTAGGATTTTTCAGCCCTGAGTTTGTCTTTTCTGAACCTGTGTCAATTTTTATTATCCACAGCTTCCCCTGGCAATGAGTTCCACTAACTGTGCTTCATGTGAGAAAATATCTCCTTTTGTTTGTCTGGAAAATTTCTTCCACTCCTCCTAAGTTCTTGTAGTGGGAAAAACAGAGAATCTTTGTTTTCTGTTCTTCTGTCATGCCCACTCATGTGTATTTATAACCCTGACTGACACTGCAATATGCCCAGGCAGTATGGAATCTATTGCATATATTCAAATAGACTGCTCACGACATGCACTAGATAGAGTTGTAAAGTATAGTTTTTCATTAAAATTGAGGCACACCCAGCCAAAAAGGCCAGACACCACAGCTTCAGGAGCTGAAATTAATCTTGCTTAATGCCATGCTAATTTTGCACAGATATGACAAAGCATCTAGTCTTGAGAATGGTCACTGGGTGCTCAGCAATAAGAAAAATGCTTTTTGTGCCTCCTGGGGTCTGTCAACCCATCCTATGCAAAATAATTTTTCTGGAAGGAAGGCCAGCATAAGGCTGAAAGAATGATACTTCATAAGGAGCGGAGATGGAATTTCAAACAGAATATCCCAGACACCTTTTTTTTTTTTTTTTTTTGAGATGACTTAATATCTTTGTTCCAAACATGCCAGACAACTTCACAAAGTATAAGACTGCATCAGAGCATTAGTAGAATCTGCCAGACTTGCTTCAGAAAATCTAGGAGAAGAGGGAGAAATTTCCAAAGGCTTTCATTGCACTGCATTTAGGCACTTTATTCGTGTTCAAAAGCCAATGGGAGTGAGTGCTTATCTCGAAAGTTAATGTTTTCATTATAGAGAGAAAGTTGTATTCGGATCGTCTTGCAACAACTTTGTCATTTTCAAACTGGAAAGTGTACTTCTGTTCTATGCCGAGCGAACCTGAGCAATACTTTTCTTTCTATGGAAGTGAACTTTCTGAAATTAGTGTAGTCCTTTTCTGGGGTAGTGCTTTGATGTAAAAATTAAAGATTAAGATACTGCCTGTATTGTAACAGCCTCACTGCAGGGATCAATGAGCCAAGTCTCCTGATATGGTTGAAACATGGGTTGGAGTTCAGAAGAGGCAGCCACATTTTAACTGGTTTCCTACAGGTCTACAGTTCTCTTGGGCATTAAATGTATCACCAGGAGCTTATCTTCATAGTGTAACTCATCTTTATCCTACAGAGTGCGTGAATAGGTGAACAGAAGGGGACAGACTGACAGGAAGCAAAAAGGGAAGTATATGCTGTGTAGGTTAGAAATCATGTAGGGAATTTAAAGTTTGCTGTACTTACCTACTTTGGAAATTTGGCCCAGGACATTGAGGCCAACACTCCCATGCCTTCCCTGAGATATCTGTTTGGAAAATGCCAGTGTTAAGGGCAACAATTTTCAGCTGGAAGATAAAGAGAATGAAAGATTATTTCCTTTTAGTAAGAAAGTGTTCCATGCTTTTCCTTGATTAAAAATAAATCTTCACTTTCCATCAGATCAACAACACTTTTTTTTTTGAGTCAACTGCTTATTTCTCATTACAGACTTTTTAATTTTTGAACTCAAATAATAATCTCTCTCACATCCCAAATTTAATTTAACCCCCTCAGGAGTACTGGACTTTGCTGTTCGGCAGCCACAGGAGATGTTCTTCTCCTGTGGCCAGAGCTAAAAGTAATAGCCATGGCATGTTTGCTTATCTCTTATCTCTGGGGTTAGATCACTGCTGTCAGCTTCTCCCTTGTTATCTGGCTGCTGCTACTGCTCACTCAGTTGTACAGGGATGTCAGTTCCATTAATAACCTGAGCACCATGCAAACAGATAGCAGAAAACAGGTGAAGAGAAAGGAAATTGTATTTAACGCTGATCTTGCAGCTGTCATTTTTCAGACTCCGTCACAACTCCATAAGGCCAGGATGGTTGCATGACATCAAAGCATTTGTGACAAATATCACGCTCAAAATAGAAGGAGGGAGACAGAAAGATGGATGGACATACATTCACAGACTCACAGGACCTGGGATGAATCTGAAGCTTTTGTGGCTGAAATGCAATGCAAAAGTGCTGGTATGCTAAAAGGCAGCTTAATTCTTTCAAAGGGCCAAGAAGTCCCACATCAATGACCCCTAAAAGTCTGCCTGAAAGACATTTTGAGCTTTAACTTTGTGTTCTTGTTGTTTTACCAAGTAAAATTACCAGCTGTAGAGGAACAACTATGAAGAGAGAGCAGCACCCTAGCTGAACAGTAATATGTATTGAGGTGTGAGGTAATCCCTTTTCTATTTGGAGGGGGAGTCTATGAGGGCACAGCCAGTTATCTACTTGAATTCTCTCTTTCTTTCCAATATATCTGCAATTCCTTGTTTTAAATATGGAGATCGATAGAGACGGTACTAGACTATGCATAAACAGAAAGCTCCAATATTATCCTACTTTCCTGCCCCACGAAGCCAATTCCAAGGGCCACTATCTCTTTCCAGGCAGAAGTCAGACTAATCGCTGTTTAAGAAGGTGTAGTGTGCTTGTCTCCTTCTATTCTCGTATGCACCTGATTTCCGGGAAAACCCAGGCCCACAAGTTCTTTCTCTTAGATTTAGGTCTGGACACAGAGGACCAGCTTCAGTTCTGCAGCACGCAGGAAGGTGAGAATAGCCACCCGGCTCTGACTTAATACCTGAGGCCGATTTAGTGGGCCTGCTTAAACTGCTCGCACCTCAAACCCTCCATCCTAATCTTCTTTTGCAGCTTTGCTATCCTTGTAGGAGAACTGAATGGCTGAGTTCCTGACAAGCCTTAATTTATACCCTGGTGCAATCTTGAAACCAGCTGCATGTTCACTGCTGTGAGTGGCGCTGAAGGGACAGGCAAGATCAAATAACCCTGCCAGCCGTCCCAGCTGCGGCTGCTTGGGAGGTTGAATCAAAGCCTTCCTTTCAGTCCTCTTCTTTTTTTACTGGCCACTAAAGGAGAGACTTGCTCTCCACCAAAAAGACTTATACAGTACCCCTCTTCATACTAGGTATCAGGTTATTTCACTGTGTCACAGCTTTAAGTCATTTAATAGGTAGTTTCATTTGGATCCATATGTATCAACTACTGTGAGTGTACAAACTCACAATGCTTTTTTGTATGTATGTTCTGGTTTGCCAGTCATTCTCCTACGTGGAGAAGTTTTTTACTGGACATTATTTGCTGCCCAGGGGACCATTTAAAAAGCAGGTTTCAAATCTATCTGCAGCAGAATAAGTTTAGAGTGTGATTCACTAATCCTAAATTCAAATGGTTATTCAAAAAAATGTGCTGTGGAGTAGAGATGATAATTTGCAATAGCACAGATGACAATTAGGCACCTAATTCCTCTTGCTCTTCTGTTCAACTTTGATATTTAATTGCTGTTGGTCTTTCTCTCTGTTTGTCAGCTTTTTAGGTGTTACAGCTGTATCTTAGTTAATCCAAATGTAGGTTCAGTGCACAGTTCTTTACCCTGTGTGGGACTTTGACCTCCCCTTGATTGCTCGTGGCTCTGACCAGCCATTTGGCTTGGCTGGATGTGAGCTTCTCCAAGTCTTGTATTCGCGCACGCCCAAGGCATGGAGAGGAAAGTTGCTGGAGTAGCTGGGAGGATGCAGGAAGCTACAGCAAGACAGGCTGTGGGCTGCGACTGCAGCGCAGAGCCCTCAGCCTGTAAGGCTGAGCTACCCGGGCTCAGAAGTTTTAGTAGCACTTTTACTTCCTCCAGTACCATACTAATCACAGAGGTCTGTGAAATGTTAAATAGCTCTTCAAAATGCCTCAGGCACTGGTATTGTTAGACTTTACCTTCAAGGGATTTTTATAACAGGGAGATCATCAGATTCGGGAAGCTGCTCCCTTACCCGCCTTTCAGAAGTCAGGACACTGTGCCTAAGAATAAAGGCTTTCTCGGCTGCCCTCATTTGGGAGGGAAGCTGTGATGTGTCTTGTGTTCAGTTTTCTAGGTAGGTAATGAGTTCCATTGTAAAATGGTTCCATCAGGTATAAATAAATACATAAACGTAATTAAAACTTGTTTAAATAAAAACATATAAAGATTTTCAAGACAGAGATTTGGTCTTGAGTAGAAAGCAGAATATTTTCTGCATATGTTTCTTCTAAATATACTCCAGCCTCTGTTTTTTAAATTGTGTATGCACCTTTTTTTCTCCCCCATAACTACATGGTATGGACAACAGATAGTGGCGTGGTTACTGCTACTCTGGATGTCAGGGTCCCTATTCAAGCGAAAGGAATTTCTTTCCAGAGACAGAGGAAACCTGTAGATTCTGAGTGGAGTAATGTTTTTGTTTAAAACCAAAATGGGAACTGAAGACATAGGGAAGTGTAAGAACTAGTCTCTGCCATGTCTGGCCCCAGCTGTATCTAGACTTAGAGCTTGGTCTGATACTGCATGGCTAGAAATGAGAAGAGGATTTTTCAGATTTTATTCATGGTGGGTGGGCAGGGTAAAGCAGCTCTGCAACCTTTGGTAGGCAAAGATAACCTTGAAAATGTTAAATGAATATAAACTGAGGCAAACAGACACTGAGGTCAGAAGTTGTCCCTCTCTGGAACAGGTTATTCAGTTTTGCATAAAATTGCCAAGAGAAACTGTGATAACTCATATCCCATACAGCTGTGTTGGGAGAGAGATTAGCTGCTCCTCGCCTGTCCCTGGGGCTGTCCCTCTCACAGTGTGTATTACAGCATTCAGAGCTGGAGTTCTCTTTAACACACAAGACTTTGTAGGTCCTTGGGGACTTTTATTTCGTCAGTCAGTACAGTGTTTTTTGTTAAACCTGCAGTTATCCCAGAGCTAAAAGAAAAGCAGCGGAAAAAATTCTGCAGCAAGGTATGTGTGTTTCCAGCAAGAGGTGGCATGACAGCAGTGGGCAGTAGGAGTTGACTGATGAAGGGCACTCGGGGTGAGCAATGAAGCGAGCGCAGGAAGGAATTTCTACAAAAAATGCAATGTAATCATTTCGCAGCTCACTAACATGCTAAAGCCCAGTCAAAGGTGGCTTTATTTCTTTGTTTGTCACTGCAGATCCTCAGGATTCTGGTGCAAAATATTTTGGGTAAGTGTATCTAATGTGATTTCAAAAGATAGATAAAAAAGGACTTTGAGGTTGTTTTGGAGGGTTTTTGTTTGTGTGTGTGTGTGTGCACTTTGGGGTTTTTTTTGTTTTTTTAAGATAAATGTCTTGGAAAACATGGAACAGACCCTGAAAATAGGGACATGAGGTACAGCCTTCTAAAGTACTAAGGATATGGCTAAGCTTAACCCTGGTGCATGAGCTAGAGCGCTGCGTTAAAGGCAGCATGTACCACAGGGCCCCGGCGCCGTGCTAATGATGGTCTGTCCCTTCAGACCAGACTGTTTCAATTCTGGCTTGTCTGAAGGAGGAGCTCCTAGCTGTTTGCTGTCGCTTCCATGTAGTTAGACCCAAAATGACCCAAAGTACAGTGGAATAGCATGCAGAAATCCCCACACTGGCAGTGCCCGGTCACTGGTGGCATGGCGATGTGCTGACGCAGCTGTCCACCTGTGGTTCTGGAGCTAGCGCGGGTTGTGTCTGTTTGGTTGTCTGTGCACCATCCTTTCTCCTGGTCCACAGACATGACCCCTGCTCCACTGAAGACTGGAGGCTCTTAAAGCTGCCTTTGTACAGTAATGTTTTGGGGTTAAATAAATCTTTTACTGGGTACCGCAGTTGTGGTGGTCTGCTGTATAAGTGCAGAGGGACTGGATTAAGGTATTTTTCCCTGACTTTCCTGTGGGAAATCGTCTGTCCTGGCCTGATCTTGGAGGATTTGGTTCTTTACACTGCAGTCATGCGGCTATAAATTGGGGTGACACAAACTGGTCACATCTGCTCTACACAGCATTTGGCTCTGTGTCTCCTTTGGGCCAATGTGGTGTCCCAAAGATATAATTACCATTTCTTGTGGGTTTTTTCAAGCTAAAGATCTGAAATAATGTGAAGGCCAAGGTGCAAATTACTAGAGTAGTGTTTTTAATCGTATTCAGGGTACATGTTGTATTTCCTAGAATGTGACATAAAGTGATATGCAAGGATGCAAAGCCCTCTGGGATAGTACTGGAGGACTGTGGAGGTAATTAAACCTTGTGCAGCCTGAATAATATCTGCTGGGAATGGTTCCTGGGGCATACTGTGTCCTGAATCCTGCTGGAGGGTTGTTTTGGAGACCATCTGTTGGTAGAGGCCAAAATCATTCATTTTGCTCTTTGACCATGTTCCATTTAGCAATACGGTCATGAAGCATGTCCCAGACTGATGGCACTGGAACAAGCCACCCCAACTGTGGGGAGGCCAGGAGCAGGCATCGGACACTCTGAGAAAGTAGCATGGTGCTGCGTGTGATTTCCAGGGTAGGTGGGAATGTGTGTGTCCCTCTGTAACTTCTTCACATTACTTTTGGGGAGGAGACCCTGCATTTCTTACTCAATTGGAATCGTGGAGTTAGTCTGTCCTCATTAAAAAATGATAATGTGGAAAAACACATCTGAAATCTGAGGAGATAGTATGAGAAATCTGTTGTTTTTTTGTTGTATGGTTAACTTAGAATATACTTAATGTTGCTGGGGCTTTGCCCAGAATAAAAGAAAATCAGCAGCACATTTAGTGTACTTTCTAGATAAAGCATCATTATTTCCATCTTCTGTATTGGGAAGCCAAGTCAAAAGGATGAGGAAATGATCATTGTCCTTGGAACCCCCCCTGCATTTAGCAGCTGCAACCGCAAACTTCTTCTGGTGTTGCCTTCTCTTAAGACTGGAGAAAATATTTCAGATTTACAGTTAGTAAGCAGTCTGGTATACAATGCACTGCTTGGTATGCAAATTTAGGGTAAAATCTTAAAACGTGCTTAGCTTTGGCAGTATTCACCTTTCTCTCAACAAGTATTTGGTTAAAATTCTGTCTTTATATGTTCGTTACTTCATGCAGGTATCAGCTATATAATGGTCTTCATTAACTGTTTATTGAGGCTTTTTTTGTCTGTGTATCTCCAGTGAAAAGCAGATACAATTATTAATACCCGCCAGCACACAAAGGACCTCCGCCCCTAAACTTTCTACCCATAAACAAAAGCCAGATATTAGGATTTAAGTGGAGGTGTTGGAGTAGTATAATCAAGAAATATGCCTTTCTGTAGTCTCTGCTTTTTTTACATTCTCATCGCCCAAAGATGGCTTGAGATTCTTGTGTTTGTTTTCCAAAGAGTTACTCAAGCTTTTTCATATTCATCAATTCAGGTTTTTTTTTTTTTTTTTTTTTTTTTTTTTTTTTTTTTGGTGAGATGGGGATAAAGCAAACTGTTTTAAGATTTTGATCATGTAACTGGATATGTTGTTGATTCCCTGAAGTCAAACTACAGCTTTCATTCAAAATTGTGGAAAGGGTGCATCTAATCATTTATATATTGTATAATCACAGAGGAAGATGTGTGCATTTAATTTCCAGAACTCTGATTCTGTTCACAGAAGTCACCATCCCTGTCTGTCATGTGTAATATTTTACAAATATAATTATCATACAAAGGTTATAAATGTAAAATGGAAATAAAACAAACTGGTAAATATTTTTAATGCAGGATTAGTTTAAAGTAAAAATTTAATGTGTAACTGGTGTCACAATGCTTTAACCAACCATTGTTCCAGAGAAGCAGAAGCAGAATGGATTTAGGACAGGAAAGAGTGACACACGGTTGTAAAGTGTTGCTTTATTGGCGTTTCTGTGCATGTTGGTCCTACTAAAGTTTTAGGTGCTTACAACTTTACTGACTATAACAATATTATCTTGTAAATAATTAGTGGATATTAGGATTGAATTTGTAATACTGACTAACAGTTTGTGTAATAAATTTTGTGTGTCCCTTTTCCCCTACTTTTTCTAGAATGGTAATATATGGTCTTTTTTATAAATGTGGTGGGTAATGTTTTCTTGTCAGGAAACTTTCTTTGTTGAGTGAGGCTTTGCTTGAAAAGATGATTCAGAGGAAAAGGTAAGCTGATGTAGCACATAATCCCTTTCCTGTTCCTTCTCCACTTTCCCACGTCTAGTCACGTATTCCCAGCACTTGTCTCGCACCAGTTACAGCGTTCACTGGACCATCTGTGTTGTGGTTCAAGTCACAGATCTGGCAGAGAATTAGCTGGGAAAAGATTGGATGCATTTCTACTGTGTTAGTGAGCTGAGCAATCTCCTAGAAAGGTTTGCCAGGCACCTGAGGCAGCTCAAAGAGATTGTGGAACTAGGCAGCAGGAGCAGAAGTATGGATAGCAATGTAGGAGGGGAAAGGTAGAAGAGTGAAAAATTGAACATTATTTTTGTTTTGGCAGCACAAAGTTGTTAGACTCAGCTACTTGTGAAACCACACCCTATATTTAATTGAAAACAATTCTTTGTGTATTTGATGCCATGATATTTTATATTTCTATTGCGTTGCTAGGTACAATTATTTACCTAATTACCTATTGCAAGAATGGAGCAATAACCATATTTTCCATGTTCATAACTGATTAATTTAGAACATCCAAAGTATCAAAATACAGGGGAAGATAGGGCGGAAAGGGATATGGTGCAGTATGAACTGATATGTGAATCACTTATTAAATAAAACACTGGCTCCTAAAATCTTGAAAAAGTATGTTTGATAGGTTCACTCTTTTGTGATTCAAACATATGAAAAGAAGGTTAAGCCAAAGTTTAAAAATAAATACAATAGTCTGATGATTAGCTATATTCTTGAGTGTAGATTCTAGCTAGCTCACTGCAGATCAAGTACTCTTAATAAATTATGTTACCATTTCAGACCAAGCCACAGAAGAGTTTATGTTTGCCCGGCCACTTCACCTTTGACTGCACTTTGCAATGTACAAATCCCCGACATTTCATATGGCCTCTGCAGAGGAAATAAAATACTTGATTAAGATGGGCCCATTCCAGCTCCTACTGAAGTCAGTGGGTCACTTTCTCCTGATACCTGTAGGATTTGGCTTTAGCTCTGTGATGGAATTTTTCTATGCTTTCCCAAGATCCATCATCATATTTTCCCAGTTTTTCTATACATAAAAACTAAATAAATGCAGTGATACGTATGCAGCAATTTTACCAGATGGCTCTTGAATCATCTGCTTTCAATGAAAAATGAAAAGACCAGACACGTACATAAAGGCTGAATTAATCTTTGTAATTAAATGGAACATTACTTTGCCGTGAATGATTTTAGCTTTCAGAATGTATTTCATGGTAATTTTTCAGTGAACTGTAATTGTATTAATTTTTTATATTTTTAGAAGCTTGAAAATGAGCTTCACAAAGTTATTGTGAGTCAAGTTGATATACAGAAGATCTGTGTCAGACTCGTAAAACTTTGTTGGGGGTGGAATAACTCCCCCCCCCCCCCCCTTTACAGTCAGTACAATATGTCAGTTCTTGGTGTTAGCCTACAAAGTGTCCCAGTCTGACTCTGGGCAAAAAAGACTCTCAGACAGCTTGTGTGCCAAGTTTGAATGTCAAATGAGAATTCGACTAGAGTGGAATGATGCTTTGTAGCATCGAAACACGTGTGTGTTGCCATGTTGGCAAGTTGTTAAGTCAAGAGTGAAGTCATTTATTATTTTGTCTCTGTAGTAAACTTTCTTGCAATGCTCTTGTCATCATGTAAAGAGAAACACACGCCGATGATAAAATCCTGTGATAAAGTCAGTGGTGAAACTTCCTTGTGTAATCAATGGCAGAGTGGACAGTTGCCCTCTAGGTCCTCTGCTTAGGAGCCTGCTCTCTCTAGGCTGCCTGTATAGTAAATAGTCATTGCTCTAAAGTATGCTGCTGCTCTGCATCATTCCCTGCAAGAGCCTCTCATTTTCACTGAGAGGAGGAGGAGCCTGCAGAGAGGAGATTCTTAATTTACCAGGCAGCCTAAGCTAGACTAAGCGCTTAACATTAGCTGGGGTAAATACCCCTTTACCCTCTTTCTCCTGTACATGTGGCTATTTAATATGCAAATTAGTGAGAGGAATGAAATGAGCCTTTAAACCACAAAAAGTTGTGGATGACGCAGAGATTCATGTGCAGTTGCCACATGGTTGGTTACTGTGTATTTGTCACATTGCATTTGCTTGCCCTGTATGTGTGTGTATGGCTCCTGGAAGACCTATCTTTTAAATATACTTTTAATTGTATCAGAGGGAGAGTACTGACATGATTATCAAAGAGGAAGCCAGTCTTAGGAGTTTTCTACTTTCTTGTGCTGTATGGATAAGGAGTCTTCAACCTTCATTAAGCATTACTTAAGCAAACAGAAAAGCTAACCAGGGAAGCAAGAAACTTCTGACACACAAATTCAGCAACGCCTGACCAGTGAGATGCTTTATAACTCATCTGGTGTGTAAGTAGGTCTGTGTGCTGTGCCCAGCTGGCTGGGTTTGGATCTGATCCAATGTCCCTGGATGTCAATAGGATTCACAAGGACTTCAGGGGGCTTCTGAAGTCCATTCATGGGTTTGTTTCAGCTCCCGGGGAGGTCCTCTCCACCAGTAACCTCACATCCTTTGCTGTTGGCATCAGGGGACTTGCTGGTGTGCCTTCTGGCATGCCACCCATGTTTTCTCCCTGAATGCCTGGGCCTCATCCCAGGCTGGAGTCAGGATGCTGGGGGCAGTGCTCAGCAGAAAGGGATGCTCTTGGTCCCTGGGACCAAGCAAGCATATTCTGCTGCTCCTTCCACACCGCTGTGTGCTACTCAGTGGAGATAAGGTGGCCTTGGGATACTAGCTCAGTAGGATCTGAAGGGGCATGACTGACCCTTATGTTTTTGGCTGTGTCATAGCTACTGTTAGAACCCGCCTGAGGCTTATTCCTTTTCTGGAAGAAGCCACGTAGTGAGATGTAGATTGCATGCAACAGCCTTGCACTGTTTTGTTCTCCATCACCTCTTCCTCTGGAAGGCTCCAAAGAGTGGTGTTGATTTGTGATTTTTGAAGGTGCAAAAGCTTTGTTTCATAAAGATATTTAAGCATGTACCTGGATTTCCTAGTAGTGAACTAACTTTGTTGTGTAGTAACAAAGTTTACACTTTCCTGAATTTTTGCGGTTCTTACATGACTGCTGGAACATTTAAGAAGGTGTCAGAATTATGGTGTTAGTCAGCTCTATCTTAGTGTTTATTCATTACAGAGCATATAGTTGTGTTTCTTATTTGCTCAGACTTCTAAATCCCAAATACTGTAGTAAGAATTTAAGTAACTAATGCAATAAAGTAACATTTTTTCCTTATATTTATCTTATAAAATAGAAACAGCTTCAGGCATTGATAAAACATCAAACTACTAGAAGCATCATTACCTTTTCAGCTGGCTTTCAAAAAACTCCTTCAAACAAACTGTGATTTACTAGGGTTTTGTACAGCCTCTCTATCAAAATATCACAGTAGTGCCTGATCTTTTTTTTGTCATGCATGGAAATCTTAAGCTTGTGACATCAATTGTCAAAGTGACAAAGAAACAGTACATGTGATCTGGTAAGTGAGTGCAGCTCTTCCAAGTCGCAGTTCAGTGCCCTGCTTGCTAGAAGAAACGCTTCCCATCTTCCCTTTCTAATATAGCAGGGCCCCGATGAGACAAACGAATTTGTGTGACTACAACATAAAATTAATGCTAAATAATAGTTATAGATGTGATATTTAAGTCAACCTAGGTCAGATCAGCTGTTGAGGCACCTGCAGGAATCGTTTTCACCCTTGGAGGTGTCTGCTTAAGGAGTGGGGCCTAAAAAGGCCAAAAAATGGCAATTCCAAGCTGCTGCTCCCATTGGGCTGCCAGGGAGGAAGAGACTGAGCTGGACGTGGCTGATATTCCACAAAGACCCTGATAGCAATTGGAGGCCAAAATATCCAGGTGGCAAAGGGGATACAGAGGTGTCCTGGTCATGACGGTGAATTAGCACCTCGGGTTTGAGGGCAGGGTCTATCATCGCTTCTTTCAGCAAAGAAACACACTTCTCTGTTTGTGGTAAGACTGTCAGACCTAGGCTTGCTTCAGTCCTCTGCATTTGGAGCTGGTGAGGTGTGAATCTCTTTGCTTTCATTTGGAAGGCAGTCTAGAAAGTAAGAGTGTTTTTAAGGGATAACATAACAAGGAAAATGCTGTTTTGTTATGCACTGAAACATGATCAACAATTTTTTGATCAACATTGTACTGCTTAAAGCATTAGTGAAATGACTTTGTACTGACGTAGTTAATCCTTATCGCTTCTGTCAAAATAACTGTCAATTTTTGCAAGTTGCACTATAAATTGCTTTTAAAGGGGTGCCTCTTTATCGTATAAATTATTTTCTTTCTTGCATCACTTTAATCAAAATGTTAAGGGGGTCATTTATGTAGATTCAACACAGAGGCTACTTCATTTAGTAATTCAAATGATTACCATTTCTGTGTACTGAATGACCTGTTCTGCACATGCGAAATATTTGAAATTCACTTAACTTCTTTAAGCAGCTGACTTAGTAGAAATTTAAACTGATGAGTTTTCCTCCTTGCTTTCTGGAGACTAATATAACAACTAGTATTGAAACCCTAGAAGTGAAAGGGAAGTTTTCCAGTCCCTTGCAAAAGTTCAGTCAGCTGGACCTGACAGCACCATCAGACAAAAATTAGATGCTCTTCTATACCGGCTTGCAGACTAACTGTGCTTCCTCCCTCTTTTTTTTTTTTTTTTTTTTTTTTTTTTCCTGTAGGCATTTAAAACTATCTTTTAAAGGCTGCTATGCCTTCTGGAAAACTGAGAAAATGTTCTATTGAGACTTAATTTGGCTCATTTCATATTTCCTGTTCAGCATTTGTCTTCTATTGTTTTTTTTTATCACTACGGATATTTGCATGACAATGGGATCTTTCTTGCTTAAGAGTTCATCTGCTCCTGCTGCTAATTTCCCACCTGAAGTTGTAATCTTCTGTTTGTGACATCTTAATTATCTCAACGGCAATTAATTGTGATGTCACAAATGGAGGATTATGACTTTGAGTTGGAAATGAGACTGAGAAATTGAAGGAGTCTCAAAAAGACTCTTGAAAAATAAAAGAGGAGATAAAATAGTTTTGGTTAACCCAGTGTGGTCTCCCATCAGCTTTTACAGCTATGGAACAGCTGTTTCTAATTCTTGCCATCTTTGGTCTCCATAGGAGGTCCTGTTGTGTGAGACATCGTGGAGGGGAAGAAGGGGGCTAGGATTTTATTGTGGAGGGAGGGGAATCCTCCCTTGAACAGCCACCAAAAGGCAAGTGGAAGTAGGTGGGTCACTGGTGAGGCTTGGGGGTCTGCTCACAAGGAGTGGACTGCAGGGTTGGCATGCCCATAGTTGATTTAAAGGCAGGACAGTTTGTGTTTTATGTTTTGCAACATTCGCATGGATTTAGCTGTTTGAAGAACAATATTGTTAGAAGAAAAGCTTTTTGAGGGGAAGAGGGGTATTCTAAAACTTAAGGAGGAATTATGTTCTGCTTCCCCAAACCATAAAAAGCAAAAGCTTTATGCTACCCATCTTGGGTTTAATTTATTCTATGGCTTTGACATATTCTGTTTCTGAGTAAGTCCTTCTATCCTTTTGTATCTTTCTACTTTTCTCTTGAAAATGCATTCTTTCCATAGAGATTCTGCATGACTGGGTGGCCTCTTGGTTTTTCTGTGAGTTTTCATGCGGACATTATTGAGCTTGTTTACATACTTATGCCATGATTTGTCAAGTGGGAATACTTATCCACAGCTACTATCGCTTCACACCACAGTGTTTATACTGAGGCCAGTTCATGACTCTGAAAGAATAAACCTAAGTTAATGAAAAGTGTCTTATTTTAACACTAGTACAGACTTTAGGGTCAATTATCTTTTGGAAAACATCGTAAAAATAGGCATTTGACTGTCTGATTAACTGAAAAATCATCAGGGCAAATCAGCTGTTAGGAATAAGATTTTGCACTCAAACCCTGCTGTAAGTCTGCAAAAACTCTCAAGAGTCAACAGAACAACTGTATTAATCTGACAGCAGAAGCTGGATCTCCGTGTTGTGATACAAAACTGATTTGTGGCATCAGGTTTACCTTGTAGGCCAGTTCGTTTAAAGTTAAACTATGATGCCTTCTGGAAGGCATAGTAATACATGATGAGAAAAGAATGAAAAAAAGCCATACACTGAGAAATGGTGAAGTCTGCTAACATTTTCTTCTTTTTTCTTTTTCAAAGGCGAAAGCAGTTATGGCAAAAGTGGGTTACCCTCAGTTCATAATAAATGACACATACGTTAATGAAGACATCAAAACAGTAAGTATCAGCATTCTTCTTTTACATATTGCAGCCATTCTTTGCTGTTTTGCTGCTGTCTAAAATCAAAGCAGTTCTTTTGTTTTGCACCCTTGTGGAGTTCTGCTTGCTTGGTTATTTATACATCTTGAATTAAGTATGGGCACTCTTGTATCTAAAATGTCAATGCCAAAATGTCTATGTGAGATGGTTACCAGGCTTGCTGGGAGTAAGATGTGCCTGGGTGCAAGAAAAAGTCTTCTTGGTTTAAACATTTTTAAGGTTAAAAATATCCTGGCATAAATTTTGTATTTAGAGTTACATTAAAAAAAAATCTCCTCAAAGTAAAGGTCTGCAAAAAAAGCTAATGTATTTCTCCTCAGAATATCATAACTCATGTGCACCATATATGTTCTTCCCCTTCTCCAGGTTATGCATTTTACTTACGCTTATTAATTATAACTGTGCCTAGAGGTCCTCAAAATATAGCCCCACTGTGCTGGGTGCTGGACGAGAACACTGTGGGGGGGAACTCGTTCGTTATGGCAGACCCAGTGTCTGTTCAGCCTAATTAAGGCAGGAAGGCAGATGATGAAGAATAACATGTATTCCCATTTTCCAAAGGGGTGACTCTGGCATGTATAGGATGAACTGTACGTGGAGTCACAGGCAATGTAGAACCACAGGTTGAACCCTGAACCACTAAAATCCAAGTCATATAGAATAATCTTTGCCAGAGAACATGGATAAAACTAGCGAGAAACATAATTTATAAAGAAACCTGCAAAGAACCAACTCTACAAGCCCAGTCCTTGATCATGGAAAGAGTAGAGAGAGATGGTGCTGGGAACCATTGTCCTCAGTGTGATGAGGCTGAGGACATGACAAGCTTGGGTAGGGAATTACTTGCCCAGATAAACGGTAATGGAAAACCCATGTTAATCAGGGTTGCAAAACCATAGTTGGAAGTATAACTTGATCACACATGCTAGGATTGCTTCAAACTGATGATCGGGATATCAGCTGGATTTATAAAATATTAACAACCCCTTTTCTTGCATGGTTAGTCATGTATGTGGGCTTTGCTAATAGATTTGGAGGCTTATGGAAACCTGGAGCCCTATGTCTGTAAATGCCACTTAATCTGCGAATTTATAAGAAAGCATGGCAGAATCCTCTAAGGGAGCAGAGTATAAGATATTTGTAATGAAATGCAAACAAACTGAAAAGAAAGGGCTTTTGTTACATTTTTGAAAGTGGTTGTAAAATACACTTTCAAAATAATACCAGTCCTATTTGCTTATGGAAAAGAGTCTGACTTAACAATAACCACAGAAACATATGATCTGCAATTAATCATTAGGTATATTTCTGATTTCCTCAGTTGCTCTCTGCTTCTGGTCCACACAAGAGCTTTCCTGATGTTTCAATCCTTTGTGCAAATCTGTTCAGCTACCGCTTTTCTTTTCTAAACAACCTTTATTTATTCTTCCTATTATGTGTGAAAATTTTACTTCTTTTAATAATGACTCAAAATTAGGTGATTATTTGTTTAAAATAAAAGTTCTAATTGTTTTTTGTCAGCTTTTCTTTCCTGGACATGTTTTAAAAATGTCCATGCTTTATCTCTACAGATGAAGTTTACAGAAAGTGACTATTTTGGCAATGTATTACAAACCCGCAAATACACAGCCCAGTCTGATTTCTACTGGCTTAGAAAAGAAGTTCCAAAGACAGAGTGAGTAGACAAATACAAATATACATAACCTTATTATTTTTTTAAATTTATATAGTTTATATACAGCATTGTATTAAAATATAGAAAGTCTACAGGGAAAAAACAGTTATTCTTCTAACTTCTGTGGATATTTTTACCATAAAATCGCTTTTTTTTTGTTAAGTTCTAGGTATTTCTGTTCTGATGCACGCTAGTCATGCTTACAGCTTAAACTTTAAATTTAATGAAAAAAGATAATTGAATCTCAATTAAAATTGGATTATGTCTCTTGGTCACAGTTAGAACTTAGAATAGTACAGCAGGGATTTATGAAATACATTTTCTATGAATGGAACCATTAGTAAGAGATAATGTTATTATTACTAATAGCAATCAGAGTTGTTAGTTACCTGCTGTTGATAGCAATGGTATGGAATAAGGCATAATTTAATTTACATATGTTACATTTATTTATTTGTAAACTTGAGAGTACATATTGTGTTGCATAAAGTCATCAAATACATGAGAGAATCAATCTCTTTTCTTACTGGTGGGTAATCAACTCCTTAAAATGCAAATTAAAACCTAAACAGAAGTTAATTAGTCTAATCACACTACTTAAAAATGACTCCTTCTACAAAGAGACTTTGAAATCAGTGCTGCTGCTTAGTTTTTGTGGTTGTATTTCCTTATGGCTCCAGTAATTCTTACTCGTGCTGAACGATACCTTGCTTCAAGAATGGCTCCATGTCGTCAGCGAGGCAGGTAGGGGTTGTCAGCAGGACAGGCATAAGCTCCTCCTGGTTAGGGTGTTAGAATTTGCCCCCATATTTTTGAGGGGATGTTTATAGCTTAATTTTATCTGTGAATTTTACCTTCTGTTCATACCTCTCTCTCATACTGTAAGAATTAATCCAAGGGAACGGTTTTTCAGGCTGTCCTGCAGCCTTGGATGCCTGGACTAGATCATGATAATACATATTCTCTTCAGACCAACAGTTTCCTTGTGAGCAGTGAAATAACACTTCCCTACAGAAATGGAGATCAACAACCTTTATCCTTCATCCTCACGAGAAGAGTTGTGGCTGCACTAATGCAGACCAAATAGATTCTTGGCACGATAGGAAATGTCAGCTGCAAGAAAATTAATTGGCAGGTAATCCCTGAAATGTGCAGCTCAAGGGCCATAATCTGAGAACTGTCACATCATGGGTATGCTTAAAAAAATGAAGGACTTACTCCATTGCCCACTACAAGATTGAATACTTCCTCATGCTCATCTTTCCCCCTTTACTTCAAGGGCTACTTAACAGCAGTCTCCTCATCACCTTAGTCTTGCCCCAAAATAGGAGATCTGTTCTAGTCTGCTTCTATTCTTTCACTGCTAAAAACAGATAAATAGATCCAATGACTATATGTAGTCACAGAGTAGCTCATCCTAAGCCCCAGCAAGGTGGAGCAAAAGGGAATGAATGACTCTTCCTACCCTGCATTTGCTGCAGCACAGAGGGGAGAGGTGCCTCCAGTGGATGGCAGTGCCCTGCCATGTGAGCATGCTGCTGGGGGACGGGGACCTACCAGTCCAAAACATGTCAAATCTGGCCTTAAAAATATTAGTTTGCCACATTTTAACTACAGACTTTCTGATGCTTTTACTTTTTCTTAAGCTTTTATCTTTTGTGGCACTCCACAGATCATTGGTCTACACTGAAGCTTGGCACCATGTTAGTAGATAATTTCCCTTGGGGTTTTGTTTCTGTTTTTTTTTCTTTTCTTCTTTTCCCTAGTTCAGTAGCTTTTACCAAAACATTTACATTTATAGATAAGTCGCTATTATAAGATGGTCTGTGCTGTGGGCTGAAAAAGGTACATAAGAAAATCTTTTAAAATATTATAAAAATATTTAAGGAAATAGTTTCATATAATTCAAGAAAGAAACCAGGTAGTTTACCATGTAGTAAAGTAATATCACCCAGAAAAGGTAAAACTCTGCATTCATTTACCAAACAGTCCACATTTCACAGCAATGTCATTTCAAACTGGACTCACTTTCCTCAGCACTGTCCACTGTATGGAAAATCAAAGTGATGGTTCACTCCAAACCCCAGTGAAAGCATTGTGGGAATGATAGAGGAGCTGGAGGCAGAAGACAAAGGATTTTGATAAAACAAGAGGATTGATTGGTTTGGGAATGTGGGTATCAAAGCAGAATATTTATTCTGGAAATTCAACAGTTTCGTATTCTAAGAAGGGGAAAAAATTCCCCAGGCTAGGAGCACCTATCAAAATTCCTTGTCCCCTGTTTTTCTGCCTCTTGACCTAGCAGTTAGCTGGTTTACAGGAAAAGGAGCAGGGAGGCTGTCTGGCGCAGCGTTGCTCAGACCGCGGAAGGGGGACATGTCAGATGTGTTTGAGACCTGGCTTGTCCCCTTGAGCTGCGATGAGCCCTGCCTGCCCGAGGGGCTGGGCTCCCCCCACAGGCACTGCAGCTGCCCGAGGTGGAACTTGCTGTTTTTAACACCTGCTTTGGATACCAGCTGTGATCTTAGCAGCTGGCAGGGGAACTGGCTGTTTTCCTAACAGCCACCTCTACCAAACCACAGAATAAATGCTGCTATCAGGAGGGAGACCTACGATAGGGATTTGTGACAGTAGCTGAGGAATATGATGCATGAAAAGCAGCGGGTTGGGTTGAGAGAGCTAAACGGATGAGGAGCCACTGGAGGGGGCAGTGTGGGAGGGAGGAGGACCGAGTGTGAAGACAATTATAATAATCCAAGTGAGACACAACTAGGGCAGAGACAGGCGAAAGGCAGTGCGTGGGGAAGTGATGGCCATGTGGAAGTAAGAGATAAAGGAGAATGAGGGTCTTATATTAACATTTGCTTATCCATATGCATGTCCGTACATATGTATAAGTATATATAGGCACACACACCTTTTTCACTGTAGCTGAATCTCTCCTTCTTAACATTGATCGCATACTTGAAAATAGTGGAGGGGCAGAGAACTTCTTCAGTATTTTTCCCTGCAGGGCACAAATTGATATTAGGATAAGTACAGTCATATCACAGAGAAATATCTGGCCCTTCTTTAATGTTCATCTTTCTCCTTTGAAATCAAGACATCTTCTCAAAGGTTTTTAGGCCTGGCTAAATCTTTCTTCACATTTCACTCAACTTTCAGTGCTGGAGATGCAGGCATCTGGCAGCCCTATAATGGGAAATGCAGGCAGTGGAATAGGAAAAGACTCCTGGCTTTCCCGCAGGGCTTATTTTGTTTCTTGACTGCATGTGGTTGTTTGTAAGTCCTAGTCCTTGGTTCACTGTGAGCGAGTTAAGAGCGGAAGACAGCTCTCAGAGTGGTGCTGGGTTGGATGCAGTACAGCTCAATGCAAACACTCCCCTACATAAAGGAAAAAGCAGACATGAAGTACGCTGGGCGGGGGGTTGTCTGCAGGAGGCTGGCTGAGCTGTGAGCTCAGAAATGCTGTGGGTGGGCTAGCCAGCCCTGGAGAAGAGAAGGCCAGAAAGGAGCCACCTGGAGCTTTTTCCTGTCCTTTTAACCTTGTTTTAAGCAGTGATCTGACACTGCAGGTTGGGCCCAGCCTTACCATCCATGTTTCTTGCCCAGCCCCAGGGAAGATAAGAGGCAGCCTGGTCTGGGAGGCTAATGCTCTATTCCCACAAAGGAAAATGTCTGAAAACAAACTAACAGGTGAGAAGAGGAAACACATTTTCAAAAGTCACCTTGAAGATTCTCTCCCCTTCAGAAGTTTTTCCTTATATTCCTTTCTTATCCAGGGAAGAGGTCTTCCAGATTCCAGCTTATTAGCAACTTTGTACTGTCTTTTACTTCTAACCAGCTTAAGTGCATTATACATTCATAAGTTCATTTTTTATTTACCTGGTTTTTTTATTATTTTTTCTTATTTTGGACTTTGAACACCAAATTCTGCTCCACCTGAGTGATTTCTTCTAATTCAAAAAGTTAGGAGAACAAATAGCAACTTCAGTTTGAGCTTTATGGGAGTTTAAAGAAAATAAAATTTTTCCCAGTATTGTAGCTCTTCCTAGTCATCTCTTTTCATGACTGCCAATGTGGTACACTGCACTCTTAACTCAGAAAGGTAGATATTATGGAGGCAGTTATAGCATAAACAAACAGCTAGGAGAGGAGCTGCTTCACTTGCTAACTCGGTGCAAGTTTCAGATTTCATTTTTGCAAAAGAAATCTCAAATTTACAGATGTCAAATCTACAGCATTATACTGTGCTGCAGTAGTTGATAAGCTACTGTTTCATCACTCAAAGATGTCCCTCTTTCAAATGCACATAAGAAGTGGAAATGGTTCTAGCTTTATTATTTAGTTGGTAACTAATGGGAGCTTAGAGTTTCTTATGCTTGCCCTTTTTCTGTCCTTCTGCAAATAGATTTTTTGTATCATAGAAGAATCAAATGTACTAAAGTTTTAACCAGACCTAGTGCAAATGCCCAGGTAACCTGATTTTGAACAGGAACGTGAATGCTATTTCTAAATCTGCCTCACCTTAACATTTAACCTCAACAGATATTTATGACAGATCATGTAGTAATTTGGTGTATTATTAGTTAAGGTCTGTCACTGAAGGCTCCCTCATTTGATGGAGCTCACTGAAAGCATGAGGGGTGCGAGGTGAAGTTGTTCTTCTAATCTGAAAGGAAGCAGTCAAAGTTATTTCTGTTCTTTGTATGGAAAAGGCTTCCTAAATCTTTTTGAGAGTGACTCAGAATGCTGCAACAAAATGCTGGAGTGTAAATATGCTCCTTGCTAGAGCATCTAAATGCCAAATACAAAATTAAGCAGTGCACTGTTTGTCACCTGAGAACTCTGTTCTTCATGGCTTCTTGGTACAGTTATTACATACGTCTTCTCTTCCTATCTATTTAAAAACATAACAAATTTATAGGATAGCTCTTTAGACCTCATCACGTAAGAGTGACTTGTAAAGAATTTAGTTCACTTTTACCCTGTCTGAGAAAAATGGGACTTTTGTCAGTATTTGGTTTATACTAGGCTCAAGAAGTAGGATAAGCTTTGTTCTTGCTGATCACAGTCATGCTGGTGGATAGATCATGAAGAAAGGAGTCGCCTCAGGACAGAGATGTTGTGGTGAGTCCTAGCAGCTAGTGTAAGAGGCCCTATCTGTGACGCAGGTCCATCGGCATGAGAGCGTGGCAGCCGTGGTGCACTCTGCAGCCACCAGAGGCCAGAGAGCACGTCCCACCACGACTTAAAGAAACATTTGTAGTAAGAGTTCTGTCTTTGTCAAAAGGGGCAGGAACCCTCAGACTTAATGCTAAGCCTTACAGTTTGACTGGACAGCAGGTCCTACTTCGCAAGTGACTGCCTTGCATCCTCCAAAACAGTTCAGCTGATTGCTTCTGTGAACAAATGTGAAATTACAATGTTGTTAATTAGACCCTGTAATGTTTTTATTTATCCCCTCAGCATAAGCATCCTTTATGCAGTTTTCCATTATCCCACTACATTATCACTGACATTTCATCGCTTTATTATAGGAAAAAAAAATCTTACCCTGCTCCTCCCCGTCCGAATCTCCTAAATAAACAAAGCTGGGATGATTATCTGGCAATTAGAGTCTATAATGCGATGGATGGTTAAGATATTTGCATAACATCACCATTTGATGGTTTCATTGGTTAGTTTTCCTAGTTGCTGCATTGTAAAAGAAGCTGCCCAGCTTTGAACATGAGAGAGGCAGATAAATTTATCGATAAAAGCCAGAGTGCTGCCATTCTAAAACTCTCCTCTTTGTTGCACTGTTTATGTGAGGACATCGGTTGCCAGCAAAAAGCGCAGACAGGATCAGCAGATAACTCATTTATTTAATTGTATTATTTTAAAGCAGAGAGTATTCGAATGTCACTGCCATCATACATCTTCCCTGTTCTGATAGATCTTCTTTTGTCCTACTCTTTGTTTTGCAGCTCTTATCTCTTCTCTTTGGACAAAATTTTTCAAAGGAATTACATTGCATTCATTGCTTTGGATTTGTAAAACTTTAGTGTAATATATTGCAAAAGACATTAAGACTTTTCCTATGTGGGCATTTATTACAGCTGTTTCTAATTTCGTATGAATTAACTACTAATTCTCATCATCTTTATTACTCTAAGTTTATCTCTATTCTTCATTATAAAAATATTAGGTGAAATCTTAGGCTCACTGAAGTCAGAATTTCACCTTGAGGCGGTTTAGATCTTGCTGAAGCCTACGGAGATTTTTTTCTACTGATTTGGGTGAAACTACTGTTGATATATTTGAGTTTAGGCTAAGGAGGTTCATATTTACTTTTTATTTCTCAAATCTAGGTTTCTTTCCAGTCTGCACTGAAAATCTAACTGTGGGATGGAATGCCAATATTCTTTTTTTTTATTTGTTTTGTGAGGCAAGTGGTCCATTTGTTTATGGGCACACTGATGAAATTAGCAGTGTTCACTGCATAGGGTAGACAATGTGAAGCTGTTTATTCCTAAGTTTAGTTGCTAGATACGACCCACCCATATCGCTGGAATCATCCTAACTGTCCATGTGGTTATTCAGCAGAGAGACTGAGGCTACTTCATTAGTTTCAAAAAGCTCTCCTCTAATTTCCAGAGGCAATTTCTCCACACATGAAAGACATACCTTGAAAGACAGGTATAACAGAAGCTAAGAGAATTTTTGCTGCTGCTATTAGTGTTGCATCTCTGTTAGGTGAAGTCAGGACTTCAGTCTGTCAGCATGGCAGACCTCACATGCACAACAGTCACTTAAAAATAAAACAGATTAGGTAGTAAGAAGCTTAACAGTTACTCTTGTTGAAATTAATTTCAACATGCATTTAAATTCACGTGCATTTAGATAAAGCCATTAAACAATAGATTTCAATGGTCCAGAAAGCCTAAATAGCACATTTTGAATTGGAGAAGTAATTAAAGGTTTATGTATCCTAGGTCTTTTAAATTTTAATTGCTTTTCACCGAGTTAACTTTTTATCTTTGTTCATTGTGTTTGTAAAGATAAATAAGTGTACTGATGGTTTTCTTCTGCTCTTACTACAGGTGGTTTACCAGCCCAACTACTGTCAATGCTTTCTATAGTGCATCTACCAATCAGATCCGTAAGTATCTGACTTTTGAGTCTTCTTTTAAAGTATGTGTTTGGAAAATGTACGTATCAAGCTACAGATAACAGCTATACAGTTCGTGTGTTTGTGACTGAAAATCAGATGTGATGAAAATCAGAAGCTCAGAAACAGGGTAATTCAGCTATGATTCATCGTAAGTTTAGTGGATAGTTCTGGAAAAGCAAGGGCTCATAAATTTGAATTACTGTTGTTTAATGAGTTACCCAGCATCAGCTGATCTGCAGTAACTGCTTGTGTCTGTCCATTGCAAATATGGAAAAAAATGCATTAGCTTAAATCTCTCTCCTTAAAGTTTAAAATACTGTTTCTGTCTTCTGTTTGCTGTAGGAAAAACACACGCACACATACCTTCATAAAAATGCAGTAACTCTTTAACTGATAGTAACTCAGTCCTATGGCATTAATAAATATGTGTCAATAAACATGGTTAGAGGAGACTATGATATAGACCAAGAAAGTTAAGAAATGCTCTCCAACAAAGGTATTCAAAGCCATTCACCTTCAAGGACAAGGAGTGGTATCTGTAATTAACTTTAAATTCTTGGCTGCCGAGTTTGAAGTTATTCGGTAAGTACAGTACAATCTGTCTTACACTAATTTTAATTCCAGGTTGTTTTTAGACAGCAGAATCAGCAATGCCTAGTTTGGAGGTTTATAAACTAAAACAGCTGAGTTTTTCAGAGAAGTGTATGGTTTTGGATGTTCAGTTCCCATTCAGTTTAATGGGAGTTTACATAGAAAGCTAACTGACTTTAAAAGTCAATACCTTTATTTCTAAGGCTAATAGTGGATAATAGTGTTATCTTTACGTGGACACTTTTCTTTCTCCTTACTAACTTTGCAAGTTAAATCAGCCTTTCTTCTTCTGTGCTGCCAGAGTCTCGAAGATTGGCTGCTATAACCTCTGTGATTTTGGTCACCAAACTTGTCAAAAATTGTGGAGTGACTCCTCCTTATTTTCCGGAATCTCTTTTGATCAAACAGTGAAGTAGTTTTTGAAAGGCACAAAATGAATGCATCACGATGAAGAGGTTGTTGCAGAGAACTGGCAATCCTATATCCTGGTATCCGCACTTACCCATTTCTGTAAATAATTGTTGCCTCCAAACCAATCACTTAACTTCTTTTGTGACTAAGTTAACTCATTTGTAAGGTGAGTATGCTAATTAGCCAGGTTTTTGATTAAAATTAGTGCTAGGCATAGACCGCACCACTGTAATTAATGGGCTACCATCATTAAGCAGCCACATTTTTGTTGATTATCTGAGTGAACACTTAAGACAGATTTTATTGAATTGATCAGAACCCTGAAGTATGTGTGGAAAAATGACAGCTCTTTTTCATCTTAAATTAAGCACAAACCACCACTGCTTTTTCAGATGTATTGTGAATGCAGAGGAAGTTTAGCCGGCAAAAAATGAGAACTGTTGCTGTTACGTCATCTTTAACATTGGGTCCTTTCAAGTTTCAGCAGCATTCAGCTCCCACAGCCTCTCTGACATGGCACATTAAAGAAAGCTGTAATGAGAGGCTAGAGTTACTAAAGTTAAATTTCACACTTGCTGTGTCTAACAGTGTCATGAAGCAGAGAGCTGTCATACGTAACCAATCAGTCATGGGTATAGAGGCAATTGTATTTTGTATCATAACTACTGACCTTCTTGCATTGCTGGTGTTTGACCTTGAAGTTTGGGTAGTGCTGCTTGCTGTCCTTTTAAGACTGTTCTTAGGAGGAAAAGGATTTACGTGGGTCTTTTGGAACAAAACCATTGCATACCTGAGAGAGAGAGAGGTACAAACGCTGTCTTGCCCAGAAATTATGATCAATTGGAGGAAGACTGAAAGAAAGGCACAGCGGTCATCCACTACTGCTGGGTGTGGAGACTTTGCATGCGAAATTTCTTGTGGGAGACATGGGAGGAACGTGCTCAGGCCTGAAGTTGCTGATAAATCTTTGGCATATCCCTACTGAGCTTCCAGTAATACTGCTGGGAAAGAACTGCACTGCATGAGACTGAGCTTTGTGAGCCCAAGCATACCCAAACTGTGTGCTCTACCTCTGGGCAAATCTCACACCCAGGAGTTACTACCTCACTGCTTATAGCTATGTTTTCGGTAGCCATCTATAGCAAGTTCTGTAAGAACTGGTGAAATGCTATAAAAAGTGTGGCCTGTTTGAAGGTCTAGTTAAACAGCAGAAAAAAAGTCCTATGAAAGAGAAAGTCACTTGAGAATGAAAAATGAGCATGTACTCTAGCAAGTTAAATGTAAAGCTTTAATATAGCAAGCCAACAAAGATTTTAAGGAGCAACTTTCTCATAGCGTAAGAACTAACAATAAAACCTTTCCTCAAATACACTAAAAAAGAAGAGTCCATAAGGCATAAAACAAATATAATTCTTCACATTAAAAGAGTTTGGAAGGCTCTTATCCTAGAGCTTTCCCTTATGGGAAGTAAATCCCAGTAAGTGTCTCAAATTTAGGGTCAACAGAAGATGCTTTAGAAGAAATTCATAAAATGAACTGTGACAGAGGTGAGAGCCAGATAATATTCTCACAGGTGTTTTAAAGGAATTCAGATAAGAAATTGCCAAACTGACAGCCTTGGTATGTAGCTCATCAATTATACCAGCCTTAGCACAGGAGCAACAGAAGTGGCAAATGTCAAACTTTTTTTTTAAAAGAGCACCCAGAGGGATATAAGTATATGCAGAAATTTCAGTCTGGCTCCTATATGAAGGAAACTGGTAGCAACTATAACAAAGAAGAGAATGAGTAAATATATGATACAGTTTGGAAGAGTCAATTTGACTTGGATTTTGCTTTTTCTTTGTAGGAAAAAAAACCATGCTTCACTAGTCTATTAGAGTTGTTTGAAATTCAGCAAGCATGTAAATATGCTTGATATAGTATGCTTAGTTCCAAAGAGCACTTTTGATGAGGTTCTTTCCCAAGGCTATTGGAAGTTGTCAGGGGTCAAGAAAGAAGGTCCTCTCATAAATTAATGACTGATTAAAGATGAGAAAAGGAGTTAGGAATAAATGATTTGGTTTCACAGTAGTTGGGGGAGTGGGTTACCAGAGGAATTCCACAGGCATCAGTGCTGGTCAATGTATTAACAGATGATCTGAAAAAACGGGTGTTCTATTAAGAACGAAGGAACAGGTAGATATAAACTCTGCTTCAGGAGTACAGGTTCCTCTGCTACAAATTACTGGAAGGTGGAAAGGTATTCTAGTAGAAGAATCACTGCACATCTGCCTAATGCTCTTTCTCTGTGCATATGCTCCTGGTCACTGTTGAAGACCAGAATGAGCAGGGCAGACTTGTTGTCTGCTCAAGTGCTCCTACTCTTCAATAAGTAGACAAGATTCTAGTGTATTTGCAGCCCATCTGTTTCTGCTTTTGGTAAATGAGCTTGCTAAGAGAGGCATTTGAGAAAACTGAATTTTAAAATGTGCAATGAAAATTGTTTCTGGAAAGCTGCTTGTATGTTAACTGGAAAAGGCCTTAAGTCCAAAGTTAATTCTAAAAATTGAGATCATTCAATTTGGAAACAGAAATGTACCATGTGATATTATCAAAATAATCCCAACAACTCCAAATTCAGTTAGTCATTGAAGGATTCATGAAACCGTTTAGAGACAAAGACATTACTCCTGCCTTAAACCATGGATTCTGAAAAGGATCTATCATCAGGTGCATGCAGAAGTGAAGGAGAACATGGGGGTACCTGGTCACTTTTGAATTTTAGAAAGATGCCTTTGCTTTCTGTGCACAGAACATAGTGAGGTCTCTGAGGCATTCATGATGAAAGAAATGCAAATTTTTCTGTCAGTAGTCTGTATCATTGACATAAGCATTAAACAAGAAATCACGGCAATCCCCATACAAGTAACTGCAAACTCCATACAACAGCAGCTTGTTGGTGTTTTTAATACCATTGTGACTACTCAGTTACTCAAAGC
Organism: Dromaius novaehollandiae; assembly: GCF_036370855.1. Lineage (NCBI taxonomy): Eukaryota > Metazoa > Chordata > Aves > Casuariiformes > Dromaiidae > Dromaius > Dromaius novaehollandiae. The sequence continues at coordinate 133,140,120 of NC_088098.1, read as the reverse complement.
AAAAGGTCTTGCTTCACTGAAAGTGGAAACTAATAGAAAGTGGAAAGTAGATGATTTTAAAAACGGTTAGATTTGGAAGAATACAGCAAAACTTGCATGAGCAGTAGATTGTTAAGGATTTTGCTGAGCTTCAGTGCAAACATCCTTTTGTTTGGTCCTTATTACTTCCTTTCATTTTCATTACTAAATTATTGATAACTTGAATGGCCAACAATTTGCTTATTTCCAAAAGAGAAGGAAGTCAATGTATCAAGATAAGATGTGCTGCAGAGAGTAGAGTTATAAAACATGGTACATATAATTTATCTTATTATAAAAGTTTACTCCTCAAGTATTCTGTACATGAGTTCTTTTTGTTTCCTCATTTTTCAATTAATTCAAAGTGTGCTAGATTAACAACTATGCATGTTTAAAATGGTTGTTAATCATTTTTCAGTTCTAGTTGTAAGTTTCTTTTTTTAGTATTTTCTCATTAATTTCCCTTCAATTGCAGGTGTTTAACAAAGACAACAGGTATACGTCATTGTCTTTAGACGTTACAAAGATATCTGAGTACACCATTTAATCAAAGCAGTATGAATAGTATGTTTTTGATTATGATCATTAGAATACAAAAACACTTTCCCAAAGAGTCTGTTTATTTTAAAGAGTTCTAGAGCAATCAATGAATATGTGCTGCAAATAGATATAAGTGATGACCAAGGCATGCTATTATACTTCTGTTGAAGAAAAGGTTTTGTTTCATTACAGCACTAGAGATGTTGGCCTTTGAATATGTGAAGGGTAGAAGAGAACAGCTCATTACATCTGGTGTATTTAATTCTCTTTCCAAGTGTAAATACATATGTTTCTAGAATATGTTTAAAAAATTAATGTTTGTGGGTTGTGAACAGTCATGAAGAGTGAATTTACAGTGAACAGAGCAAATGTGAGTGACACACTCATGAGGTGTGAACTTGAATAGATGTATTGGGTAATTAACTACTGTTGATATTACCTCTGTAAGTTTATAGCTATGCTTCTTCTAAGTCATTTGTGCTTATACTGCAGTTCTCTAGTGAAAGTCAAGAGGCCTCTTTAGAAAACAGCTTCATTACGTGTTTCAGGAAGAGGATATAATTTAAAACATAATTTTAAAATTATGTTTGAATTAGCATCCATATAGAAAACCATAGATAAGAGCCCATATTAGCCAGTAAGTATCATTAGAGAAAGTGGAACGTAGATATTGATGCTGGCAGCTTTCTGATGTTTTCAATTGCAAGAGAAAACTCTTACCTAGCTAGGAACCAAGTGATAGCACGTGGTGTCATGGTCTCGGGGAGAGCAAGGGGACTATATGTCACTTTCTCTTCCCCTAAGAATCGGAGTAATTGGCAGGTTATTGATGAAGTAGTTTCAAGTGCTCCATTAGTTTCCAGGAGGTTAATGAATATAATGGCTCTGGACTGAACGTTTTCTAAGCCCTGTTATTAAGTTAGTTTTGAATGTGTTAAAGTGAGCCCCGGTTTTCAACTTTCATGATTTACTAGTGACCAGTATTCTCTTTTATTTGATTACAATCACAGATGAGATGATACATGATCCTTGCATCTGTTTTTTATTTCTTCTTCGTAAAACTCTTCTCTATAAATATATAAAATAGGAGGACTTTTTCTTTTTCTTGGAGGAATCTAGAGAGTTGTTTCCCTTTATAAAATAAAGATTAAAGGGTCTTGTAAAGACATGTATTTTTACATCTTTTCTAGCTCCTATCCAATCTAGCACTGTATTACTTGGCCCCCTCACAAACAGTCATGCGTTTCTCTTCACATCATCCCAGTGAGGTTGGGAAATGCTGGGTTCTATTTTACAAGCAGGAGCCAGAAACTGAGAAGACCTTTTTTTTTTTTTCAGATGACGTGGAAACTGGGCCAAGATTTGAGCCAAGGGCTGCTGAGGCCTCTGCTTTAAGAAAATCATTTCTCTTTACCTATTAGTGAATTTATTCACTACTTCTCTGAAAGTAAAGATTGGAGCTCATGCATAGTGTGGAACACTAACTGTGCCTCACACAATTTACGCTTTTTTTTTTTTTTTTTTTTAATCCTCTGTACTCACAGGATAAAACTTGAAATTACATGTGAGATTCAGGTGGCACAGAGAACTTGACTCTAATCACCTAAATATAGGTGCTGAAAGCCATCTGGGATGCCCTAGAGTGCCTGAGACATTTCCTCATGCCTGAAAGGTCTGAGACAGGACTTGCAGGGAGACCTTTGCCCATCTAGACTGGCCACTGGAGCTGAAACAGGCATCTCAAAAGGCAAAAGGCAATGGGAAGAGATTCAGTTGTCCAAGCATAAGTGTATGGAGTCATATTAAACAACTGTATCCTGCCCTACCTCCTGTGTTTAGATAACTAAACAACAGCATAGTAGTCCTCATGTTCAATTCATTTAAGTTAAAAGTAGCCCTGTGCAGGTAAAGAGTGCTGTTGGTGCTTCAAGATCAGCATAAATTCAGAGCTGAATATTTAAAGTAAGCCAGGTGCATTCCACTGTGTGAAATGCTCCTGCATATAGAGCAGTATGATAAATGAGGGGAAGGTTCAGCAGATTTGTCATGGCCATGGGAGGCAGAGGAAGCTGCTGTGGCAAGTATGGATGAAGGAGGATTTGTAGGGTGTCTTTGCTCCTAAGGATTTTCAAAATAAATGAAGATAAATACTTCTTCCTTTTAAATATCTAGGGAAATAGTGACTTTTTGCCCCAAGAAGCATTTATGTGTCTTCCATGTGCAGAGAGACACTCTCCGAGCATACAGGGATGGGGTTAGGAAAGCCAAAGCCTGGAGTTGAATCTGGCGAGGGACATAAAGAGCAACAAGAAAGGTTTCTGCAAGTACATAAGCAGCAAAAGAAAAACTAGGGAAAATGCGGACCTGCCGTGAAATGGGGCGGAGGCCCTGGTGACAAAGGAGATGGAAAAGCATGAGGTACTCAATGACTTTTCACCTTAGTCTTTACCAGCAAGACCACCCTTCAGGAATCCCAGGGCCCTGAGACCCTGAGGGGAAGTCTGGAGCAAGGAAGACTTACCATTGGTGGAGAAGTATCAGGTCAGGTCACTTGAAGAAACTGGACATACACAGGTACATGGGCCCTGATGGGACCCACAACTGCTGAGGGAGCTGGCACATGTTATTGCAAGGCCACTCTCAATTATCTTTGAAAGGTTGTGGTGACTGGGGGAGATTCCTGAGAACTGAGAGAAAGCAAATATCATCCCTATCTTCAAGAAGGCAAGAAGGAGGATCCAGGGAACTACAGGCCAGTCAGCCTCACTTGGATCCCTGGGAAGGTGATGGAACAAATCCTCCTGGAAACTATTTCTTAGACCAACCTGCTAGCCTTCTACAATGATATAATGGGCTTGATGGGTGAGGGGAGAGCATCTTGCCTTTAGCAAGGCTTTTGACACTGTCTCCCATAATATCCTCATAGACAAACTGATGAAGTATGGATGAGTGGACAATGAGGTGGATTGAAAACTGGATGAATTGCCAGGCTGAAAGGGTTGTAATCAGTGGCAGGAAGTCCGGCTAGAGGCCAGTCACTAGCGTTTGTTCCCCAGGGGTTGATACTGCAGCAAATGCTGTTTAACATCTTCAGTGATGACCTGGGCAACAGGACAGAGTGCACCCTCAGCAAGTGCACAGATGATACAAAACTGGGAGGAGTGGTTGAAACACATGGGGTTGTGCTGCCATTCAGGGGGACCTTGACAGGCTGGAGAAATGGGCTGACAGGAACATCATGAAGTTCAGTTAAGGATGTTCTGCACCTGGGGAGGAATAGCCTCATGCACCCAATGTACAGGCAGGGGCCAATCAGCTGGAGAGAAGCTTTGCAGAGAAGAACCTGGGGGTCTTGGAGGGACAACAAGTTGAACATGTGCCCTTGCAGCAGAGAAGGCCGATTCTATCCTGGGTTGCATTAGTAAGAGTATTGCCAGAAGGTCAAGGGATGGGATACTTCCCCTCTATTCAGCTCTGGTGAGGCCACATCTGGAGTACTGTGTCCAGTACAAGACATGGACATTCTGGAGCGACTCAAGGGAAGGACCGTGAAGATGATTAAGGGTTTGGAGCATCTGACACATGATGATTGACTGAGAGAGCTGGGACTATTCAGCCTGGAGAAGAGAAGGCTCGGAGGGGGATCTGATCAATGTGTATAAATACCTGATAGGGAGGAGTGAAGAAGACACAGCCAGACTCTTCTCAATGGTGCCCCCAGTGACGGGATGAAAGGCAATGGGCACAAATTGAAATACAAGAAATTCCATGGAAACAAAAGAACTTTTCACTGAGGGTGGTCAAACACAGGACCAGGTTGCCCAGAGAGGTTGTGGAGTCTCCATCCTTGGAGATAATTCATAACCCAAGTGGACACATCCCTCAGCAACCTGCTGTAGCTGACCCTGCTTTGAGCAAGGGGGTTGGACTAGATGATCCCCAGAGGTGCTTTTCAGCTTCAACCGTTCTGTCAGTCCATGGATGACCTGGACAGCTTACTGTCCACGGATCAAATGGAGGAAAAGGGAATGGGCAGCAAAGAAGGAAGAGAAGGGAGCAGAACTGCACTGTCTGACAGTGGGCAGTCAGATGTTTGATGAATCTCTCCTTTGTCCTGTAAGCATAAACCTCCGTCCTCCCTGTATAGCCTCAGCTGTGAGTTGACCTGAGTGTTGGATCCCGCATGTTCTGACGTGCAATAGCTGAATGAAAAATAGGTCATGGCTCCTAGTTTCATGTGTTGCCTGCAGTAGTGTGTGATCTAGCCTGGCTCATCCATCTTGCCAGCTGTGCCTGGATGGGGTATCGTTGCTGTTCTGTGACAGTCTCAGCTGTCCACAGTTGTATGATACTGCTGCAAAAGTGGGTAGGATGTAGGAAAGTAGCCAAGACAAACTCAGCAAGTCCAGGTCATCCACATGGCAGATAGGTTTGTGTGGTCTGTAATAAGAGAGAGCACATGTTTTTCTCTGTGTGATCTTGGTGAGTAAAGCCTTGAAAGTAGGCTCAGGCCTGTATTAGCAATGAAGTGTAAACACAACTGAGAGAGGCTTTTGGCCTGCATTCTTCTTCTGGGGCCATGCAGAGGGAGAAAGCATGAGAAGATGCAGCACAGGCTAAATTTGTGGTGAAGTGCTAACCTGAAGTAGCTTCCTAGTGCCTGTATCTGTTCCTTAAGATGTGAAACTCTCTGAAGTCTGTCTGACTTCCTCCTCCAGATCAGTGCTTTGCTTGCTTGTACTCCTATGGTATATAAATAATCCCTTTAGTATTTATTGCTTTTACAGCCTATGATCTCTCTGAGTATTGTGATTAACTCTTTGAGCCAGAATACGCCAAGCAAGCAGGGAGCACAAACTTAACAAAGGAATTTCCTAACTTGAGAGGGATGCAGAGCAGCACAAAATAAGAAACTGTCAGGAGATCTATGTCCTGTTATACTTTCAAGGAGTTTCTAGGTTTAGGTACACTGTCCTTGTTGCCTACAAGGATTTTCTGGATGATGCTTGCCTTAGGGAGATATTGCTATGTTGAAGCCCTGTGTTGCCAGCTCTGAAGCTGTTCCTTGCAGCGTTGCAAGCCACAAGGACGAGCACCTTCCCTCTTTTAGTGCCAGTAATCTCCAGAGAACAAAACATCTCTGCTTTACCAGCTGCCCAGGAATCATTTATAATACTACATAATTTTTTTAAGGACTTGCCTATGGAGCAATGGTAAATGTATTTAAGGAAGACTCAGAGAACTGGAATGTATCTTGCATTCTAGTGGCTTATGATTCTGCTTTGGCTTGAAAATACTTCCTAAGTTTCCTTCAGAGAAAACTAACTATAGAAGTGTTTCTGCCTAGAAGCAGAAACCTCCTTCAACAACCTCTGTGCTCAAACATGTCATACCTAAAATGGATCCTTACTTGGAGTGAAACAATTATTAATCTGTTTTGTGAACTCTTGGTTGGAGCTTCTTCCCTCTTTCATTCTCATGACTGATTCAGTGAGCATGTAATGCAGTAAGCATTATCTCATTGCTTAACTCATCTGACTGTTTCAGCACTGTCACATAAAGATGCCTTTAGACTACATTTCCTAGGTGGGCGAACGTGAGTGTAAAGTTTTACACCTAGTTTAATACAAACAGATCTATTTACACAATACAGAGGCAGCTCTTCCTGGCACACACGCAAGTGCAAATTCACTGTACAAACCTATAGCTGGGGAAAATGACTGCAGCTCCTTAATAGTCACCTGGTGTGATGGCAGGCATACACATCTTTGAACAGTGGTATGTCAGGAATGTGTGATCCCTAAATGTGATTTGTGGGGTGGCTGTTATGCCTTGGTTGGTACTATCGTTGCTATGGTCTCATTTCTTTATTTTGGCCTCAGTTCCTCTAATTACCTGTGGGGGGAGGATCTTTCAGGGTTAATGGCCCTTGGTGTTTCTTTCATTACATAACCTCTTTAGGATGCCCAATAATTTTTCCTAAGGTCCATTATTTGGAAGGGACAATCCAATGTAGTTCAGACTGGGTTTCCAGCTCTTGACCCCAAATGGCAGTTAGCTCATAAAACCAACGATCATGTATACAAATAGCAGTCACAAAATGTCTGTGAGCAGGACACTGAGGATTCACATCATGCGAACCAAGCTGGATACACACTATGTCTATGAACATACATTCAGGTCTATCTGTGCTACTTACATTGCATATCCCAACACAGAACAGGGAAAGTGCCATTTACATATACCAGCGTGCCACAGTCCAGCCCAGAGATACTTCTGTTGGCCTCTGTGGATTTTGGACCAGGCCGTAATGGAGGGATTTGTCATTCTCTCAACTCATCCAGGCTTTTTAGGAAGCACTTACCATACTAACAAATAATTTCCATCAGCGTGCAGTTACAAGGAGATTTTAACAGCACACACAGTGAGCACTGAGCACTCTTCGGTGTTCTGTGAGGCAAAGAGAAGTGGATCAAGAAAACTTTGTCCTTGACACTTGTACAATTGCATTTTTAGCACCAAAAAAGCAGCTGATACTTCATTTAAGTAACAAAACCATCCATGGATGTAAGAGAAAAAAGCTCAGAAAATAAGTTTTTAAAAATCATGCTTTTTGCAAGTCAGTTCCAAATATGTGGTCAAAGTAGTCAAGGAGGAGCAGTACAAAAAAGCAGATGGGTAGGCCAGGAGGACATGCCACTTGCTGCATCACACTCAGCATATTCTCTTTAGAGACTTTGGAAGGAAATGAAAGAATCTTGCCTGACAATTTATCTCAGATATACAGAAATCGGTCTCCTATTTATCAATGAAAAACTGATAGGGTCAGAATTGAGTACATTTTTTCTTTTGATCTGAATCACTGGTTGGTTTATTGGGGGGACCTCAAAAGCTAAAGCAAAGGTGCTTGGGAAAGCAAGTGAATCACCCAGGGAAGTGGGTTCCTCGCTGATGAGGAGACATCCATGTTGGATAATCTTCAAAGTAGGTGCAAGTCAGTGCTTTGTAGATGGGAATTTGTGTTGCTAGACATCATATTCCACATTTGTGCCTGTAAGGACTGCAGTTTTCACTAATATTTGAAAACTTTGCCCAGGGGTGTCTGTTTTATTTAGTAAATATTTGGATTGTTAAACTGTTACTGCATTCAGCTCCACTATCTTCAGAATCACAGCACTGAAATGTAGTCCAGAAATTAGAAATAGGCCTGGGACTTAGGGTTCAAGGCACTAATTTGGTCTCTATGTGCAACATCAGCAGATCAGCACTCATTGACGTTTTTCCAGTTATGTTTTTTGGCTACTGGTAAGTTTACCAGAAGCAGTCAGGAAATTCCTGTAGCTAGTTAGCCTGGCTTTACAGCCTTGATAGTCTATAGCTGTCATTACTGAGTGCCTAAGGACTATCTGTTCCTTCACCTCTGATTTTCACAGACTATCCTTAGGTTTGTATTTTATTACTTCCATATGTCACTTGCTGCACTGAGGCCTCACTAAGTTAACAGTTTCTTAATTCTTGTTGTATTTTGCCTGTATTTTCTCTGTTGATCTGCCAACACATCTGGGGGCAATCAAGTAGTTTCTTTTTTTGACTGGAAACACTGGCTGTTTGTTCCCAGCAACACACATGCAGACATGCACACACATGCAAGCAGCCACTGAAGAAAGTACAAAGTTCTTGTAATATGGCATCTTGTTGCCATTGTGGTCCTGAAAGAGTGAGGATCTGTGCTTCTATTCAAAGATCCTCTCTATTATATTCTGAAAGTACCATCTTAGGGAAAACTTGCCTTGCAGAACTTGCAAAACTTGCCTTCTGAAACAAAACAAAAATAGTCATTAAATCCAGACCACTGGGCCTTGCGACTGTGATACAGCCATACTGAACTAGGGAACTTACTATTACCATTTTTTCCTATTACAGGATTCCCAGCAGGAGAACTGCAAAAGCCTTTCTTTTGGGGAACAGAGTATCCTCGGTAAGTAGTGCACAAGGGAACCTTTTACAGCTGGAAATGAGAAATAATGGGGAAAGGTATTAGAAATACATTAAGAAAAAGAAGAGGTCATGAAGAAAAAGAATATATGGCTAAAGATGACCAACAAGTAGCTCACAGTAAAACTGTGTTGTCATTGTATAGGGAAAGCTTGGCCCTTGGGGTAGTTGTCCTTCCCTGCTGTGTGCTGCTTTTGCTGTTGAGAAACCAGACTTTGAAGGCTTCTGTTTTGTGTGATAACTTTTCTTACTCTTGGGACCTGTATGTGCTGCTGTTGTCTTAAACCGATGACTGATTTCTCTCAGGAATTGGTAATTAAGTGCATCTGAGTGGAAGTGTTTCAATGCTGTAGCAAGCAGATGCAGCAGTGTGCACATGGCAGGCATTAAACGGAATTGTAAGTCAGGTAACCAGCACTCTTCAAGAGAACTGAATATCCTGAGCCAAGTATTATCAATTTATTGTTTGCTTTCTGCTAAAATCTAAAACTAACGATCAGCCTTCTGCTATACCTGTTGAGGTGCGTGAGAATATCTCCACGTGTGTAAGTGGTTGCCTGAGCAGCCCCATGTGCTACTGTAACTGAAGAATAATTATAGGTCACCTTTAGTTAATTTTGAAAAATCACTGCTTCTATGCAGTTCAATAACTTTATATATTAGGGAGGGAGAAGATTATAAAAAGTCTCTGACAGCAGTTTCTGAAAGTTATTTTACAGTTATGCAAAGCCAGCAGTTAGTGAAACATATCCTTAATAAATCTTTATTTAAAAAAATTTTTTTGAAACATTTTGGGTTTGCCATCTTCAAATCTGGACATGTCCATGTCAACAGGAAATTTGGCAGTGTTTGTAAAGAGATGCAATCAATTTAGGAATAAACGAATTTGTATTCAAAGAGAATTCTTATGAGCCAAGTGACTTTAAGTGGTAATTAAGAAGAGAAGAAAGTCCTTTCTAGTTAAGGAGAACTTATTTTCTGCTGTCATTATTACAGACCTGTTTCCAGCTTTGCTTTCTGAAGAGATTTCTCTGTACCTTGACCTTCTGCCATAATGATACAATTGTGGTTCTTTCAAAGAATTATGCTTTGCTCATTTCTCTTCTTTAAAGGTTACCTTAACTTGAATTGGTTTCACTTGCATACTTATCAAAATGAAATTTAGTAAACAAAGGTAGCTGTTTTATGTCAGACAACAGATTGCTTTTGTCCTTGAAATATTCTGGCTCTGTTTTCTCTCTGCTTAAAAGAAACAATACATGGCACTGGAATTAAAAAAAAAACATCAAAAAATCATTAGTACTTGCTGAAAAACAATTTTAGCAAATATTTAATATTTAGTGGAATTTTAGTGTCCAGCTCCAGCATAGCCACTATAAAATCATCTGCACCTATTTGCATAAAGGGAAGCTAAGTTTTCACTTTACACATCAGTGCACAAAGTAAAATACCGTTCAATGCCATCATTCATAGTTAGGAGTCTTCAGTGCCAGGCATATTGAAATCGAGACTTCAAACTACTTGAGTCAATAGCTTCCCTACTGTCCTCTCAGCCTTCCCAGTCCCAGAAAGTTCCTCTCTAACCTGGCACCGGCTGGGCTGCCCCTAGCCCTCCCCATCCGTCTCTGCTGGCAGTGAAGAGCATGAGCAGAGATGGGAGCCCTTCTGGCAAAAATGCTGCTGTGCTGAACAAAGTGCTCAAGGGGGTTCACAGAAGGAACAGCCAAAATTCCCCCAAAGCTTCGTCCCAGCTGGGGAGGGCCGAGGAGCACCGGGACATCCCCCTGCCATTTCTGTCTGCCACCGTTGGCCAAAGAGGTGTAACAGCAACAGGGACACGGATGGAGCTGCCCAGGGAGGTGTTGAGCGAACAGTGGGCACCTTTGGGATGCACGTGACTGAACACACTGCTACCATGAATATGAAATTATTCCTGGACTGCTGGCTAAGCCTTAGAGAAAAATAGGACATACTTAGCTACAGGGCTTTGTTAAGGGACCTCTTTACATGTTTTGAGCCATTGCTTTTGTACTTCTCCAGCTGCAAAAGATCCCGTGTGACCATTTTACTTCAGATGTGGAAAACAAGTCTAATATAGTACATTTAGTATGGATAATTATCACTGTGTACTACACAAGATTACAAATTTGTCACACAAAAGGATGATATTTCCATTGCTGAAATGTATAATTTTAACAAGCGTTTTTTAATGAAGGTTAGGATTAGTACCGGGGAAAAAAAACAGTAGGGAAGATTTTATCACATGCAAATTACCTTTCAGGAAAGAAAAAGGAAAGTGAAGAATTGTTATAGGAGCAGGGGGAATTAAATCATATAATACTTTTTGGGCATGCCTGGGATGAGCAATTAGCTTGTTATGGATCATTAAGTCCAGTAATAACATGTTACTTCAAAACCGTCAGCCTTTCTCCTATTTTAATATAATGTGTTAGAAATACCCTAAGCTACTTTGAGATATGGCATCTCAATAACTGAAATAATTGAAGTCACAGAGAACAATCTAACAAGTGAAAGATGCATTTAATGGATAGCTTCCCCTCCTCACACTATCCACTGCACTTGATATCAGAAAACAGAATCTCTCCCTTGTTCATCCCTCTTTCTCTCAAATGCATGTTTATTCAGATGTATCGAGGAGAATATAATTTGTTGTCAAACAAGAATACAAAATATTTCTTTCTATTCTGGTTCTCCAGTGCATTAGATCTGATTGTAGAACATGTCCTGCTCCTGTGTAGGTGAAAGGAAACTGTATGATCTCTCTTTTGAAAACTGAATGGAGATCTGTTTAATGCTTCATAAACTAGTGTCAGTCATTTGCAAGTCTGTTTGTTGCATGCCAGAGAAGAATGATTAGAGCTGGCATTACACAGGCCCATTGCAGCCTTTGATCTATGCTTTTTTTTTGTGTGTGTGATTACGCCAAGAGAATAATTTCACCTATGACTTTGTCCTGTTCTCAGAACATGCATAATGCAATTAGCTAGAAGAGCCATTCTGGAGCGGAGATGATGCTAATCAGGGATTTGGTTAAAAGAGTGAACCACTGCAGTGCTCTTCAAGGTTTTACATTAAAGGTTGTTTTTAAACAAATGAGAATTTCACATCCAGACTTTAAGACAAAATTTTGTAGATATTACTCTTAGATCATTCCCCCTCCCCCACCCCCCATAATTAAATAAATAACAGTCTTTCCTGAGGTGGAAATCTGTTTCATCTTCTGTCTTCTGTACTTCGATGTTCATGAGTATGGATGTGTTCTGAGGGAAAATACTTCTCTGTGTTACAGGTCTTTAAGCTATGGTGCCATAGGAGTAATTGTTGGCCATGAATTTACTCATGGATTTGATAGCAATGGTGAGTATTTGTCTGTATTTTGATAACTATGTTTTACAGAGCTGATGGATTAGAAAGGTGACTTGTATATGTTCCAGAACTTTTGTTTTTATTATTTTTTTACTCAATGCTGTGTAAGGTAAATTCTGAAGGTTTTTTTTTTTATTATTTATTTCTAAACACTCTTGCTTGCCTGAACCAGATTTTTTTTTGGTAAGGAATGCCACAATTTTGACAGTTTTAGTTTGTTTCTTTTCCAGAAAGTATGGAAACTAAATCATCAGCAGATTCACAAAGACCTGGTTGGGGGGAGGGAAGGGGGCACAAAGGAAGCACTTATATATAATAAAAATTATTTCTAAGAAATCTTTTCATCTCAGTTTTGACATTTTAAAAGACAAATATGTTAAAATATTTAAATACAAAACTTGAATAAAAATATATTGCAAAATTAAAAAAAGAAGAAATGCTCTGAAAGTGTCAAAACAGACTTTGTCAGCTTTCCTGAAACATTGGGTGGGCTGAGGCATTCAACTAACTTTGACTACTTCGTAAAGCACTTTGTAAAACAGAGCTCCCTTTAGAGAAAGAGAGAGATAGCCTCCTCCAGAGAGCAATTCTCAGTATCTGACTGATCTCCTGCTCTGACTCACTATCTAGAAGAACCTTTCTCTACTGAATATATAGGAAGTTTAAGGAAAAGTAGGCTTTTAGCTCAGTGCCTAAATGGAGTTAGATTGTGTATGGTATATTACTTTGAATACCTGTTAAAAATAAAAACCTGTATCCTATTGGCACTGTTCTGTAACGTTTTGGTTTGGGTGAGCAAACAATCCCTAAAGGAAAAATGTTTCTTCACAAACTTACGCTTGCCCTATCACTTCCATATCATACAGATTATTGTGTAGCAAGCACCTCTATGTATTTGATGCGTAGTTTGATTTGATAAAGTTAGCTTCTGGAACTAGACTATAGGGGATGTTACAGGACATGAGTAGTGGCTAAGTTTTTATCTTGCAGCATGATGTGGAGGGCCTGGACTTGGTTGGTCTTCAGTGCTGACCCATATTCCCAAAAGGCTGGTAGTCAAGTCTTAAATCATCTATTGGTGCAGTAATATGGACACAAGGCATGTCAGGACTTTTTTGGAGAGCATGTTTAGCTGTCCATGTAGATGCTCTTGTCCATGCACAGATCCTTGCCCTGTGATTTGATTCTTTGTTACGGCTCCAGAAAAGAGAAGTAGGAAACAGCCAGTAGAGACATATAATACCAATTACAAAAGTATTGAAGACATTTTCATCCCCCCGACCCTTTTTTTTCCTGAAGCTGTCTTGTCTAAACAGAGGCACTCCCTAGAGATGATCTGTTTCTGTGCTTGGAAGGTAAGAGCCTACCCAAGGGGCAGTGGTCTGCTCTGAGAGTCAAATTTTTAGGTTCCTGCTCTGGCTGTAGAGATGATGGAGATTAGATACCTTTCAATAAACCAGGCAGAGCAGGGACCTACTCTTCCATGAGCCACTGCTGTAACCACCAACCTGGGGAATGAGATGTACATATTCTCCCTGCTTCCATGAACATGGTTCAAATGTTCTGCTTTTGTTCCAAGGCAAAAAGAGGAAAGTTCGGACATTTTCCATGAAACTCATTTTTGGTTTTTTTCTGGTCAAGTGTATAATTAATTAAAAATAAATGAGTTATCATCCAGTTTGCAGAATCAAAGACATATGGGCTGCGGATGAAAAATACTCACAATTGTACTTCCAGGAAAGCTCACGTGCTTGTTACACTGTGTAATTATAAGATGTACTAGAGTACTCATTAGTCATTACAACTTTATTATAAAAATGGAAATTATGGCAGTAGATGGAATACCAGCTTTTTACCACTGACTTCTATGGGCCCAGATTTTTCCCAGTTGTCTTATCCATTTTGCGCACGCACGCATACATGCACATACACACGTACATTTAGCTCTCATTTTTGTGCAGGTGAGAGGTTCTAAAATGGGAAAAGTATATTTTTTTCCAACAAGAAGGTTTGTTTCCTTCTTTCTTTCTTTCCTTCATTCCTTCTTTCCTTCTTTCTTTTCTTCTTTCTTTCTTTCTTTCTAGGTAGGAAATATGACAAAAATGGAAATTTAGACCCTTGGTGGACGACTGACTCTGAAGAAAAATTTAAGGAGAAGACAAAATGCATGATTAACCAATACAGCAATTACTACTGGAAGAGAGCTGGCTTACATGTATGTAAAATACCACTGACTGAAAGCACTGATTGATTAGGAGGGTTTTTTGGTTTTTTGTTTGTTTGGGTTTTGTTGGTGTTTTTGTGTTTTTTCTTTTTTTATAATTATCTGTTCATAAACCCCAACATAGAGGGATATTAGCATACCAACTTGATTCTCACAACAAATCATTTTGGGGGGTGAATAATTGTGATCAAAATTGTCTGTCACATTTGATTAGTCCAGTCAAATACCACTACCCATACACCAGTGATAGGGTTAAACTGCTTCTCACCACAACATCATTGGAAACAGAGGAAGAGGATGAAGCCACTCAGCAGGACTGGTCTAATTGCTGTGAGCGCATTAAATGTCTTCTGAAAGTGAGGTCAGTGATGAGGGCTGAGCAGTCACTCTTTTTAAAAAGAAGAAAATAGCATGTTTTATAGATCCCGTTAGAAATTCTGCCTGTTATTTATTACTTATTTATTACAGTTATAAAATGGATGCATAAACCTTACGTTATTTCACATTCAACTCTCTATTTCTTCCATGTGTGCATGCAGACACAATTTGATCTCAAATGAAGGGAGTATAAAAGCAGTAGCTCATATAAAAGGACTGAGAAAGAAAAGGCAAGGAAATGGTCTCTATTTTATTGTCTATGAGAAATATGGGCTCCTCTGAAAATGTGTATTTTCTGTAAGTGTCCCAAATGAAGGATAAATAGGATAAATCCCAGACCTTCACAAACAAATAGCTATAGTTCCATTGACTTTGGCTGGAACATGCTTTTAATCTTAATTTTTTGGATAAAACACATACCCCCTCCTATTCAGTTCTACCCCTTTTACTTGCATTTTAGCATCAGAAATAATTCTTTGCCTTTTAAGAATAGAGAGGTTGCACTGAATGCCTGACAGTAATTTTAACACTTTCCCCTAGGCTGCTTGTATTAATGTCAGAGATAACAAGGTCATTTTGCAGTCCAGTCTGAAGTCCAGCAGCTCAGACTTGAAGTATTTCATGTAAGATAATTTGCAAATAAAAATTCTCTGGCTGGTTCCTGAACATCTGCACTACAAGAACTATCAACACAAAAATGTCACTTACAGAAGGTCATTAAAACCTTCCCCAGGGAACTGACTGAGTCTGTCCCATGCTTCTGCCATTGGCTCATCCATACTTTCTGCAGTGTCTCTTGAGATGGGGTAGATCTGAATTTTCCCTTCCAGCATAGTTAGAGTCTTTGGAGTTGGTGGATGGGCTTAACAGTGAGATCCTTTCATGTGCAGTCTTGTCACTTGTAAGGCTTTTTCTCTCAAAATATTATAGTGAATTTCTGTGGGATAACTTTAAGCTCTTTTTAGAGGGTAGAGAAAGAATCTTGATATTTTTGGCAATATTTTATAGCTTCTGTATGAAGAGATATATGTGCAAAGAGCTTTTCTTCTTTCCTTTTTTCTGTCATTTACATCTCCAATATTTGTACATTCTGCAGTTTTGTTTTGTTTTGTTCTGTTTTTACCTCATAGGAACATTTTATTTGGCTCAAGAAACCTATTTACTTTTCCACTTTCTCACTCCGTTTACAAGAAAACTGTCTCCAGAAAAGAAGCTTAATGAAAGAAAAAGTGGATATAGAAATCGCTTCGGAGTACAGTAATCACCTAAAGTCATCTGATCAAATAAAGGGCTTATTATGGTCCCTGCACCTGGTCACGAACTGTCTGCACAAAGTAGCCTCAGATTTATGACCCAGAGCTCCCTGAGATCAGTGGAAAGTCCTATTGAAATAACCTGTGGCCAGTATGCCACTGCTAGGTTACTCTCATTTTGTGATCTAAATCAGAGTTCTTCATGAGCCTACTCCAAGGAAAAGTTAGGAGTAGGTAGGCCAGAAGCAAAGCTAGTATACATGTGTATGTATTCCCTGGTGTCCCAGCACCTTTTGTCCTACTTACCTCCTTCCCATCTCCATCGCCATCCTCCTGAGTGCAGGGGAGGGCCAGGAGGAAAGGGATGCGCTCTCCTCTGCTGCCTCCATTTCTTCGCTCTTAACACCCTTGCCAGGTCAAGTGAGATCCCTCAGGTCTGGCTCAGGCAGGTGTCTGCACTGAGCAGTGGGGCTGTGTGCATGTGCCTGGGTACTCCCTGGGTCCTTCTATCTCTCCTCCCCCATTTTCCTCTCTTTACCGTCATGACACTAAGGTGGGTCCTGACCCCCAACCCTCTGCACTCATCCCTGCAGCATGGGAGGACCCATCAGCAGATGATTTGCAGGCCAGCACTGATCTTCAGAGCTCTCCTGAAAACTATACTCAATTACGTTGCTTGTTTGAGGGACAGCAGAGCGTAAAACTGCTTAATTACAAATACAGTTTGATAAGCTAAGACCCTAGTAGGCTGGGTGATCGGAGATAATGCTGCACTTCCCAGAAATGAGGGTTTCTTCATAATGATATTGCACTTTGTAATACCAGGAGACTGGCTTTTTCAGAATGTTTGGATAGCACTGCTTCTCAGAATATATTCTTATTGCCAATGCTCTTGCTCTTGCTGCTGGAATCAATACTGGGAAAAAGCAACATGAATCTCCTTTGTAGATTTTTTTTTTTTAGAGCACTGAATACACTATCAATTTCAATTCTCTTTCTGACAGTTTTTTTTAATTATGCTGTTTTATGTTATAACTTAAAAAGTTATTGTAGCTTCCCAGTAGTACATAAAGAAAGAGTTATGCAGAGAAATAAAAATAACTTCTCAAATAAAAGTTTAAGAATGGGGCTATTGGATCTCACATGTAACTGGAGAAAGACAGTCTTAAGGGAAAGTTATCGATGCCCAGATCAAAGATCAGGGACAGGATTCTTGAGGGCATTTTATCTACTACATTTTGTGTTACTGAGATATAGGCCCAGAGCCAGGTTAACTCATCACAGAGAATTGTTTACTGACAGTTTTCACATTGAAAACCTATTTTCTTTACCAGACACTTGATTGCTGAAATTGGCTGAGGTCGTCCTCGCCTTGTTTTGTTCTTCCCCTGTCTCTTGAAGTTGATCAAGAAGGAAGTTCAGAAACAGCTCAAATGACTGATGTTCTTTCATTCTGCCAGGTAAAAGGCAAGAGGACTTTGGCAGAAAACATTGCAGATAACGGAGGTTTGCGAGAGGCTTTCAGGGTAAGTAGATGAAAAATGGCTGAAACACAGTATTGCTTAAAAAAAAAAGTGGTTAGGCTCCATGTCACTGAAGGGCACTCAGTGTCTCTTTCTTATCAGGCATACAGGAGATGGATTGTAGAAAAGAGAGGAGGAGAAGAAGAGCCTTTACTGCCAGGCCTTGAGTTCACACACAACCAGCTTTTCTTTCTGAGTTATGCCCATGTGAGTAGCACAAATGTGTTTCAAGTCTGCATCTATTAACCTGCACAATATACAGTGTGGAGATGAGACTGCCTTGTTTTAACAACCTATACCAACTAAATCCAGACTTTTAAGGGAACAGAGACTTCTTTTTTCAAGACTATTACATCTTTTCTCTTTCTCTTTCTGTCCTCATCTATTCATCCATGGTTCCAGAACTGCTGAAATTATTCTTGTTCTTGCATTGTGTTGTCATGGCAGCTTTCTTTCCTCTTGCTGCTTCCCTCCACTGCTAGGTCTTCTTGATCCTATTACCTCCTTTAATATCTTCCCTTTTCAGCCTCCCATTCTTGTGGGGCTTCCAAGATACAGCAGTTTCTCACCGCTTCAAATACAGACTCCTGTTGCAAGTGTACCACTCTCATTTGTTATGGGGCACATTGTTCAGTGAAACTAAGCAGCAGTGAGGAAAATGTCTTTTTTTCCCAGCTTTGTTTGCTGTACACTAAATATAGGTTGTGATAAACCTTTCATAGAGTGCAAATTTTTTATAAAAACTGGAGTAGAACAAGGGAGAGAATCAGAAATGATCCATTTGGTGAACAGTTGGACAAACTCCCTATAGGAGGAGTAAAAGCTGGGCTGTAAAACTTTGCTCAACCTTAAAGGAATGAATCATAGAGAACTGGAGAAACAAGACCCAATGCGACTGATGTTGTTTTTTAACCAGCCCTGGATGAAAATCACTTTTTCTCTGCAGAGAGTCAGTGTAGCAGTGTGTGGGCCTATGGCCACTTAAGTTTGACTATATTAATGGAGAAAAAGATTGATTTGGTTGTTTATATTGAGTTGAGTTTCACACTGTGTTAGCTTTTCTCCAGGAAGGCTTTGAAGCCATAGGAAATATCTGGGGGTCTTAGAAGACTGCTGCAGGAACGATACATCCAGTGTCCGCTGTTAGGGGATGTGCTGGCACAGTCAGAGCAGTGTACACCAGCCCACAGAGCTCAAGACACTCAATAAGCTCATCCAAACTGCCAGGGCTGTCTCTGGCCAGTCAAAATTGCACAGAAGTCCTGTGGAGGACTGGCTTGAGGGCAGAGGTCATGTGAAGATTGAACAAATAAAGGAAGCAGAACTAAGTATATATCGTACACAGTTGATGTGAGCCAAGTCCCGTATGAGAGTAAAAACAGCTAGAGCCAAGGACACATTGTCCTTGGCTCCAAGGTGTTATCAATGATTAGTCCTGGGAACTTGCGGGTGATGTAATGCAGAAGTTGCTGGGTAAACCAAATTGCTGTTACCAATAAGGAGCTCAGCTTTTGCAATATGTATGAGCCTGATTAGTCCTATACTATATAAAGAAAGACCACACCTAATAAAGTTGAAGTACACTGATCACTCATATTGAGCGTCTGGGTCTTCCCTCCGTCGGCTCCTCCCGTGCAAGTTTCCAACAAAGTCCATGTTTCCCATGGGCTATCTGGCCTTTGTCAATGGGAAACATTCAACACAGGAGCTTAGGTAAGGTAAGGGCTGGTTATATGAGGTCTTTCATGCAATAGATATAGCACAAGAGGGACTGTTCAGTTTTGCAATATTATTGCTATCCTGTTTTATGGTCAGTTACAATTGGGCCGAGTATTGTATATAGGAACAGTGAATTAGGGACCATTGATGAAAACTTGAAAAATGTATCATTTCAAAAGAAGCTGACATTCCAGTACTGAGCAAATGTGTGCAGCTCTAGAGAGGAGAAACGTCATTACGTTGTGCCTTTCATGCACATTACATAGCTTTGAGACCAAGAAGTATACTTGATAATTATTGAGGCGTGGGATGCTGCAGCACAAACTGAAAAACAAGCTTCAGTTGTAGAGAATCTCAAAAAGGAACTAGCAAAGTGGCTATGATTAAATGATGGGAATGAGTGGGTGGAGGATAACAGTGGGTGGAGATTTGATCCATTAAGTTTTGAAAAACAAGAGAATATGCCAACTGCAAAGCGACCAAAGGTGAAATAAAATAGGAGTTGATGGTTTCTTTCCATTTTGTGCATTCTATAAATAATAAGTATCTAAAGAACTGTGATATGACATTTTGCTTTATTTACAAAGTCATCTCAGATAATGTGCCTGCTTCTGCTTTTTATCTTTTATTAGGTAAGATGCAACTCCTTTAGACCAGAATCTGCAAGAGAGCAAATACATATTGGAGCTCACAGCCCTCCTCAGTTCAGGTAGTGCAAATAATGTATTTACTCAGGATACATACAGGATCAATCATTGTAGCACACAAGTGCAGAAATTTAGCATGTTAAGAGGCATTTGCACAAAATTGGACTATGCTCTTGGCTTAGATTGAAATTGAACTGTTTTTATTAGCTTATCTTCTGCTATTACAAATGCCTTTCTGTAAAAATGAGGGTCTTGCATCTACCTTCAAAAACAGCTGAACCAGAACATACTTTGATCTCTGTGATGTTCTGTAAACAAGGCCTGAGTATCTAAAATGTTCCATCTCTCTCTCTTTATTTCTATGCAACTCTAGTTTAGAAGACAATGAATGTTAAAAGTGTCCTTGATTTAATCTGCCGGAGTTCATTAGAAGCTTTAAAGACAGTTCCTTGCATTATACTGATAATGAGCAGGTAGAAATGCTAAGCAAAACGTGATCTTTAAGTCCAGTTCAAGAGTGAACTCCAGCTGGCCTTCAAGAGATGCTCTGCTAGAAGGAGCTGTGATAGTCCAGCCATAACAGTGTCTCTGTGCCTTTCCCCAGGAGGCTTTTCTAACCACAGAGACACCTGAACCTCAAGAAGGAGAGGCCGAAAGAGGAGGAAGGTTTAAAGTCTATTAGAGAAGAGAATTAGGAAGCCTGAGTTTACTTCTCTGCTTTTCTACAGAGTTTATGTAACCAAGACCAAGTTATTTCTGTTAGGATTCATGTCAGTTGCATTTATTCTGTGCCTGTCCTCAGTTAGGTGACTACGTTACCTCAATATTTGGTGGAAGGATGTTAGCAGATCCAGAAGGTGATTTGTCTTGTCATAGTAGAAGTGTCTCCAATACAATGCATTAATTGCCTTTTGGAGATTCCTACCTCTTTCTGTTGACTAAAGAGGGAGCTTAGATGCCACCTCCTACATGGCTAAATTTGGGTAATATGAATCTGTCTTTGTCTCAGTTCTCTGCTGGTAAAGGAAAAATAGCAATACTGCTTTCACAGGGGAGCTGTGAGGTTCCTTCACAGATTGTGAAGGGTAACAGGTACTCTTATATACTCCTGGGACCCAGCTACACTGAAGTTGAAGATATAACTACAGCTTCTATAGTGTACTTCAAACTGCTTTTGAGCAGACTGGGATAAAAAACAATGGAACTAGAAACATGATGACACAAATTTAATGTAAGCTAGCAATGCAAATGGGTACACTTAGTCTTGGTAGACCTCTGTAGTCTGCACTGAAGTGTGTGCTGCTGTGTCTTTGCAATGCCTGTTACACCAGCTAGCTAGGGTAAGACTAATGTGATATGCCAGTCTGCATTCCTTTAGCAGTTGAAAATGCTTCATGGCCATGAGAACTGGAGTAACATGCTCATCTTTGGCCTACAGGGTGATGTTTTTTATAATTCCTACCCCTGTCAAGATTTTGGTAAAATAACCAGCTCTTACCTTTTAAAGTCTTCAGCTTTATTTACCTATTCATATATTCTGAATCATCACATAGCTATAGTCCCATGAGATGGTGCAAATAACACAAGATGCAGGGAAGCCGGAGATAGACCGAATGAGGAAAAATCACATTTAGCTGAAGGGATCAGGTTATGGAAGAAACTTCCAAATAAAATTAGATGAATCTAGAGTCTAGAAAATACAGTTAAACCTTTGTCTTAGTTTTCATGTGAGATACTCAGCACAGGCTTCTGTTTCAGACTTGAAGAGAGACTGTGGTGCCTGTCTGTTTTTCCAAATCATATCAACTGTGCTAACACACAATATTATCTATTTTGTCCAACTTTGCGGCATTTATGTGCTGAGACCATTATGTTTATAACAGCAGTACAGCTATTTTCATCACTGACAGCTCTTGCTATCCAAAAAGCCCAAAGAGTCCATATTAAGTAATTGTAAAAAGTAGTCATAAAAGAGAGAGAGAAAAAAAAAGTGAAAAATGCACATCTTGAGCATAGGTGTGTACATCTGAGCTAGTCAACTGAGATTTCCTTCATACTCAAAAAAAAAAAAAAAGGCATTTTGAGGGTGTGTATGTATATCTCATCATTCTGTAAATATGTAAGTTGGATGACTTGGACTCTGCACATACCTATTTTTTTTCACTGTCAGGGGAGCCGAGGGTGACCCATTCAGCAGAATTTGTTTAGACTGTAGTTCAGTGGGAGGAAATCCAGACGGCCCACTCAGATTCCATGGTTAATGTGTGGCAATATCAAAGCATGGATAGAAGAGTCACATTTATGGATATGTAAATATTTTTTGCGTACTAAATTTCTGGTTTTATTTATATTTAATTAACAGATTTTCAATATTAGCATGTGCTTTATTCATTTTGAATGCCTGTTTCAAAGTGAAATCCCCAGCATGGCACACAGAACTCCCACTAACTTCAGCAGCAGTTCTGCATGCAGAGCTCTTGCTGTCCCAGTCCCTGGATAAGTATTTGCAACTTTTCTACAGTAAAGCTGTATGTCTTATTTGAAACCTAACAACATATTGTAATTCTTCCTACAAATCTGACCTTTAGACATTTTTGCACCAGCTGACTGCAGATTTTCTTATCCACAGAAAGTCTAATCAATGTAATAAGAATGTTTTCTACCATGCTGAGCTACGCTGAGAAGCTGATTGTCTGCAATGGAGAAAAATGCCTTCCCTTGGAAAGGCATACAATTAATATCTCAGTAGATGCTTTTCTGCTTTTAACCCAGGATGCTGTTTGCTCTAATACCATTTCAAATTTCAGGTTAGTAAGTTCCAAGATGCTTAAAAGCATGGGGAGAAATCAGCAAACAACACAATCTCAATCTAGCAATGGTAAAATAATCATTTCTGACAGCATGAAATAATGCAGATATGGGAGAAGCAGCCAAGGATGACTGCATACAAAGAGCGAGCTCTTACCCTGCACCTGAAGGTGCCAGTCTGGGATACAGGCACATTGTCTAGATTGTGCAAGGCAGAGATGTGCTGTTCTTTCAATATTGCACCGTCTGGGTGGAAGCAAAATAGCTTGAGAGCGGGCCAGGGCAGTTTTGTAGCTGCTGGAAGTAGCATTCCACTATACACTATGCTGACCTGCTACCTTTCCTGCCAGTGGTCAGATTAGAAAATTGTACCAAATGACATAGTATCCAAATGATAGAATTGTTTTCACTCTACTTTCTTGAGAAATAAGATACTTCTGAAAATACTGAAAGAAACAAGATTGGCTTCACATTAACTTTAAATGGTATTGCTTCTCCTGAAGTTTTTGTTTTTATTTCTGGAAAAATGATATGAGTAACCTGAAAATGCAGCCTGCAAAACCTATAGTGTTCAACAGAAAATAACTTGCATGTTGACCATTTTTCTTCTTTCTTTGCAGAGTTATTGGTGCCATAAGCAATTTTGAAGAGTTCCGTAAAGCTTTCAATTGCCCAGTAAATACAACTATGAATCGAGGTGCAGAATCTTGCCGGCTGTGGTAGATGTTTCTTCAGATCTTGTGTCAAGAGGAGTCTAGAACAGAAACTGCTGTATCTGAACTCAAGCCCACTGCTAGAGATTCAGAATAATGTTCTGCAACGTGGAGAGGTTTTATTTCAAATACATCTTCCTTATCCAGGTTGATGACTTGCATGGATCTAATCACTCTCTATTCAGAGCCTAGAAACCTTTAAAATAGGAGAAGATGATTTTTTGTTTGTTTGTTTTTAGAAAAAAAGGGAGGGGATTTCTCTTATCCATGAAATTCCTTCTATTCATCTGCAGTTTCTTTGCTGTTGATGGATAACTGCCATTATCAGTTATAATTCCTGATTTGTAGTTTAGCAAGAGGTAAATGTTAAATCCAGTTTTAATCTATTGCTCTGCAGGGGTGCTATGCAGAATGTTCCCATACAAAATTTATTCCTTCTGGATAAAGAAATTCATGAGACCAGTTACAAAGCCAGCTCTGATCTTCTGTGCACTACAGCATTTCCATAACTTACCCTGTCACTGCCCAGCATGCCATAAATGATGTAGCATGATGTAAAGACACAAGATTTTATATAAATTCAGTTTAATATGTCTGCTTAGTGCCTCAGGAATTGGAACAGTTTCAAGCTGAGAAAGCACCTCATGGTTTCCATCTGCAAGAACTAAACAAAAAGGATACTTGTCAGATCCTGGTCTTTTCTAATTTTAGAACAACTTATGGTAAAAATCAATATATGGTGAAAATTAGAATCTTGCAGATGAATTTCCCAGCACTGTGATACCCAGAAACATTAGAATACTTATTCCTGTTCACAGCATGGGTATTTCTTTCCCATGGGGTGAATTTAATCCTGTGCTGAAGGTAAGCATCATGTAAATTTACTTTTAAGCCTGAAATACTACACCAGCTTTAATTTTGGGATATTTTAGTGTCTGGAACTTAAAGAGGAATGTAAATAGTATACATGCTTATCCTCAAATTCTGCACAGGACAGGGTCACATGTGCTTTTAAGGAAAGAAGAATACGTGACTGAAGAAGAGAGTACCAGCAGCATTTTACTTGTTTGAGTCCAAAGACCTGTTCAGAAGCAGAGGACTTTTAAATGCAGCATCTACATAGGCCATTTTTTTAATCTGATTTCTAACAGCATTCACAAAAACCATACTTTAATGCAGCAGAAAACCTTTAACACTATTAGTAAGCTTATTACTAAGGGAAAGAAAACAAAACAAAATAGCCCTCTCTTCCCCAAAAGAAAGATACACATTTAACTGGTATTTGTTTTTACCTTGTGCCTTAATTCATTTTTACATGGTGGAATCATTTCAAATGGAGAAAGAGGGTTTCTTTAGATTGATTTATTTGCTGCGAAAACTATATGTGTGTGTGTATATATATATATGCTTTTATATATATATATATATATATATATATATCTAAATTCTCCTATTAAACTGTCTAATTTTTATTTTATCAGTATAGAAATGTTAGTAAGATAAACTTTTTTACAAGGATTTGTCAAATATTCTCTAACAATCAAAGTGGATAAGTGCTCGACTGAAGCTAAGCTTTTGCAAATGGGGTTAGTTAAAGTATCTTTATAA
The DNA here is from genome assembly GCF_036370855.1 of Dromaius novaehollandiae. Classification (NCBI taxonomy): domain Eukaryota; kingdom Metazoa; phylum Chordata; class Aves; order Casuariiformes; family Dromaiidae; genus Dromaius; species Dromaius novaehollandiae. The sequence continues at coordinate 133,115,307 of NC_088098.1, read as the reverse complement.
AGAAAGGGGAACATCATGGAAATATAATTTAAGGAGTTAGGCCCTCAAACTGCTTTCCAAGGAGAAAGGAGCTGAGACTCCTGAATTCAAACTGTTGTCACTTTTTAGAATCAGAGTATTATGCTGTGGGGCCAAGATTTTTCTTTCATATTTTCCCTGAAAAAGTCAAAATTTTCGTAAGAGCAAAGCACTTTTGCTCCCTGTGGGACAGCTGTATTTCTGAGTTCCATGGTTTATAGTTTGTCACTCAAATTGATGCTGCTAAATTTTTTCCTGGAGATATTTTTCAAATAAGCTACTTGGTGGAATTTTTGTAGGCCATTCCCTCATACAAGCAGTCATGGCTCTTGAGCAAAGTGATCCTGTTTGCCTGCTAAAAGGAAAGTTCCTTAGCAAATTGAGTACCACACTGACTTCATTCCTGCTCTCATTTGAGCCTGATATGACTTAGTGTTGGCTGCTTTGCATAAGTAGCACAAAGTTCAGGGATAAAATCCTGGCCCCATTAAAGGCAGTGTGAATACAGCCAATGTCCTCAAAAACACCAAGACATCTACGCAAATACTTATCTAAACTTTCTAAATTGCTAAAGTACACAAAACCGATTTCACAACAGTTGACTTTGAGTTTTCTAATTTTATCTCTTGGGTCAGAGATACATTTGAAGGAGCTTCTCTCTCATGACTTTTCCAATGGGACAGATTCTGTCATCTTGTGGTTTATGGGGCCATTACTCTGTACTGGATACTGGTTTCTTCTAAAATGACTTATGTTCACTGCCTTAAATGTCACACCAGTGTCCTGGGCTGGGGGTTGCGGGGGGCCAGGGGAAGAGAGAATGGACAGATTTTGGATCCTGGTTTGAGGAGCTAAGAGGAAGCATACATGCTGCCAGGAAAACCAGAAGCCCTTGCCGCTGATGCACACATTCAGCGGTAGTATCAGAGTTTCACAAGTCCTTGCTTATTGACTTAGGTTTTCAGTGTCCCGGGCTTAGGTCTTACATATGGCAGTATGCAGAGTTGTATTCCAGTGCGAGGAACTACAGTTTCTTCACCTGCCTGTTTTTTACTTCAAACCAAACAGTTGATAATGCAAATTACAGTTCACTTTGGAGTCAGTTATTTAGATTCCCATTGGAAAGTGAAGCAAAAGGTAATTAAACACATTCTTAAAGCAGGTTCACCGAAGGTAGCTAAAACATAGCAACGCTTTGTGAGGTCTCTTCCCATTATCTCTATTTCAACAGACTCCCTGGCCCTGCTTTGTTTTCACTTTGTGCCTTCTGTGTCTATACGAGCAATGCCTTACTGAAATGCGATCAAACTCACTCATTTTATCTATCCCAACAGATCCTTCATCATACATATTCTTCTCCTAGAGCTTTTCGACTGACATTTTTTTAATTGCCATTAATTATTTCAGCATTCTTTAAACACATTGTGAAATGTTTCTTCCAATTGGTTCAGTAATCTTATTATCTTCCAGTGGCTGGGAAGGGAAGGATCAGCTTTGAACAAAACATGTTTACCTGTATGAATTTGAAGAGATTTTCTCTATTGTGTACACATGACTCCTACTCCTGTCCCACATCTTCTTTGGGTCCTGAAAATATCCAACTCTTTTTTGGTCCAACTCTGAAAAAGGTAAAACACACCATCTTACACACTGTGAGTATTTCTGCTGATTTACATTGTGCAAGAATAGCTCTACACATGAGTAGCTCTCTGAAAAGGTGGTTGTGCTACTCACCTGTGTAACCTGCTTACATGTATAAATGGTGTCTGAGCTGGGACTTGATGCTGAATGACCAAAAAACCCAGTTGTATTATAAAGCTCTGTCTTGCGCCTTGTGCTGGGGAACTTCAGCATTCTTTAGATAGAATTTCTGTCAAGACACTCAACATTTGAAATATTTATAAAATAATTAGAGGATTATGTGTAATTTTTCCTTGAGTATTATGCAACAAATTAAATGTATAGAAGTATATTTTATAGCAACATGTAATATATATATAAATGTCTCCAAAGAAATATTAAAAACCTTATGACTCAAGAGGCAGAGCCATAATGAGTTAAAAGGTCTTTTGTGTTTATGTCTTTTTAATTTGGATTTTTATTTCGCTACTCAGTCTATCGTACTTCCTAACTTTTCTTCTTGCATAAGTAGTTGATTGACTGTTCTAAACACAATTGTGTTAGCCAGTAAAAGCCAAAATGATGAAGAATTTTCCTGTGCGTGCATTAGAGCAAAAGCTGCTTGGCCTCTCACTGTCCAACTCTACAATGTTATTTCTGTAATACATAGTCTTTATAAAATGTAATAAACAGCATAATGACATGGCCCCAGGTTCTCAAGGCTATTATTGCTTGACAGCCTAAAAAGGACCTCCTCTCCAAGAGCTTCATCTAGCCATCTTCTACCAGAGTTTATTAAGCTCCGCTTTCCCCCTTTAATCTGCTGGAAACAATTAAAATGAACATAGAGACGAGCTACTTTGGATGAGAACTGGCTGCTGCACTTGCCAAAGGGAAGGCTGCACCGCTGTCCCCACCTCGAGCAGCCGGAGCAGAGGAAGGGCTGGGAGGAAAGAGCTGCCTGCCTGTCAGCATCACCCTTCTCCTCTTGCCCCATCTGCTCCCACTCGGCCGCGCTCTCTGTAGCCTTACCCACTCCTCCGTAGCTTCTAAGTGTTTTCCGCAAGTCTTTGTAGGAGGATAACTCTTGTGCTGTACACTTTTTTTCCGGTTTGAACTGCAGTTCAGGGATGTGTCTTCCCAGCTGACTCACAGACATGGCTCCATCGTCTTCCCGGGCTATGATGAAACTGCAAAAGCCTCGTGGCTCTTCCCGCTGTTGGGTTCGTGGGCCTGAGTGAGCGCTTTTCAATGGCAGCACCTGCAGCAGGGCCTTGCTAGTTACCAGCTTGGCCTCCCTGGGCTAAGTTCCCTATTTCTTGGGCTACGATCAATTTCGTGATGCTGTTCGCAGCCAGGTTCCAGTAAGCAGCCGCGCCGGCCCTGTTGGGGCAGCACGAAGCTGCCCTTGAGCAGCAGCTAGCAACCGGGGCTGGTGGGGGGAATGGCTGCAGCTGACCTTGCTGACCATTGGTTTTAAGAACGCTCGGTGGCGACGCGGCTGTGTTACAGATTCCCCTGCCTCACAGTGCAACGTGTTGGTCCCGTGGCTGTGTCCACGCAATGCCCTGCACAGCTCTTGGATTTGGGGGAAAAGGGAGATTTTTGTCTTTTAAAGGCTGCATCAGTTCTGTCACCTGCTTTAAGAGCACAGCCTTACCAACTTTTGTACAGGCAAAATTAAACATTTGCATGGAGGGGCAAGACTGAGCAAAGCCAAGGTGGAGTGGGAACATGAAACCAGCCTTGGCACTGGGAAAATGTTTTGCTTAACTTTCTGGGGTTTTCTGAGCTTGCCAGCCTCTTGGAAAAACACTTAAGGATGTCTGTAGATCACCCTGAGGAATTCAGGGTTTATCTGCTACTGCAAGAGCCTGCTTTACTAATCAGACAATTTAATCCCATTTAAAATGTAATATATATTAGAAAAAGAAAAGAAATTAAAGCTTCCCTAGGGATTCTCCAACACAGCACCATGTTTTATTAAATATAACATCAAAGCTGGAAGTTACTGAGGATCAAGATAATATGTTACACTAATATTGATCAAAGAAAAAGATATAATGATATTATTTTAATCATCACAAGCACCCGAGCTGAAAGAGCTTTATTTACATGGTTAGGCACATACATACATATTTTAACTGGGGATCTGAAGTTAATGGACATAGATTTTCAAAAATGTGTTTTAAAAAATTCGTCACATCCATAGCTGCTCTTTGAACTGGTGAGAGTAACCTGTTTAACCATGCTTGGGCAAAGGGGATTCAAAGGCTTTTTCTATTTCAAAGTTAATCTAAGCTACCAGCACTCCTTTGAGCAATGATGGTGTCAGTTGTTTTACATGAATGACATGTAATACCTTTCAGAAATGTGAGTAGCACAGATTTACAGGAACCTGTAAAAATATGATGTCACATCCTCTTATTTCAACTGTAGGGAAGTAACTAAGCTGGTAAAAACAAAAAAAATAATTCTCTTCTGAATTATGAAAATTATGGAAAAATGAATATGCCATAGTGTGAGACTTTTTTTTTTTTTTTAAAAAAAGAGTTTATGTTCTTCTGGAATACGTGGTTGCCCCAATAGGCCAGAGAAATGATTCACAAACCTGCCAGATCATTTCTGCTTCTGCTGGGAGAAAAACCTGAGCGTATAAGCCACATCTGGAGTGATGTTACGAGGTTCTTGCTGCTCCCCTCCAGGAGGCCAGGCATTTCAACTGGCCGCAGAGTTTGCTTCCAGCTTGCGCCAGGTGCTGAGCGGTTTCTGGAGGTCCTGCTCAGTCCCCTGGGTGGTGCCGAGGAAGGTGGCTGTTGCAGAGGTTTCCCCATCAGCCAAGGAGCTAGATGCAGCTATCACAGGACCGTGAACACCGAGGACTGTCCACGAGGCTTTATTCCTCAAACAGAGAAGGAACAAAGTAAAAACACGTTTTGCAACCCAACTTTCTGAATCTGTCTTTTCTAGGGAGTCCAGAGCCCCAGAGAAGGCTGGCTGTATTTCTCTCACTGACTGCTAGTTTTATGCATCCCTTTTGTTCTTTCCCACAAACACATATAACAGGCATATAAATCAATCGATCTCCATATCACAGCCTTTTAAGGGAAAAAAGGGTTCAGTGCAACAAAACAATGCAGCCCTGCTGCGTGTTGGCAGCAGTGGCATATTCTGTGGAATGTGGCTGCTCTCACTCAAATGCTTACAATTAAAGCATCTGCTTTATTATCATTCTGTTAGAATAGGGCTTCAGTGACTTGCAGCGGTGTGAGAGGGGAGAGCAACAGACAGAATGACCTCTGAATAGGAGGGTGAAGAGAAATTAGAAAATCTTTTCTTTAGTGTTGTAAATCATGAGAAGATTTTACAAAGCATTAGTACAAGGGCGCTGCTATGAAAGATAATATATATGGTTACGGCACAGGAAGTCTGTAAGTCTATGTTATGTAAGTGTACATAACAGTGTCAGAAATATGAATTATTTTTAAATAAATAGAGTCTCAGGGTAAAACTCTGACCCCACTGACTTCATTGGGTGATTTGTCATTAATATCAGTGGGGCCAGGATTTTGCTCCATCTCTATAACAGCACATAGATTTTACTGATTTAAAACCATTTGGGATAGACATTTTTTCTAGCCCCCCCCCCCCAAAAAAAATTAGCCCTTGGAATTTTAAAAATCAATGCTGCCCTGTCCTCAGTCATTTGAATAGGATTGATTCTGTTTACTCTTATCTAGCAGGTACTACATTTCCATCTTTTAAAACACTTTTAAAGTTACTTTATGACTGTTTCAGAATTGCAAAGTAGTTTTTTTCCATAAAATATACCAAATTGCCTTTGACTGATAAAGCTCTATTAAACATTAAAGTAAACACAATATTTACTGTTGAAGTAAACGTAATCTCATTTATGCCATTGAGGCTTTCTTGTCTCCATCATGAGACAGAAAGTCTGACTAACTGAGAATAAAATATCTAGTGTCTGACACAGGAATTTTCCTCCATAGTCCACTAAGTGTTTTCAAAAGGAATTAGCTAGTGCTAATTCCATTTAACAGATGAGGGAACAGAGCTGCAGAGAGCTGAAGTAACCACCTCAAAGTTAATAGGACAGAATAAGAAGAAAATGCATCCTACAAGCATTAGCCCAACATCTTATTCCAGGGTGCTTCTTCAAAATTAATGTATGAAATTTTCTTCACTTTCTTGGTTGGGACAATAGATATCCTTGTTTTGTTAGCAGGTACCTTTTAAATGCCTTGAATGCAGTGCAGGGTGCATAGACCAAGCAATCCCCTTTCCCTCTGAGTAGACTTTTGTGCATATGGTGAGCCACCTCTCTCTTCCCAAACCACCCCACATGGAGGTGGCGTGGATATGCCTCTCTTGTGTTGTCACTGCTATGAGAACCACAGGTCTCCAATAACACAAAACATGAAGAAAGGAAATCTGAAATGTGAGAAACTCGAGTTGTTACACTGGCTTTGAACAAGCCAGGGATAAAAGTGTCCATGCCTTGCTGAAGCAGCAGATTCCACTGGGGTGACGTGTGTGGGCATCTGCAGAAATACCTTTGCTCACAGTAGTTTCTATTACTTAGTTTTGAGCCAAAGTAAAGGCAGGCCAGATTGCATGAAGAAGGTGAACCTCCTACCAAGGAGGGAGCGGTCCTGGAGGATGGAAACGGCAAGATCACCTGCTGCCCTGGGGGGGGCTTGGCACCCGTTTGCATTTGTTTAGCAGATGCAACACACTGACCTCTCTCAGAGTCAGGATCAGTTGGATTACACCCCTTCACTCTTCGCAGAGGCATGTCCACCACTTCAGCAGCAATGCAGCACCAGCCCTGTAAAAACAAACAGAAGGGGAGAGACCCGCCTTAGCAATTGGGCACAGCTTGGTTCACACGAGCAGCGGTGTGAGGAATAAAACCTAACTAGCTGTCAGAGTTTCTGTATTTCTCCTCCCTCCCCTCCATTTCATGGCTGGGTCACAGGCCCTTTCCAATCTGCTGTCCCTGTGCACTTGCCTCTGCTGCAGCGGTGGCACACGCAGAGCCAGGCTGGGCCCTGCTGACCACCTGCAGCGCCCAGCGTGCCCGCAGCTGGGTGAGAAAGGGCAAGAGTAAGTGGAAAAGCAGCAGCCTGGGCCCTTCCCGAGTCACCTCCACCATGCAAAGCGACTGGGGCACATAGCACCCAGCACCTACGTCTATCCAGCTCTGCACGGTCCCGGCCCACGACAATGGGAAGATCTCTCTGTTGTCTTAGCCAGTATAGTAACATTTTGTCTCCACGCCTGAGCTAAAGGAAAATGTCATGGTCTGACTTCAGCCTAATAATTACTATTTTAACTTTCCAGCATCTGATCAAAGGGCAAAATATGGAGTCTTCCTTTAATGAACACTTTCACCAGTTCAGCTGGGCTTTTCTTTGTTTGTTCTCTTTTCAGTTCAGCAGCAGCCGGCAGTTCAGACCTGCTAGTGCAGTGCTCTTTGCAAGAACAACATGTGTTGAAGCAATCATTGTGTCTGTATTCAGCATGCTCATTCGGCTTTGTTTTAATAAATCCAGTAATAGGCTTTCAGAGGCAATGAAGGGAGGAGAATAATTTGAAAACAAAGCTGTTGAAAAGACTATAATGCACATGCAGTAGAGAGGAGTGTGATTTTGGAGGTCTGTGCAGCTGCTTTATTTCTTTAGAGGATTTTAATCAACCTGATTACACAAGGAAGCAGAGGGATTTTTAGAACAGAGCAGTGATAATCAGCCCAAAGAGGAAATAAAGGGGTGTTTTCCCTCTCTTGGATTCCTCAGTTTTATTTTCTGCCTTTCATTTGATTTTACAAATGAGAGTGCCATATTAATTCATTCTAATTAAAAAACCATCCGTGCTGGGCTTTTGCTAGAGAAGCAATTTCAGTCTTTGCCCACTATATCATTTAATCAAAGATATCCTAAATGCTTTCAAGATTGCCATGGCTGCACCAATCCGATTGCCATCACTGTAATGACTTTCCTAGTGGACTGGAAAAAAAACTGTAACTGGACATGAGCCCATACTTTCAAGTGGGATTAGCAGCTCTGCTGCAGTCTTCCTGTAAGTTTCAGGGTCTGATGTTGTCACCTGGCTCCTTGCTTACTCACTGGCACTGCTGCAAGGCCACCCTACGGTGCCACTGTTGTGAGTTGGGCTATTCCGTTAGAGCAAATGGAAGGAATATGAACCCAAACTGCTGCAAATGGCTACCTTTCTGCCTCATTTGGAGCCTGATAACTGTGAGTTCCAAAGCAAGAGTTAAACACAGCGGTGACCTCACACTATTCCTTAAAAAAGAAAAGGAAATTTGCTACTTGACCCTTCTAAAAGCTGATTAGATGGGTTTGTCCAGCTTCCTGCTTCTACCTGTGCCCTCTTCCACCCACACCCTCTCCCCTATAGCACACAAGCAGCATATTCCCACCTCAGCAGCAGCTTTCTTCTGCACATCCCACCTGCAACTCCAAGGCCCTTCAGTCCTCCAGCCCGGCCTCATGAACTCACCTGCTTTCGTGTTGGCCAGCAAACACTGCAGGCTGCCACAGCACTTACCGCACACTGCCTGTGAATAGGTCCTTGCACCCCAGTACCAATACAGAGTGACTTTCCTTTGCTGTGACGGAGGACTGAACGGCCTTTAGGCATTTCCCGTGTGGGCAGAGGCTCACAGAGCCCCTCAGAACCACTGGACTTCAAAGGCTACCTCAGGCTGCCCAAGTCCAGCCTTGCTCTCTGTTTTCTTTTATATATGTAGGAATATTGGCTGTAAATGCAGAAAAATTGGTGCCTTAGGTCTAGAATCCACAATTATCCCTGAAAGTGCCATTTTTGTTCTGCTCTGTGTTAGATGGCGAGCTCCAGTTTGAAGTTTAGCACCATCTTTTCTGCCAGTAATGATGGTTCTTTAATTTACTTCCTGCTCTTCCAGGCCACCCTATGTTCATCTGAAAGTGAATAGTTTTATTCTCAGTAGGAGTGATCATCTCCTTACCTGCTTTTTGAATCTGAGCACTAGTGCTCTTCACAGCAAACCATCTCTTCTAGGAGGTGTAAATGACCTAACTGTGACAGGAAGTTGAACATTCATTTTAAAAGATTTCAAATTACTTTAAGTGTATTTTTTTAAGATGACTAGAGGGAATAGAGGGACAAGTGGCATTTGCTAATGGATCTAATTGGATGCCAGTCTAAAACCTATTCTTTTCTTCAACTACAAGATATGGTCTTAATGGAGGAATTAATGCAGAAAATTCTTTGTCTTGCCTTATTCAGATGCTCAGACTTGATAATCATAACAGTCCTTTATGTCCTTAAAAGCAATGAACCAAAGAATAATTCTTATTGTTCCATTTCTTATCCTATAGGGAATCATTTCATTTATAAAATTCTATGCCCTTGAAAAAACACGTTATTTTTTCTACAGAGAACAACATTTTCAGAACACCAAACAGACTTGGGGCCAGGTCTTTTTAGACAGTTAGCTGTCTGTTTAGACCCTTGCCATGTCAAACCTTCTCAGTGCCCAAACTTTTAGTGGATTGGCATTTACAGAGTTATTCAACTGTTTACATTGACAAATACACTGGAAGTCCCAAAGAGGAATTCTTAGTTTGGGCAGAGACAACCTATGTTGGCACGTGGCCACAAGCTTAGCATTCATCTTCTGCCAAACTCAGAACTGCAGCCAGGTCACTGATAGACAAAGCAGCACCAAAGCACCTAGTTACACAACAGCTGGCAGGACAGAGGGAATATCCAAGGGATGTTATGTTTCAGCTGGAGAGACACTATTTTGGATCTGAAGATCTGGGCTAATTAAACAGCTGATCTGGATTTGATGTCTGCTGTGGAAAAATTTTCTTTTGAGGCATTTCCAGATAAATCTGTTGGACCTAAGTGTTGTATCAGGCAACAGCTCAGCATACAAAGAAGGGATCAGCTGGAATTCAGACAATGAATATAACAGATCTCTGTCAGCTCCGTCTCTCTGGGTACTTGAGTGAACTAACCTGGGTGTGAGGAGTACAGTGGGATAGGTCCCAAATGGTAGAATACAGACACTTCATGTCCTCTCATCAAAGCTGAATTTCCCAAGAGTTGATGTGGCACCTGAAGAATGCCTATGACTTGCTTGGTTCTGCTTGTGCAAAAGGTGGCTGTCACCAACAAATTCAGCTATTTAGGAGGAATATTTAGTTCTGAAAATAGTTAGTTCTGAAGTATGTGATATTTTAAAAAATTTTCAGTTAATTTTGGCAGCAAACTTTTGGCTAACTATGAATATGCAGTATAGGAACTGGAAGAGCCCTGCTCTCCATGTCAAGATGACACACATGCAATATGATTTTGAAAAAGGTACAACAGGGATGTAAATCTATGATAGACCTCATGAATGTTTAAAAACAAGGTTTTAAAAGCTGTTCTTGCTAGCTGGGCGATGGGAGGGAAGGTTAAAAAAGCAGGTGCTAGGTGGGATTTGGGGCAAAATATGCAGCAAGACATAGAAAATGTTTTGCCAGGCAAAACTCACAGGCCTTGACTAAACTGGATAGACACTCCAGGACATCAGACAATCCAGGTATCAAAATACCACACAAGATAAAAAACAGAAAGGCGTACACATCTGAAACATGCAGCAAATTGTCATTTTTACTCTGAAACTGATGTGGGAAGGGGCAGCAAGCACCAAAAAAGAATAGGCATGGTGTAGAAAATGAAGACAATATCACAGCCGTATCATCTCAAAAGAGTCTTTCATGGAGCAATGGACAACATTGCAAGAGATGATGTATAAATGGACAACTTCAAAGCAATGCACTATTTTGCCATTTTAGGTTGCACTACATCCAAAGGAGACCTGCTGCCCCAGGACTCTGCCACAGGAATGAGCAGTTTGCCTGAAGGCAGAGGCTAAAGGAGAGGCCAGGCTGGCTCTGAGTATCAGAGAGCAAGTAGCATATGCAACTGTGCAATTAGATGTGTGCTTTGTTTTAGTGGAAAGCAAAGCAAAGCTGGAACGCTTCCCTTATGCATCAGTGCAAAAGAGCGAGATAACTACGTTAAAAGGAAAAAAGATACATTTTCCATCAAAGGCAAGAGGAGATATTATTACAAGACAGCTGAAATGAATTCTTCTCTTAGCTTAGTAGTGACAGCCTGAGGCTGGAAAGTCACTTGAAAAAAAAAAGGCAGATGTCCAGGCAGCATCTCCTTAGGTATGCACTGTTTTATCTTCCTGCCATTTTCATAGCTGATGTATTTCATGAGAAAATGTCACAAATTTCTGGTAGTGAAGACAGTGAACATGCTGCACCCTCTGTGAGCTATAGCTTCGCATGCAATCTGAAGGTTAATGGCTGGCAGTGAACTAGAATCTTTAAAGGAAAGTCATCAACAGCACATTTTATCTCCTGGGGTTTCACATTTACATGTTGGAAACATTGTCATCTTTCATTGTAAAGACAAATGGGAATATAACCCTTATTTTTTTCTGAATTCATGTTTGCACCTAGATTTTTTGAGGAAGGCCTTGTGGAGCAAAGATTGGAAGGACATAGTGCTTTGTCCCCTGTGTGTGTGCTCAACCATGAATTTATTTATTTTTTCCAGAACTGTCTTTCATCTTTCCAAACAATGATGTTTTGCACTTGACAGAAGTGGTAGCACTCCCAATCATCTGAATCCAATTCTGGGCAGCTTAATTAATAAAGTGCTTATCTTAATGCCCCATGGGGAAAAAACAAAAGTTTTCCAAGTGAAAATAGATATAATGTGCTGGCAGAATGTTAAAACACAATTGGTAATTAATGTGCATTGTGAGATAAAAAATAGAGAGCAAGAGTCACAGTTTGGGAAAGGATTTCAGATGCACAGTAACAAAACAGAACAATGTATTTTCTCTCTTTCTGATGCCTCTCATAAGATGAATTTTCTATGAGCTGTTTTCTTTGAGGATTTGAAATCTTCCATGGAGGGTCGACATCTGGAAATTATCCCCTTCCATCTGGGTGCTGCTTCCAAATCTTGAAAGATTTAGAGTCATTTCGCTGGTTCCCTTGTGTGAATGGCTCCAGTGAGTTCTTCCTTAGAGCTTTTCTTCCTACCAGTGGGATGAATTTAGCTAATTTACTGTAATATAAGAACGTATAGAAATACCAGAAGAGCAGTTGCAGCTGACATTAGCAAGGGATGTGAAGGGCAACAAGCTGGGCTTCTATAACAGACTAGCAAAAGGAAGACTAAAGAAACTGTGAACCTGCTGCTAAATAGGACTAGGGATCAAGTGCCAAAGAACATGGAAAAAGCCTAAGTTCTCAATGCCTTTTTGATATTTTTTGCTACTGAAGACTGCCTTCAGACCTTGCCCATCCCTGAACGTAACCACTGACCTGCTGAGTCTGGGAGAGTGCAGCAGTAACCAGAGCAGAAGAAGGTAGCAGTAGGGTACAGTCAAGAAAACTGGACATGTACGAGCCCAAGGGGACAGATGGGATGTCTCTGGGAGCACTAAGGGACAAAGCTGATTGTATTCTGTGATGAGATAGCTGACTCTCAGTGTGGGGAGAGCAGTGGATGTTGTATATGTTGACTTTAGCAAGGCCTTTTATACAGTTTCCCATAGTACCCTGATAGCTATATTGATGAGATTGGCTTGGATAGGTGGACGAGAAGCTACAAGGTGGGTGAAAATTGTCTGGACTGCTGGGCTCAAAGGATTTTAATCAATGGTGTGATGTCCATCTGGTGGCTGGTCACCAGTGACAGTCTTCAGGGATCAGTACAGGGACCCTAAATTGGGGTCAGAGGGACCTTGGCAGGCTGGAGAAAAGAGTTGTTGGGAACTTCATGAAGTTGGACAAAGGGAAATGCAAGTCCTGCTGCTGGAAAAGAAGAACCTGTACAACAGTACAGCCTGGGGACTGACTGGTTAGAAAGCAGATTTGCATAAAAGTGGGGGGGGTCTTGGTGGTACAAAATGTATAAATGAGCAGTGTGTCCTTGTGGCAAAGAAGGCCAACCATATCCTGCACTGTATTAGCACAATATAGCCAGCAGGTTTGGGGAAATGACTGTTCCCTTCTGTTCAGCACACGTGAGCCCTTATCTAGAGTACTGTGTCCAGTTTTGGGCTCCCATTACAAGAAAGATATTTGCATGCTGGAGCAGGTAAAACTCCAGTCACCAAGATGATCAGGGGGCTGGAGCACATGACGTGAGAAGGTGGCTGTGGGAACTGGCTTTATTTGGCCTGGAGAAGTGAAGGTGAAGGGGACATCTTATTGCTGTTCACAACTATCTAATGGAAGGGTATAGAGAAGATGAAGCCAGACTCTTCTAAGAGGTGTGCAGTGATAAGAGGCAATGGATAGAAATACCAACAAGGGAAATTCTGAGCAAATATTAGGAAAAAAAAATGTATGCAGTAGTCAAACACTGACACAGTTGTCCAGAGAGGCTGTGGAGTCTCCATCCCTGGAGCTATTCAGACCTCAACTGGATGAGGCCCTGGGCAACCTGCTCTAGCTGGACCTGCTTTGGATGAGAGGTGGACTAGAGACCTCCAGAGGTTTCTTCCAACCTGAATTACTCTGTGATTCTGTGACAGTAAGTGTTAGTCCTATAGCAAGTACACTTATGTGAAAGTAGTAAATGCTGAATGAGAGATCTTAGAGTCTTGGTTAGCCAGTACAGGTGTTGTGGTGCTGAAAACTTTTTGGTTGCAAGGGTAGAAGTAGGAACACCTGGGGGTTTGTTCAGCAAGGCAAGCCGGTCTTGCAGGAGGAAGGAGAAGAAACTGATACAGAGGGCCAAACACAGTGACTGTAATGCTACTGGGACTCTTGTAGAGAATCTGGAATGTTGCATGTTTCTGAATGCCATGAACACATAAGTGCTCACATGAGTGAGCAATCTGAGCACACTTTGCTAGGCGTATCAGCATTTCATGGCTGATAAGAGTTTATAAAGTGAGCTGGGCCAAAATGCCACATTAAATGTTCCTGAGCTTTGAAGAAGTTCAGCTCTAGGTCTAACCGGTACCTTCAAGAAAGGGCAAGTGTTCCTTTCAACTGTGTCCTTTTATGAACAGTCCTTTCCAAAAAACTACCAAGGTGAACCATCTTAAAGGGCAGTTTGTTTAAAGAAGTAAATTCTTTAGAGTTGTCTGCCCAAGTACAGTGATTTTTAAATTTGACTCTGGGTATGTAGTCTGTGACACTATTTATTGAGGGCTGGCTCTAGTCAGTGGCTGGCTTACTGCATCTCTAGCTCCAAGCTTTGAATATCCAGTATGATGCTCAGTCCATGGTTAGTGACCTGAATGTATGGTGCTGATTCTCTTCTCTGACTGGTGGCTCTAATTACCACTGCTTTTCTCCACAAAATGCACTTTCTCTAATTGACAAATGAAATTAACACTGTTAGAATGAATTTTCATGGTCACAAATAACATCTCAACATGTTCTTAGCTATGATCTAGAAAATGGCTGCTGGCATCATTTTATGGGCTCCTTTTTAAAGTAAACAGCTTTGCTGCAACTCACAAAATCCTTTTTTGAGGTGGGAACTAATACAGTCTGGCAATTATTACATAGCTAGTAATTCTAAAGGACACAGCTACATTATTTTCATTAATAAAGTTACTATTCTCAAGATTATCAAAATGCTGTTCCAAATGGCATCCTAGAATGCTTCTCCTCAAAAACCTTTGTATCTGCAAGCCCACAATACTGTTTCTATCTCTGCTGACATTTATTGATCCTAAGTTCTCACAACAGGGATAATGGGTTTGCTAATGGCACATATAGTAAGCACCACAATTTACATCAGCTATAAATCATGAAGCATTTCAAGAGTGTACAATCTACCATGAATGAGCTGAGTCATAAATTGCCACCCAGTTACATTTAATTGTGCCAGTCTAGCAAACTTATATCACTTATCTCTCTCCAGCCCCCACGTTCTGGAGTGCTACAAAAAACACATCTAAGAAAGGTCAGCTAGTAAAATCCTCTTTGGTATTCTTGATGAAAATAAAGTAAAATTGACATAAGCTTTAAAAAAAGGGAGAACACAGTAAATTCATTTATTTATCAAGACACCTGCAGCCTCATCATTTAGGAGAACAGTCATGAAGCCCAGGGAGAGCCACAGACATGGACAATGCCTTTAACTCTTAAAACTTGGTCCTTCATCTTGAGCAAGTGGAGTTGTCTTCAGAAGCGGTAGGGTATTTTCCCAGCCTGCTGTGGAGCAGGTGTTCATGGGCAGCCAAGTGGCTCATTCAAATGATGTTCCCTGTGTTCCCTGCCAGGAAGACCAGCCTTCCTGGCCAGGGCAGACAGCAGAGTGACCTGCTGCTGCAGGGGACATGAGTGCACTCTCAGTCTTGCATAACTGCTTTTAAAAAGGTAAGCCATCACGCTCCAAGATGCAATGACTTGATTGAATGCAGGGCGCAACCCTTGGCCAGTTTTCCACTAATTTCCATCCTGATTGCCTTGCATTTCATTTGTGTCTGGTGTTGACAGACACAGTGGCTGTAAAAAGCTTCAGTAAAAGGAAAAGGTTGAGGTAAGGGAGCTAATGAATAAGAACTGAGCCTCAGGCTGTTCTCGCCTAGATGTTTTCCTGGCAGGCTTAGTGCTGGGGTGGTGCTAATTTGGGACTCCTAGGACTATCTCCACAGTGTGCGATGCCATGTGGACACAGTAGCTGAGGTCTACATAAACCTTGGGTCCAGTACGTGGGTCTATTAAATGTGACAATCAAGCTTACAGGCTTTTTCTATTCTACTTTGTCTCTGTTAATGAGTGTTTGAAAAAGAAGCAGTGCTTTTCTCTTGGGGCACTGCAGCAACAAGGGAACGGACACAGGAAGTGAAGCCACAGCTGATTTTTGCATTGTGGACACAGTAATGAAGTCCTAAACTGTTTATCAACATGCCTAATCAGTGACTTCAAATTGTAGAAAGAGCTTGTCATGATCACAGGCCTTCCCCCCCACCTTGTCCATGAATCTTGATGCTTTCAGCAAAAATGGGGCTAATGTCACTTTCTTGCTTCTCAGGAGTAAAGACACTAAATTTAGAGAAATGCTCAAGTACGACAGTTATGAAGGCCAAGCGTATAGCTGGATGGAAATGAAGCAAGAACCTGCATCAGAATCTCCAGCCTCCTGCATCTATGGGGATTTTCTGGGTGTCAGTCTACTGTAGACTGTAGTCCTGTGTGTGACAACAGGTCCTCCAGACCCAATGGAGATAGGCAGCTTTCTCACATTCTCATGGGAAGGTAGGCATGGCAGTGCAGAGCTCAACACACCCTGGCCTCCCAAGCACTTGTTGTCATCTTAGCCAGAGATAGCAACGTGGGCTCTCCAGCTAGCCAGGTTATAGCCGGTGGCCTTGCTCTTCTGCCTGCACTTTGGCCATAGCTTTCATGCTTTTCATTTCTTTTTTTAAAGGTACTCGAGATATTTTGCAAAGCAGTGCCTAAACCATTAAATACTTAGCCTACATTACAGCTAAGAAGTCTCAGGGAGCTCTGGTAGCTTTGGGAAAAAACGGGTAGTCTGCTGAATATCTTGTCAGGATTGTGAACAGGAGTCACTCTCTTTTGTGGGTTTATGTTGACTCTTGTTGGAATAAGCAATGCAAGCCTAGGTCATATGTTTTGTTAATCAGGAATTGTAGTCGAATGGAGCCTGTTTTCATTAGACACATAATACTTGATGTGAATAATAATGAGAGAGTCAGAGAGCATGGAAAAGTCAGGTGTAGCACTATCTTTCACCTTAGCTTGAATTGTGGACTGGTCCCAGAGAAAGCATTTTAAATGTTGTGATAACATTCTTAGGCAAGGAAAACACAACAGGTCACCTTACCGGTGCTGCTGAATGGTTTTCAGCTAATTGAACAGGATACTCATTTCAATTAGCAGGCTATATTATGCACACTGCTAAAGGTCACCTTGATATGAACTGAACTAAGGTATTTTGCAGAATAGGTGTTTACTAATAATGTTTGTATCTATTGATTATTGCATATTTCTCTTATCCTTTAGAAATGTTTCTACTAGAAGTTGTAGCTGTGAGGATAGACTGCATATCAATAATGTGTAAATTAAATTGTTGCATTTATTTGTGAAAGGACTGGCTAATTTTGTGCGCTATCCTTTGCTGGGGCCCAGGAAAGCCATGTGGACACCTGTGCTATGCTGAATGACACTGATTTCCACAAAGTCATACTAAGGTCCTTAAACATTCTGACTACAGGGATGGAAGCCAGAATCTGGGAATTTTTTTATTTCAGACAGAAAGTTATGTGAAAATATTATTCTGAAAGCAATGGTAAGTGGAAACATAATTAACTTTCCTTCTCATTGGACCTGTAGAGTCAACTTGTTTGGTGTTAAAGAGATTTCTTAAATTGTACACAACTAGGAGGTTTTTTTTACTTAACCATTCCCTATGTAAAAGCTGCTATTGAGGACTGGTTTCTTGGTAACATGACAATTAATAGGTAGAATGCCTCAAAATTGATAGCTTATTCTTCTATGGATAAGAGAGGGAGTATGTCGTGACCGTTTTCTATTTGCTGTATATGTTCCATTTTAGAGTAATAACTCATTTTCTTCATAAATGAATAATAAATATATTGCCTTCAATATTTGAACTGTCCCCCAAACTGTCAAATAAAGCACACTGTGAAACACGTTACTCTTAAATAATACCCTAATTAGCATATGTTTCATTCCAAAGCTTCTCAAGAGCTTTCCTATTTCTTTTCCTCATCAGTACTCAATGAAATCCAGCTATTCTGGGCCTGGAACATAAGAACTGCTATGTGATAAGATTATGATACAATAAGCTTGAGGTGGATTAATGCATGCTAGCTCCATAAAAAACCACAGATAATTAAGCAGAACTGGTCTCTTCACAAAATAATGTTATTTTCTCAGGTATGAAACTTTCATGGACAAACTAAAAATATATGGTTATTTATTTTTAAAAAATGTGAGCATTTAGAACCAACTAAACCATTTTATCTGAAAAATTGTTTCGGGTAAAGTTTGTATGTCAATAAAATATTTTCACAAAGAAAATACGAAAAGTTTTTATAATAAGCACAATAGGTTTAACTAGGACAAAACATTTAATGGACTTTTAAACTTGCAAAAGACAGAAAGAGAAAACATTTATGTGCACAGAGAGCTAATATTTTGGCTTTCTGTCATTAAAAAAAAATCTGTCCTTCCAAATAAAACACAATCTGTTATATTGCATTAGAACATTCATTTCACTGGGACAGGAAGCTGAATTTTGGAATGTCATAAGGCTCCTCTAAGAAGTGGAAAGATTTAGATGCCTAGATATGCTTCAAAAATGTACCCTAATTTCCCATTTCTTCTATCAGCTCTGTTTGCAGAATTGCCACCTATTTTTGAGTCATCTTTAAAGTCACATACTTTGGTCTTTTAGCCAAAAACTGCTATAAAAAGAATAAATGTTATACTTTTTGTTAAATACTATTTTTCTGTATTTTTTTTCTATTTGAACAGTTCCTTCCTTTTTTAACATTAAGA
Source organism: Dromaius novaehollandiae (assembly GCF_036370855.1). Classification (NCBI taxonomy): domain Eukaryota; kingdom Metazoa; phylum Chordata; class Aves; order Casuariiformes; family Dromaiidae; genus Dromaius; species Dromaius novaehollandiae. The sequence continues at coordinate 133,097,044 of NC_088098.1, read as the reverse complement.
AATCTCCACAGTTGGCATCTAAAAAAATTTCTCAGCATAAAACAAATGATCCTCACTCTCCTTTACTCACTTGTTCTTGAATAAAGTTTATGGGTGCATTTCAGCTCAAACAAAATTAATATCAGGACTGAGACTCCCTTGAAAGCACAACAAAGAGCTGTGAGTGGGAGAGGGGAAAGAAGAGAAAGAGATGATTGTCTCTCTATAAATAGAATATTTTCTGCACATCACTGATCCTGCACAGATGTCTGTCAATGACAGAGATGCTGCTTCAGAAATCACTTAAACAGCTGCATTCCAGGCAGAGGAGACAATTAACAAATGGATTTGGGCTGCAGGAAAATTTCATTTGGTGACAGATGTTTGGATACAATCTTGCTTTTTATTTATGGAATAAATGCTCTTAATCTGATTTTCTTCTATTATTTCTCAAAAGAGCATAAGTAATTATTTTCTACGTAAAAGTGTTTATATAACAGTTCAAGAATTGTTACTTTGTTGTTTCAATAGGAGAAAGTAGATGCCTTTGAAGCACTATTTGACTAACCACAGTTCTTGTCTCTGGGGGAAGGACAAGCCTGATGTCTGAGGGGCGAATATGCAAAATCTGGGACACTGGTCCCCCTTTCCATGAACAGGAGAGAGCTCCCCAGGGAGTGTTTCTCTAAGAGTGCGGTGGTCCACCCCTTCCAAATGTCTCCTGAGGTGATGTATACTTTCTTCAAGTCTTCAAACCCAAAGTAAATTTCTTTCTGGAAGTCACTGATGAATTAATGTCTCTCATATTGTTACATAAACACTTTTACCTAGAAAATAATTACTTACAGAATCATAAACTACTGGATTTTCAAGGGACAACGTCTATAGCTAGCATTACGCACAAGGTCAGTATAGGTAATCTACTGGTGCCTCCTAGTCTTAGAATCCTTAATAATTCACTGGCTAACTTTTGGTTTAGAAATGCTGAGATAAGAGTTTACATCCATTAGTAGTGCCTCCTCATTCTAGCAGATCCTGAAATAAAACCAGAGACCTCCTAAGGGAACAAGGATTGCTCTACTTATTTTTGCAGTTATTTGCCTATAATCTTTTCCCTTTTGGAACCGCTTTGCCTAATAATCTATGCACTTGTTCCAAATTGAGTGGAATTAACACACAGGGAGTGAAGGAGACAAGGCAACTGAAAAGACATTTCAACGTGTGTGGGGGGTACGAGGCAAACACAATAGGGAGGAACTTGGCTGTTGTGATGTGAGGCATTGTGGTAGGTGTTACTGTGGAACAAAATACATGCAGAGACTTAATGGAGTTGGTGTACTCTCTCAGAGGGGTTAATTTAAGTACCCTGGATATTCTAACTACCTTCTTTAAAGCCTGAAATCATTTGGTTCTAATTTCTGAGCAGGGACTTGCAGCCCACACAGCAGCAGGCCTTGATAATTATTAATTATATGTTTTTCTCTGTTCTGTATGACCTTGTTTGGAAAAGCTGTGGGGTAAAGCTGGAATATTAAGAGTTTTATGGGCCCTGTCATGCTTCCTAGCTGGAAAAGAGGAAAAGATTTAAAAGAGAAATCGATAATCCAAAGTATAACCTTGAATTCATTCCCTTTTATATTTCAGAAGGCACTGCAATCCAGATGATTGTACTTTACTCATCCAACGCGCATGACAACTGAAGGAACAAGTAGGTAATCTCCTGGTTTAGCTGCAATTAAAATTCATACAGACTCCCTTCTGACAGTCTAATAAAAAATGGCAGCAATCTGCAAAGGCAGACAGCAAACTGCCCATACGAGGGAATCCTAACTTGAAAATCATCATTAGCTTAACTTTAAGAAAAATCCTGACACCATGGCTTTGGCCCAATCAATAGAGCATGTCACACAGAGGAAGGGCTTGGGTGCTGTGGGGAATCCAAATGAAATCTAAAGAGGTAGAAGCTTTGATAAAAATTATTTGCCTCCTCTTCATTTGCATTGCCTAGGAAGAAGCTGCATTACTCTCCTACCACAAGATCACTGTGCTCCCCTCAGGATGAACATGTTAATCTAAAAATTCAGCCTTTTGAAAATATAAATTACTAGTTTGGTTTTTTTATGTTGTACTTAGAGAAATGCTACTATCTGATCTTTTTGCAGTTGCCCAGCTCACCCCAGAAATGATTTTTCCCATTAGAAATAATGAAGCAACCTGACTGAAAAATGTCGTGAGAAACCTGAAAGCAGCCTGTTTGCCACAGTTACAAAGAAAAAGCATCAGCAGACCTAGATTTCAAAACACTGAAGATAGACATATTACTTATGACTTCTCTGAAAAATCAATTGGCCTTCAAGTCTTGACATAAACAGAAGAAAACATTTCTCCTTGTTAGCTATGCTGTGGTTGTCTTCCATAGGTTTGGAACATAATGTCATTCTCTGCATGCTAGCTTGTATAGTAAGTGAATTATTGCAGTGTTGTTGGGAAGAGGGCATGAAGAGGTTCATGCACTATAAAACCAGCAGCCACCCACACTTTACTTTTAATGTTATCACACAACAAAGCATGGAATAGTTCAAATTAAGTTAGAAATCTCAAATCTTCTTTCTCCTGCCCTTCTGACTAACAATGTAATGGGCCTCTCAGCTCTCTAAATTGCAGAAAGTGGTCTCACTGGAGTAGCAAACTTCTGTGATGAAGATTTATGTACAATTATGACTAGTAAGAGAGAAAAAAGAAAAGCAATTTCATGAAGGCATAGAAGTCTGCTGCAGAAGGGAGATTGGCTGGGAAAACTTAAGACAAGAATATAACACCCTTTCTCGCTTGAATAGTATTTTATGCCATGAGTAGTGCCCCAGAAGTCACAGCTTGCAGCATGGCAAGTGCTGCTAAGAGGCCAGAACTGGCTCTTGGAGCTGCTCAGGAAATGGAAGAAATGATGAGTTCTGCTGTCACTTTGTCTTGTCTTTGTCCTCTCCACATTTGTTTCATCTATCACTTGTGCCTTATTGCTGAAACCATAACAGTAACCTCTCTGAGATGAAGAACTGTCTTTTTATCTGATGAGGGGTCTCTCCCTGCCAGTACGGGCTGTATAACAAGATGACAACGACTCCAATCCTCCTGGTGAGAACTAGAATGTGAGACCTGGTTAGTATGGCACCTGATGCTCAGATTAAGCGCTGCCAAAGCCAGCTGTCAGACTCTGGATGAGACTTGGAATAGGTTGCTCCTGGGCCAGTATTTTTATTTCACAAATAAAGTAGTCAGCTAAAGTGAGAAAGTAAAGGGTGGGTAAAAACACTGTGGGAGGAGAACAGACCATGCCCCTTCTCACCTGCTGCCAAGCAGCTGTGGGGGATCAGCATCAGAAAACAGCTCCTGCTGCTTATGAACACACTGGGGACAAGAGGAGGAGCACAGGAGGAAAATCTGACATCAACAAAAAGCAATGGGGGGTTGACACTAACTTTGGTGGCTGCCATGATTTGGTCCTCAGAAGAAAAACAGCTGCTAGTGGAGTCTGTAAGGATGGGCTTTAGTGAGTATGAAATCTCAGGGAGAGATGTTTTCGAGGCAGAAGAGTTCAATCTGTAACATAAAATGGGGTCTGTGCATTTGAGTGTGTGCACTGCAGGGACAGTTTCTGGGCAGCTGCAGATATGCAGTTGCTTCCCCTTTTCTAGCAGCTTTTGGGAACACAGAACATGCAGAACATCAGGTCCACGCTTCCACTGTTTTATTTGTAGTGCATTGCCATCACTCCCTTTCTCAACAGCTGCTCCTAAGACTCCAGGGATTCACATTATCTTGCCTCCCACTCTCAGTTTGGTTAGGTGACCATTAAGAAGCTTGGATGACACTTAGGCAAAAAAACTGTAATTAAGGCACAATCAGTTTGTTTGGAATCCTTGCACCCAATGTTATGTTTCCCATTAAAAAATTCTGATAAAATATATAAGTGCCAGAAATGTTAGCACAGGGCTATGTAAACAAAGCAGCTGGCACAAAGGGAGATTTATCCTGCTGCAGTCTGTTATGATAGGGATTTTGCTTGATTAAATTGAGCATGCAGTGAGAGCTCTGTCCACATCAGTGAAGGAAAAGAAAATTCTTCAGCAAAGGAACTCACCAAGGAACATACACAACATGAAACAATCTCTTTATACAGTGTGCATTTCTGACTCTAGTCACCTGGACTCAGATCGATTTTGAACAGCGTGTCCTGGATTATTATATATTGGTTGTCTGTTAGGGATACTATTGTTGCTTTTAATCTCATGGTTTTTACAGAAGTATTGTACAGACTCACATACGTCACCCGTCAGTATAAGAACATATAGATAGAGTTGGTGATGATAACATCTTTTCTTAATGTTCCCTTCAAGTCCAGAAACCTTATTGATTTTTTGTTACTGAAAGCAACATATTTCTTATAGTGCTAGAGGCATTATAACTGCAGCTGTCCATAATATTCATCTGTGACAGAAGAAGGGTTACTCAGTTTTAATTTATGATTCAGCCATGAATCTGGGTGTCTGTTAAGCAAGTTGACCGAATTGAAAATCTACTTTTAAAATAAGTCACTTAAATTGGTGAAGAAAGATGACAGTGTAGTGAGACCATATGGTCTGGGACAACCATATTAAATGTTAGGCTCTGTTATAGAATTCCTGTGGTATCATTGGCAAGTCAGCTAATCACTCAGTGCCTCTTCTCCTCACCTATATAATAAACGTGCTAAATCTTTGCCTAACTGTTCCTTTTTTCTTATCTTGTCACTACATAGTAGGACAATTTTACAGTGTGTTTGTACACCATTAGTATATTCAAATCCCAAAGATATGCTAAAGCTTCTGGGCTTTGGTTTCATATAGATAAATAATGCTTTTATTGTTATTATTTTAACAAAATAAACCTTATTCCAGATTTAGCAAGGGCTTCAGCACAGAATATAGCCATTAAATGAATAATCTAGACCATTATATGAACAATCTATTTAAAGTTCATTTTAGATTAATATACATCAGGTTTTAAATAATTCCCACATTCAGAGGAAAATTCCAAAAACTGTGATGTCATTTTGCTCATGAAGGGAAAATGGTCAAGTTTTACCCCTCTAAACTTCCCAGTCTTGTTAGAGCCTTTTAGCATATGTCTCTGCTGCATTAATTTTGGCTGCATGAAGCATGGATGCTGTTGGTTTTTCTTTGTCAAAAAAGAAGAATTCCATTTCTAAGTCCAGAGAGAAAATGTGATGTTCAAAGCTACTGCTTTGAATTGCATGGCATCACATAGCACAGATCTCCATCTCACTCCTGTTTAGCAACATTTGCCACCCCACTGAAACGGGGACTGGAGAGGCAGCTTGCCTCAGCTGCTAGGTTAGAGGGGAAATGCTGGATGGAGGGTAGCTGGTTTTTAGTATGAAAATGTCCAGAGAAGAAACAAGGCAGAAAGCAGGGACGCATAAACATATAAACTGGAGGGTATTAAGAGGCAGCAGCAGTGCAACCCATCCCCTTGCAGGGATGTGTCAGTGGCAGGCGAATAAGCCGTGAGAGGCACCAGCAGGAGGATCCCGGGAGGTGTAATGGCCCCAAGCTGGACACTGCCATCAAGACAGCATGACCAGCAGGACCATGCAGGACAGAGCGCTTACAGAAACACTTTGACCTGCTTATGTTATATAGGTAACATATGCATTTTGGAAGTAGCACATTGCCTACAATCCTCCAGACCCTTTCAAAAGTCTTCTTAAGCAGCTCTACAGTCGCTTCCTTTCTTAGCTCCCTTTTCCTTTTCCCAGTTGCTCTCCTCTATTCTTCCCCTATTTCCTACTCCAGTGCTCAGTCAGACACTCCAGTAGAGATTTGTTTCACAGGAAGAGGTGGCACGATTGTAGTGCCTGTCGTTGTACTAAACCTGCCATGCTCTGGGCTTCTCTGGGTCAGACAAGTTCATGATGTGTTGTGCTGAAAGCAGTGGAGGAGCTAGGTGAGACCTTCCACCTGGAGGGATCCTGGAGGTATACATTCACACAGACCGGGCTTCTGTGGCTCCTGCAGCAGGATGGAGGGATGGGCAGGGCAGATATTGAATTCCCAGCCTCACTAAACTACTCTTTATTAAGCCAGAAACGTTTTTAGCTTTGTGGAACTGCTTATTTTGGCCTGGCTGTTTGTGTGTTAACATGGAAAATTCAGTAAATTCCAATCCATTCTTACAAGGTTTGAATTACTACGCTGTCCTACGCCTTGACCTTTCTTCCTGCAGATAATAAAGGAAGACCTTTATATTCTACACAGAAGCACAAATGTATATTTTAGACAATGTACTGTTTCTTTTCCTTTCCTCCTGCAGCTGTTTTGTAAAAAACAAGATGCCTGTGCCACAGGGAGGCATATTTTCTTCCTCGATGCAGTTTTGACATAGATGATCTGAGCAGCTAATGCCATGTTTTGTATAGTAATGGAGGAACTGGTTGTAACAAATGATCAATTCCAAGAATTGAGCCATTGCTTCAATTTGCAAATTATCAATAAAAGGCCTGAGTTTTAATGATTTGTTAATTATCCTGAAATAGTTAACCGGGGGAGAGACTGTAAATTAGTCACAGCAGCATCACCAAGAAGGTGTTGATGCAGGTGGCTGAGAGTTTTATAAACGGGAAAAGGGGAGTCCAGGAGCCTTCAGGATGATCATGTAAACAGCCTTGGCAGGGTGCTTCCCGCAGTTGCAGCTCACTTGGCGCACAGCTGCCAGGAGCTAGCCCCTGGAAAAATGCCAAAGACGAGCGAGGTTTAAAGCCTGCTACACGCAGGGCAGCAGGGTGGCCTCGTCGTGCAGTCAGTGGCCAAGAACTCACAATCTCTTTCTTTCAGAGGAGAGAGTGGAGGATAACATCCCTGCTCTCCTCGCACTTACACAGTGACTTAATTACCATGTTGCAGTCAGGCTCCCTTTTGTGTGCTCCTTTAGACCTAATTACTCCTGAATTCTTTGCTGCACAGGGGTGCAGTGTGCCCCAGTGTGTCAGCGAATGGTTGCACCCAGGACAGCCGGCAGCTCACTGCCCACAGTGTTCCCATGGGAAGAGGAAGGTATGGATTTGCACTCTCCTGTACAAAGAACCTGGCTTTCCCAGGGAAGTTCATGAGCTAATAGGGTATTTAAAGCATGCTCCTCCACCTCCCTCTGCCTTGAACAGAAGCAGCGGGTATCACTGTATTTTGTAGTAAACCCAAAGTGACCATATGTTTTAGGTTCATTCTGGAAATGCATAATAGGTTAAGACTCACAGGGAGTTTTGGTAGAAAGCCATCTTCTGCCTGAGTATCAGTCAAGATTAGAAACTTTTCAGGCCCATCCAAACCAGATAGAAGAACCTAGGGACAGTCTCCTCCTATGCCCCCCGCCCAATGCATATGTCACCAGTGTATGATGTCACTTCATTAAAAATCTTTATGTACATGACTTTCCATCAGAGTGGTGGTTTCAGTGCCTAGCTTTCTTCTTTGGATCTGGCTATTTCTTACTGAACAATAGCTTTGAGGTTCATGATAGTTCTTGGGCTTAGAAGCCTCCAAGAGTTGTATTTTGGTGACCTCAGTCACCTTGCAGGCATTCAGCAGCTTGTAGGCTGGCTGCCGGTGTTGTGTTGTGTAGCCCCTTGGCAACTACATGACCTCATCTCAGAGCAGATGCTCAGAAGTTGTGGGGACTGCGAGTGCTGGCTGTGTAGCAGAGGTGAGACTTTGGTGCAGAATCGTTCCTGTCAGATAATTCTTGTCACATTTACTGAAGTTCACTTCAAGCATCTCTTTAGCATTTCCCTGGGTTTTAAAGGTTTTAAGATTACTCACATGGCCAAGATAAAACTGCTGGTACCATGTCTCAACTGAATAGTGCTGTGCACTCCTGCAGATAAATACCTGATTCCTCTAGCCAGGTAGGTTATCCCTCCATATCTAATCTGTCACAAAAGATTTGTGTTTGAAAGCAGAAGTAAGTTTTTTTTATTACTGTAAATCTGTCAATGGGAGGCAGCCAAAGCAAAGCTCTGCACCCTGAGGGAAAAGAAGGAAAAAAATGTTGTTTTGGTGGGAAACTCAGCTAAATTGTTTAAATTAGAATTTACTGATGCTATGGGAGCTGGCAGTGCAGACTGAACACCTATCTGATTCAAACTGGGAAAAGTCAGAGAGGTTGTGCAAAAGGGATTATAACAGTGCTCCCTTCTTTGCAGTGCTCACTAACCTAATAAGATTTTTCTCATTAAAATACCATGCAATGATGTGAGGAAATGGTCAATTTACTATTGAACCATAGGGCCTGGAGTCTGAAGAAGCTCTGCCTTGAACAGGTGTGAGCGGCGTCTTCATCTTGACAAAAGTGGATAAATTATATCAAAGACGGAAGTCAGGGCTCAAGTTTCAGATCACGCTGTTCAATGCTGTTGTTGCTGTGCTTATAGCTATGAAATCAGCCCCCGCACAACAGTAACATGTGTCTGTGGTAAACAAGTGTTGCCTCACTTACTTAAGGACACCAAGGTCTTAGGGCTGGAGTATGTTAGTATTAGAGAACATACGTGTTCTGAACTAATGCATTAACAAGACCATCTTTCTTGAATCAGACACCAAGTACCATATTCACCATTTAACTCACAAGATGTTATCAAATCATGGTGTGAAACACCACAGAGAATAATTCAGAGGAGACAAGCATGAGAGCATTGAAGATCTCATAACAACATTCATACATAACTAGAGCCAGAGCAAAACCAAAAACTCCGTGTAGATGTATGTGGAAAGGCTTAGCTCTGCAGCCATTTGCTCACTGTTCTGTAAGCTGGAGGAAGCAAGGGGTGCTGGTGGGGAGGGAGGTGCCGAGATGCCTCAGCTGTTGAGGGAGGCACCCTTATTGCAAACAAGGATCTTTGCTACCTGAATTCAGGTGCATGGAGACCTCTAATTTCCCAGTTGCTTCAAAAGACATCTCCTGGGGAGCCCATGCAGCATTATGCAATGGCCAAAGCACTTGCGTATCCACTGTGGCTGTGGTTGGCATAGTTTGCTTTGCTGTGGAGAAGTTAAGGGGGATCCCCTTGTGTGATCTGTCACAGTGACTGGATTATATTGAGCTGGACAAAAGGAAGACAGTGCTGCTTTAAATATCATAAGCCAGATGTTTTCAGAAATTGTCCCCAAGCCCCAGACTCTGAGAACATGGGAGGGTGAGGGGTGCCTCTGAGCCATACCCACACTGCCGAGGGGACAGAGTGGCCTTTGGGCGCACCTTCTCCTGCTTGTGGGCAGCTAGGCACATCAGCAGCTGCTGCTATTGCCACTGCCAGGAGGAGCAGCTGAACGCGCTAAGTGTGAGAGGGCTTGCCACCATCATAGGTGCACCCCCACAGAAATGGGAGGCCTGAGATGGGTTCCTCTCCCTCGTTCCCTACTTAAAGGGTGGAGGGGGTTAATTCAATTCCCCGAGCAATTTCTTTCCTGTAACAGATGTTACATTAATTCAGGACCTTTACTTACGTTGAAAGCTGCTTTACTGTACAAGCAGGCCCCTGGAAGACAATGGAACAATTTGTGAGGAAGAACATGAAAATCTGACCTAACTGGTCAAGACTGAGGTACAAAATGACACTGCACTTTGCTGCAGAAGACTGTCTTTCACTCCTGAGCAAAGACTAACATCCTGATCTATAAGGGCACTCAGCTGCACCACTTACTGCTAAAGTTAAATTCATGGCTTAAAGGGAGGCATTTAGTTTCCCCAGGTAATGAGCTGGAGACATCAAAAAGGGCTTCACTATAGACAGCACCCTAACTGGAAATACAAAAAGTGTGGATGTATAATCATTGTGTGTGAAATGGCAATATTGATTGTATAGACTGGATGTGAGGGAGCACAGAGTCAATATGACTGAACAAGTGTAAACACGCCTTGCTATTTATGGTAATTGAAGTTTGAAGGGCAAAGTGCATGCTAGATGCAATTTGTCACATTGATCTCAAATCTATTACACAAAAAATATTTATACTTTATATAAAACTGTCCCTCACGTCCATGCAACGCTAGCTGATACTGGGAGTTTTGCACAGTTACCCTAAGTGAAGGTGACCCACCTTTGAACTGCCATCCTGTGAATGTCGGCCAGGTTAGCTTATGAAATGTACAATTATTATAACCCACCAAATGAGTTTGTTGTAATTACTCAAATGCAATAAACAGTTTCGTATGAACAGAGCACAAGCCATTAAGCATTTCACTAATGGCAGTTTCACATTTCTTTGAAGTTATTATGACTAGAGGAACATAATGTAATATTACCTTGCATTATGAAATCACTTAGATTTCAATTTCTCCTCCACTGGTTACGATATCAAATCTTAGATAGGGTCTTTTTCTCCTATAAATACACCCTATCCTGTATGGTACCTCCAAGGCACACATTTCATTTTTATTAGCTGGGCAGTGTGAGTCATGCTATTAATCGGTATCAGCAACAACACATCACCAGACTGTCCTTTGCTGCACAGCCTATATTTAGAAAGGGAATGAGACTGCTGCTGGGTTATATAATGATGCAGCTATTTATGGATCTCCATTATACCTAGAGAGCACTGTCCTGCCATCTGAGCTGTGAGCAACCAGGCTGACAGAAGTGTGATTAGAGATTCAACATTCTCCCCTACCTTTCCCCCCAGAGGCATCTGCAGGGTTTTTTACCTGCCATTATTTCTGTTTATTCCATCTGTACTATAAGTACATTTGAAATTCTATGTGTTCTGGCAAAAACCACTTTAGAACCCATTATCACTCATGGAAAGGTAAAACAGACAGTCACAGCACCAACAGAATAACTGCATTTTCATTTACCTTCTTTTTTGCTTGTATGAATCTAGTCAGGTGTAGCTGCCTTAAAAATACACCCATATTTCTAGTAGCACTGTTGCTAAAATTTTATGGTTTATCCACTTATTTCTTTGTTCATATTGATTGTTGGTGGCTGCACTTAGAAAAAGCAGTGTAAGAAAGAGGACGTTATTGGGCATAAGCAAACACGAGGAGTGGGGGAGGAAAGCATTTGTGTTGGAGGTAGAAACGTGACTTCTGCTGTACATAGCAGGTCTCACAGCAAACTAATGTTTAGATCCCACACAACAGATTATTCAACTGAAATGCAGTTTCAGACATGCAGTTCCAAAGCAGATATTAACAGCTTAAGGCAAGCTACATAAAAGAGGATCAGGGCATGATCTCCCCACTTGCACACCCGAGGCATTTCAGACCCTGAGCGCTCACATGTAAATTGTCCGGAACTGTAAATCTGCTGTTAAAGATGTAAACAGACTATTCCTGGCCTGGCTTCCCAGAGCCCACGCCACCCCAAATAGCAAGCTGGGCCTCAGGTGGAAGAATCGAAACAATGTAATCAGCTCACACTCAGGCACAGCCTAATCCCAGAGCAGTGCATTTGCTGCAGACATGCGTATGGCTTTCCAGAGCATGCAAAACAGGGAGGAGTGGCTGATACATCAGAGGGCTGTGCTGACATTCAGAGAGACCTCGACAGGCTGGAGAAATGGGCAGAGGGGAACTCCATGAAGTTCAACAAAGGGAGGTGCCAAGTCCTGCACCTGGGGAGGAACAACCCTAGGCACCAGCATAAACTGGGGGCTGATGGACTGGGGAGCAGTGTTGCTAGCAGGTCAAGGGACATGCTCCTTCCCCTCTGCTCAGCTCTGCTGAAGCCGCATCTTGAGTGCTGGGTCCAGTCCTGGGCTCCCCAGTACAAGATAGACATGGACATCCTGGAGTGAGTCCAGTGAAGGGCCACAAAGATGATTAAGGGATTGGAGCCTCTCTCATACAAGGAGAGGCTGCGAGAGCTGGGTCTGTTCAGCCTGGAGAAGAAAAGGCTCTATCAGGGGGATCTGATCAATGTGTATAAATACGTGATGAGGTAGGGTAGTAAAGAACACAGAGCCAGACTCTTCTCAGTAGTGCCCAGGGACAGGACAAGAGGCATCAGGCACAAACTGCAATACAGGAAATCCCATGGGAAAAAAAGAAAAAGAAAAAAAACTTTTCTACTGTAAGGGTGGTCAAACACAGGACCAGGTGGCCCAGAGAGGTTGTGGAGTGTCCATCATCAGAGATATTCAAAATCCAACTGGATGCGGCCCTGAGCAACCTGCTGTAGTTGACCGTGCTTTGAGCAGGGGGTTGGACTAGATGATCTCCAGAGACGCCTTCCCACCTCAGCTGTTCTGTGATTCAGTAAAGGCTATTCTGCAGCTGAAGGATTGCTATCTTACTAATAGGACTGTGTTAACACACTGCCTGGTGGAGGGATTCATGTTGTCCGAGAGGGGTGCCCAGGTCCTCTGTATAGTGCATAGGAGGGGTTAGGTGTGAAAGAAAGGATCCATGGAAGCCAAAGTGCCAAGAGAAGAATTACTAAAGGTAGTCCATACTGAACATGGATGGCAGTGTATTTTAAACCTTGTCACTTTGTGATTTTTAATTGCTAGCAAATGTCTAACTCCAAGAGGATACAAAACGTGCTCTAGATTTGTGCAGCATTTCTTTCAGAAAAGCAAACAGGTGCTTGTCCTGCTATGTAATAGCTCATCAGTTAAAGCTCTCCACCAGGCCGTGGGAGATTCGGATCAGTTCTTTCCTCTGCTCCAAGGGATTTAAAACCTTCTCACTGACAAGTCAGGGTATGGGGTGGGGGGAGGCAGTTCAGTGTAGTGGTGGCTGCAGCCCCATTGCACTGAAATACTCTGCAGAGACCAATGTCAAGTTATTGTAGTGACTATTTGGGGGGATTCCCAGCACCCCATGTCATCATATTGTGTCTGGCCACTGTCTAGAATGAGTACAATAGTTCCGTCTTATGTCATCATGTGCTATTTAAAGTAAAGCGCTTAAAATATTAACCATCATTTATCAGTCTCTTCATTACAATTATAAGCAGCTTGTTTCTGCAAATTGAGATAGCTAATGATACAAAAATTAATGAAATGGTGCACATTTTGTTCCTGGCCAGGGTTACATTTCTCTCAAGCCCCTGGATTCATTAAATCTCCCCCTCCCTTTTGCTTGTACATGCAATGCATACATAAGTATCACAAGAGAACAATATAAAGAGCAGCACCATCAATCTGATGGCCATTAAAATATGGTCACTGACCAAATCCCTTAATATACTGAGTTACTGCAGTTGGCTTTAGAATACACTTTGGAGAGGATTAACTGCAAAGCATGTTAAACCAAGGGCATATCTCTCATTCTCAGCTGCCACAAATGGGATGTAAGTTTTGCATACAGAAGGAAGGAGAAGGTTTTTGACAGCTAGTGATGCTTATCTTTCCTTACCATAGGGAAGGCTGGACAAGACGCTGCCTGCTGCCTTTCCCGGCTGACATTATCTACACATCAGGGAAGCTGCTGAATGTCAGTCTGTGATAACCAGGGAGTACTTGCTTCCATATGCAGAGGAGCTCCCCACCAGACAGCAGAAACCAGATAATGCTTTTTGAAATGGGGCAGGCAGAGGGAGGGCAGGACACACGCATTCAGAATACACACAGTCCTTCCAGGTTAGTTTGAAGGCTGTTTATTAAAACATGCAATAAAATCATGAATGCCTATGCTGCTTAGAAATCATTATCCATCATATTTTGTTAATCCATTGATATTTAACTTACTGTGAGCATCTTGTTAATATATGGAGTTAGATTTACTGCGGCAGCTATTGAATAGTAATAAAATACCTTTTCTCCCCTAGTGAGGCCAGATCCAGACTCTGTGGAAGACAAGAGCAGCTGCTGACATTTAACAGCTTTTTAATGTCCTGGAAGCAATTCAGGCAGACCTGTCCAGGCTGGAGGTGGCACAGGATGGAGCCCCTACAGAGGAGGTGGGTGTCATTTCCATCAGCTCTGGATGCAGCTATAAAAGCTGTCTTTGTGGCCTGGAATGATCTAGTCTGGAGAAAGAGCTTTTCCACAGCCTACAGAGAGGTTTTCAGAATAGAATAATTCAAATATTTGAATGTCCCTGTAGCATCCAGCACTTCCGCTTAACATTAATCTGTGGACTCTGTTTGCATGCTATGCTGTATGTATAATAGTGGGTATTGTGTCCTCCTATGGACTAGAGCACTGCTCGTATTTCTTGGTGAGGTGATCCTTAAGACAAAAAATGGACATATTCCATGTCCTGATAGTCTCTTCAAAAAAGGGATCATTATGTAGCAAAGAGCTCCCTCAGTTCTTCCTCCTCACCATGTAATTGTGAATGTGAGACTTCTGGGACCAGGCTGCAGTGAAGCAAGGAAAGGAATAGCCTCCACAGCTTTTTTTTTCAGCTGCAGCAGAAAGCTAGGGCTACAAATGTCATGGGGAAGAGCAAGTAAATGGGAGCTTAGCTCTCTGGCCCTGTGACTTGTTCAGATTGTCCCTTAGAAAGCAAGACTCTCAGTTGTTGTTTCCTGTTACAAGGACTGCTGATGCATTTTTGCAATCCACAACCCACTGTCCCTTCCTCTGAAAAAAGAAAAAAAAGAAAACTCAGAAACACCTGAACCTTACAACCGAGGCACAGGAAGAACCAGATCCTTTCCCCCATAGGAGTGCTTGCACCACTTGCCTACAGGAAGCACCTTCTTATCCCATGACCTTTCCATGCTTGGCGAACTTCCATGTACTGCGACCACTTTAGGGAAGAGGAGCACCTTTACCAGCCTCAGCAGCTGCTTAAGGAGACTGGACCTCATTCAGTTATGTACCTACCTTCTGCAGAGGACATCTGTTCTGATCCCATGTTGACTGAGGTACCTGCACTCCAGGGATGAATAGGAATTCAGATGTGTTACTACATTCAAGATGAGATTCAGCTCCAGTTTAACACACTGAAATGTAGCTGTCTACACTTCTGAGAATGTAAGGATCTGGTACCTATGCTCCCATTATTGTTAGTGGATCATATTGTCAATGAAGTCAGTGGAGTCAGGAGAAACAAGAAGCCTAGCCAAATGTTGGAACCTGTTTTAGGTGAACTCCCTTCACTCTGTTGATTGGAATGTGTAGGGACAGGACTCAGTAGCCTCAGCACAGAGTTATTCTGGTTTTATGTCCTGCCTCACTTCCAGCTTCTCTTCCAGAAGGTCCAGGTCTCCCCCTAAGCCCATGTCATGTCAGCGAGCCATGAGCTGCTGTCTTGGCTACCCCGTGGCATCTCGAATGGTGCTGGGAGCCCATGCTGGGGCAGTGAACCTGACCCAAACTCCCCACCAGTTACAGAGCTTGAACATGTATCTCATCTCTTGATGCTTATATACAACACTTCTTTGCATTCAGATCTCTTACTCCGCAAGCAGGATCTCACTGCTAGTGTTTCCCACTGGCAGACTCTTGGCAACTTCCCACTCAGACTGTAGGTTTTTGGCCTGCTGGTCACTGTCTCCTAATGTCCCCAGCTGGCTGTATGTGGGCCCTAGACCCCAGACTTCTCTTAATTCCAGTTTTTGCCTTTAGCTCTCAGTGACAGCAGTGAGAGAAAGAACAAGTTTCAGGTCTTCATGAGAGCAAAACTTGATGCAGGGGGCAGGGGAAGGAAGAAATGAATGACAATGTTTCCTGACTCACACTGAGGCAAGACATTGGGGCTCCTTTCCCAGCCAGGAGAGGAAACTCTCTCACCCTGCAGCAAGTTGAATTATTTCTTATTTCTGTGCTTGGCAACTGCCATTTATACCAATGGCCAAGATGCTATTGGTTGACTGGTTGAGTCTTTCCACCATGGAAATGGTATCTTCCTCTGAGATCCCCCACCTCAGAGGAGCACATGAAACTCACAGGAGAGCTGCTGCTCTTCACAGCACCAGGGTATTGCTGAGAGATTACCAGCCAAGTATGAAGGGATCAAATACAGAAGGCGCACAGGTATGCATGTGTACATTTATACATATACAAAGCTGCTCCTACCTTCCCGCCTTGTGCTCCCCAGGTCAGTGCCAAACAGCTGATCTTGGTGTTAAATAGCAGAAGGGGATAAAACAAATGAAGAGAGGGATAAATAATGGCACGCACAAGGTACGGTGGAAGAGTTCTAATTATATTATAAAGCAGAGCTCATGACATATCTGCTTTTTTAATCACTGTCAAATGTGTTCTCAGTGAAACATCTAAAAATGATTCCTCAAATTTATAAACAATTGTTTTGTTTAATAGACATACAGCTAGTAAAATAGTGATTGCTCATTCTTGCTTAAGTGTTGGCAGGAACTTGAAGAGTTGGGAATAGCTGCTATAAATGGTTTGAGGTCAGGCTTCTCTAAAATATTAAAATAAGTCACCCAGTTTTTAACTAGTTTTAGTATGGACTCTCTCCCTGCCCCCAACTGGTGGGCTTTGTATTTCAGGATCCCACTGTGCATAAAAGATGTTTATTACCTAGAGAAAAATAAAACTGCCCTTTAGCAGATTTATTGCTTTTCAAAGCAATTTGGCTTCACTATATTTGGAAGCCCATATGTGCTGAGAAAATCCTTAGACTGAGAAGAGTTACCCAAAGCCCATAAAATATATGCACAGTAAATGTTCATGAGCTTAAAAGAGGGAGTTATTTGGTTAAACTGCAGGAGACATAACACAACTGTAGAACTTTGTTTTCTTGTTTTTGTCATTCTTTGCTCATTGCTATGCAAAGCTAGTGTTATCTAATGCTAGAAACAATTTTTCTGGCTTTATCCCTTCTGAGGTAGCTACAAAACTGATACAATGCAAATTAAGTAATTTTTGAGGCTTCCTTCAGCTTTGCAGTTATCTGGCTTTAAACACTCTTTTTATACTGGAGAACTGACTCAGAAGTCCTTGTCAGGCGCTCAGTTTGGGACATTCCTTGGGCTGTCATGGGAGAGAGAGAGGGGAGTCCAAGGCCTGCCTCGGTGTACTGAGCTGCAGATGACCACCAGGGATATGGACCCTGGCACTGCTGATGAGCTCTTGGATCCCCCCGGGGTGTAAGCACACCATTTCCCAGAACTGCAGCTGTGTGGGTGTTGGTGCTTCACCTCTCAGGCATTAGGAGATAGGCAGAGCCTGATTCACCACGGGAGCATGATGGGCCCCAAGAGCCATGCCTGAACTGTCACGTGCTGTGCATCATAGCCTGGGGAGATGGCTGCCCTCCTTCTCCAGATACAAAGGGAGATGAAGAGCTTTGTATTTGGCAGCTAGGGAAAGGAGGTGGTGTGATTTCTTGAGAGGGATTTCTTAAAGACAAAACCTTTACAAGGCAGGTCACAGCTGCTCCTTTCAAGAGACAGGGAACTAACTCATGGGCAACACCATATAATGATGAAGCAATATCCCATCTTTAGCCCTGATTATTTTCCTGCCTCAGTGCATGCTCCATAGAGAGAAAAGTACTCTAGTTCTTTTGTATGCTGCTCCTCGACTGACAAAGTGAGAGACAACTCCTTCCTCCCCCATGCTTTTGGGACAATATCCAACTGGTACGGTCCTGTCCAGGGTGCTGGAGAAAATTCAGCTGCTCTCGCCCTGCCCTTGCTTGTCCCTGTCCCTCTGAATTATCGACTCAGGTGCTGAGACAGACTCTCCTTTTCCCTTGCAGTCCTAACAGGGCTTTCTTACCAGCAAGCTATGACTGAAATTGCTCAGCTTTCCTTTCTCATTTTAGCTAGTGCAGATTAGGGAGGGTTAGCACAAACGGGTGAGCTGACTGCTCCGGGGAGGGGCAATAGCTCCTGGGAGGAGAAAAGCTGAACAAACTGTGGGAACAGTAATATTTTCTCTTTGCAAGACTGCAGTAGGCAGAGTAAATAAGAAGGCTGCCTTGGAGTTAAACGTGGGATAGCTGGGGAGGTGTCATTGTCACAACTGTCTGCCTTGTCTCTCTCCTGGAAGCTGCCTCCCCAGCATAGGAACTGCTGAATGATTCACGAACCACCTCAATTTACAGCTTGGCATATTCACAGGAATTATAATTAATGTGAGCTGGCTTTGATACATTAAGCTATAAGTGCAGCATTGCAGGGACAGCTACACAGCCTCGTGTGGGTGTTCCTGATGGAGCCAGGAATAACAACCCCTGCAAGTGTAAGATGGGTCCTGGGAAGGAGAAACCCTTCAGCCTTCCCAGTGTCACCTATGCCAAATATGTGCCAATACCTTTACCACCCCCAAAGCAATTTTTTGTGTCAAAGTGTGAGAGGAACCATTCTGTGACCACTTCTCAAGGCAATGACTATAACCTATTTAAAGAGCTGCATTCACAAGCTCAGTATCTCCAGGGAACCTTTCTCTAACATTCAGTACACTCATATTAAACCCTGTATTTGAGCCAAAAGCAGAAATGAAATAGAACTACGCATTTGCATCCATTTGCTGCCTTTGCTCACTATTCAAGAATGTTCTTCTACCCCTCCAAATATCATTTTTTCTCCCCAAAATACGGTTGTGGGAAATATTTTTAGATTATTTGATTCAAAACTTGTTTCCTCAGTAAGGCTTGAACATTATTTCTGTTTCTTTCTGGAAAGCTTTAAGAACCTGGAATACAGATATATCTGTTTTAAATATAATACCTTCAACAGGCAGTTTTAACCCATCCAGCATACTTTTCTTCTCTATCTGGTTTCATGCAAGCTAGAGTCATAGCTTGTAATCGTTCTTAGCAACAGGCATGAAGAATTATTCTCATCACTTCTCTTCTACTTGAAACCGTCTTTGGAAAATTTTAGGCTTTTACTAGCCTAAAGGTCTCTACACAGGAATCAGGGACAGTGTGCCTGAGCTGACGTAGGTGTACCTCTTTGAAAAATATACTGAGTTTGATCTGCTATGTATGCCTTGGGTAGTCATTGCTAAATGAGTCTAGTTTGTTCCATTCCAGTGGATCTCACAAATGACCTCAAAACTTTAGAAGGCACTGGGAGGACAGTCTGTAGGATCTCCTGAGATACAGAGATTACCTCGGCAGTCTCGAACTACTCAGAACCAAAGAGAAAAGACAGAAGATGCCTTAAGAACTCCAAACACAAAAAATGTAATAAACGCTCTAATCTTTCCGTAACGAGTTACAAAATTAAAAAAAAAGGAAAAAAAAAGAAAAAACTATTCAGTGAATCGTATTTAGATCCAGTCATCTTGCAGACTGGGTGAGCTAAAGTGTTGTAAATGATTCAAGGACAGATTCACATCCCATTTCACTTTTTTCCTCCGTCCTCCTTCCCTTGTTCCCTCACCTTCTTGCCTCCCCCTCTCCAGACACGCACACTGCGCCCTCTGCAAGCCAAGTGTGAAATAGCTGCCTTCCTTCATGTGTGACCTGCACCAGCCCTCCAGGAGTTTGGAGCGGAGGGAGTTTTTCCTCCTGATTGTTGAATGCATAGGGTCATAGGCAAGACCCGTAAAGATTGTTAGACAACCAGGTAAATCTTATATTCTGATGGCGTGAGGCCCACACACTCCTTTATACTAGTATTCAGAATTGCACTGTAAGTTCTTCTGGGTTGCATGTGCCCATCCTGCTCTATAGTCAGTTGGATAATTGCACAGTGATGGTAAATACGTGCCTCAGGGATACCACACTGCAGGACTGGGGGTACCAGATTAGAAAATCCCTCGGTGATTGCTGACGGCCAGCACCTTGCCCTGTGTAGCTCATGTTCTCCCACAGCTTGTTCAGAATGAAGTAGAAAAGAAAGAATCCCGTCTCCCCACTATAAAACAAGCACCTCAGTTTAGTGTCATGCCCATATCTGACCCATCTAAAACACACAGCCTATTTTATTCTATGTTTCTGGCGTACAATTGCTGTGATTCAGAGGGGAGGGTTATCTCACATTCATAAGTGACCCAGAAAGTGGCAGTAGCTTTCCTGTTGCCTACTGCTGTTTCCCCCAAAGTGAGGTTTGGTAGTATAAGCAAAATCTTCCAGTGACAGTGAGCTGAAGCAGCCCGATACCACATATATTAAACTGAAAAATAATTGGAAATTGCAGTTTTGCTTTTATCAGCCTGCAGCCAGCTGGATCTTTTTTGTCTCAGCTAACAGAAGAACCCCACCTCTCTTCTCTTGCAACAGATCCGGAGGCTAAGAATAGACACAGCAAGTTCCTGTGACAGGTTTTAGTGCTGTCTCTTGAGAAAAGGCGGGCAATGAACAGTCCGTCAAGTGAAGAATCTATGGAGAGAAAGACAGCCCAGGAAACACAGGACCAGAGTATCAACTAACTGCCTAGTTCACCATTTGTGCAGGTGCCATCTGTTGTTGGAGAGGTTTTGTTTTTCTTTCCTGTGCTTGATCTCATCACTGTTCAATGATTCCTTAGCTACACATTCCTCCCCCTCAAAAGAAAATAAAAATTAAGTTTAAAATCGTGCTTATCAGGGAGGCAGGCTTTAATTAGCCAGCAAAAATACAAATTCCACAGTGCCCTAGGGATGGACATGGTGAAATGGGGAGCACTTTAATAACAGTGCTTAGCATTTGTGCAGTACTGCACATATTCAAAGTGTGCTACTTTTAACTCAGAGATCTGCACAAGGTTCCTGTGGCAGAGCCTGGAAACTATCATCACCTCCATCTAGGGTTGCTGACATGGATTGATCTGCCAGTTTAAACAGTATCTAGGAAGAAAGCTAGTTATGGTTTACTTAATTGTAGAATACCTAGATCTAATAGCTAATGCTAATGTTCATCAGAATGCTTACAAGCCTACGGACTATTTCACAGACTGTCCTGTTTGAGGAGTGGTGTGGGAAGATCAGTTTGTGGCTGCTTCTTAAAGGCCAGTGGCTCCTTTGCTTTCTAATTTGCCTGCAAAATGACTGTCATGTTTCTGAGCAACAGTAAATAAAATAAATGCCCAGCTGAACAAGAACAAGGTGAGAATGGACACTAGGCTGCTTTCTGATAGACATGGTGCCTAAGAAACATCACCCTGTGATAGCGATATGTTCATAAGTCCATATTAACTTTGTCTCTGGGGAAGCATGGCAAGGAAATGCTTCCAAGGGAAAGGTGTGGGGGAGACAAAGGGCCATCCTGCAGCCCACCCTTGCCCTCCTGGCACAGTTAGGGTGTGTCGCTTACTAATAGCTATGGCTGCTGAAGGACCTTGGGACATTCCTGGCCCTCAGCTGCTACCCTAAATCCTAAATTGAGACAATCCAAGCCTCTCCTTGTCTGCTGTCCAACTTGAGAGGCACCTGGACCCTGTGGATTTAAGGTTGTGATGGCCCTAGCTGTTGCAAGGCCTGACATCACATCTGGTTACTCCCGACGTGTTTTGGATGGAAGAGCTCTTGCTGCCACATGGTGCTTTAGGTGAGCTTAGAGCCATGGAGCCAAGTCTGCTCTTAAATCCTGCATAGATTTAGACCTAATCCTTGAAACACCTTTCTAAAATAGAGAGATAGCATCATTAAAGAATGAGAAGTGACAGGATAAGATGGTAACAAGAATCCTGTAAGTACAGAGATAGAAAGGGGAGAAGAGAAGAGAATCAAAGCTTCAGAGGAATCTGAACAACCCCCAGGAGGAGAGGGAAGCAAAAGCCACTCTTAGAAAGGAACGAGAGCTGTAATTAAAAGCATACAGAAAACAAATCGCAGTAGTTTGGGAACATGTTGAAGTCGAGGTGCTTGCTGTCAATAAGGAGGAGATAAGCCACCCTTTGTTCTTTTACAAGAGCTGTCAGAAAGCTACCTGGTGAGCCAGCAAACCATTTTCATTATAAGTAAACTTTGAAAAAAAAGGTTTTGTACAAACAAAAACCTAGGGAAAACTGGAATTAGTGAATGCAGGACTTCAAAATGAGCTGAAAATGACTAGATGTCAAGCTAGCTAAAAATGTAGTGGTATGTGTAATGCCAGAGACCATGCTGATTTCTTGGAAAGAAAGGGTCAAGGACAGGTGACTCAAATAATTTCAGGGAAAAAAAACCCCTTTTTCCATCTAGCATCACAATCCCTATAGCATCTGTGCATTTCCCATGAGTGCAAGCACAGTAATGCTATAAAGTGCTTTTCTCTTTGCTGCTCTTTTTTGCTTGTTTATATTTTTAGCTGCAGTAGTTCTATAGATCTTTAATGGAAAATAAAAGATTGAAGTGCTAATTTAGAAAAACTAAGGCTCAAATTATTTTTTAAATCCAAGGACTCAGGGTTTTTTTTCATTCCTTTACTGTGAAGTCCCGCAGATGTGGATATCTTCTAGCACTATGTCTGTTTTCTGGTTTACTGAAGCATGCTGAATAGAGTCACGCTAACCAAGATCTTACCAATGCTGAATAGAATAGGGAGATTAGTCCACATGCTTTATTCATCCAGCCATGTGGGCTTATTAATCTATAGTCCCCTGATTCTGATGCCGTCTTTTCCTTGCAGGAGGGCAAAGCTCTTTGATTGCAATGGGTAATCACTGGAAGTGTGCTAGTTTGAGGTGCAATGTGATAGGATTATGCTCCTTGGGGTCTGTGTGCTGGTATCATAGTCAAATCCGGCTAGACTTTTCTCAGCACTAGACCTGGGGTCTTCTTTCAAGTCCTGAGATTGCTTCTGTCAAACCTTATCATACACCTTGAATACAAATGCAAGTGATAGCACAGTGTTATGAACTTGTCTTGAAATTGCTCCTATAACGTCCAAGAGTCTCAGCCTTCTGGCCTCTAGAAGGACTGTATTTTTTAAAGCATTTTTGTCATCATTATAATTTGCCATTGTGGTCCTGGGTGTGCCAGGCAGTCAGAAATGATCTTCAG
Organism: Dromaius novaehollandiae; assembly: GCF_036370855.1. NCBI lineage: Eukaryota > Metazoa > Chordata > Aves > Casuariiformes > Dromaiidae > Dromaius > Dromaius novaehollandiae. Next base: position 133,074,236 of record NC_088098.1, on the reverse strand, counting down.
GCCATGGAGTGACTTAGTAAAGAGTGGGATAGATGCTTTGAGGAGGTGGGGTCCCTAGAGGAGACTTCTTCAAGTGATTCTACCTTCCTACTTGCACAACTCACATTTGAACCCACCAGGGGAAGCAGGGATCCACCAGGTGTCTATTAAGGCTAAAATAAGGATGGAAACTATAATATGAATAGTCCCTGTTACCCATGTTGACAGAAGTGGCTCCCTCCAGGGAACTGCCTTTCACCTCCAGACTGCCTTTGCAATGAGAGCGTCAGCATAAAGCCCAGTTGGATGTACACATTTCTGGATTACCTCGGAGGTCCTGAACACATCGTAGAGACAAATGGACTCTGTACATATACAGACAGTGAGCTGAGGTTCTAAGTTGCACTGGCATTAATGGAGAGTCCTTGGTGCTTGTGAAGGTCATTTTACTTTCAGTAGCTAGTATTCAAATGCAGTACACTGGGAATCCCCTTTCTAGAAAGAAGAGCCCTGAAAAAGCACCTTGGAGAAGCTGCTAGTATAAACTGGCACAGAGCCACTCAAGCAACTGTGCTATTTAGTGGTAATGAGGTTTCTCTTTTGTATCATTTTGTAACTTTACACAAGGTGTCACAGCACAGCTGAACAATATGGGAGCAGTGCTTGCCAGCAAAATGCAGGAAATTTGATTGCTTATAAGCTTTTATCAGGTCATCTCTCCTTTCCCACAATATCTCTGACAGCCTAAGGCTGTCTGTGGCCTTTTACCGTGCTCTCCTTGGAAGGATGTTTGTCACCTGGCTCTCCCACTTTCAAAAGTTTGTGCTGTTATTCAGTGTCTGGCCCTGCATCTCGTGGTTTTTCTTGTTGTGTCTGCTGGCAAGCCCAGTTTAGTTTGCGCTTGTTGTCCAAATGCCATCGTTGTAGTTACTCCATTTGATTACTTTCCACATGAAACAAATTAATCATTCAAAAAGTCAGTTGTCTGTTCCTTTTCCCAACACATGCAGAACATCCTGGAGATCAGCTGTTAAATGCTTTCCTGACACTGATTTGCCATTTTTGCCCAAGGAATAGTTATATCTTACATCACACATAGACACACGTCTAACAACTCCTCTAGAGCAGGGAACAAGGAACTTTTCCCTTGCTGCAGACCACATAGACCTTTAGTGGGCTACAGGTTAACATGTATTTCAGTGATGTGAGAGCAGGCATGCTGAGTAAGACCAAAAGGCCATTCAGCTGTTTCTGAATGTGTCCAAGAAAAGGTTATAAGAAATGAGAAATCTAACATGATGATTTTACACAATATATTTTTTCAGCTTCTACTGATCTCTGGTTTAGGGAAAACAGTAACAAATAGCAAATGAACAGAAGACAGTAATAAGGCAAAAAAATATTTAAAAGTAATACAGTGGAGGCCATTTGTAATGAAGACATGGGCCGCATCTAGACCAGGGTGGGTATTTCACTGCAGGTGTGAATGCTTTTCACAGTTGTAGCAGACAATAAAATCATATTTGAATAAAATGACTTACTAGGAAAATGTTAACAGATGAAGGGCAAATCCCCCCGACTGTTACTGTCTCCTCTGGCTGGCTATTGCAGACATGACATTGGGTCTGGAGCTGTGGATCATCAATAGCAGACCTTCTTTAGGAGAGGTTAAGTGTTGTAGGATTTAGGGCATAGGAACAGATGTAACGATCTACACCCATTTCTGTTGCACAGTGTACGCACACATGAAGGAAAGGAAGAGGAAGAAAATGGGAGAAATGCAAGGTTAGTGGTTGGCATGAATTAGTATAACTCTATTGGCTTTGACAGAGTTTTGATAGAGCTCTCCTGAGCTATGCCTGCTGTGTCCCCCAAGCATATAACAAGCAGGATAGTCACTGAAATTGTATAAAGATATACAATAACTTTCTGTGGATTATTGCGCAGGCTGATACTTATAACTGATATTTTCTGACAAAGGAGGAGAACCATACATCCATCAGTTAGTACAGGGGGATTACCATCAACTATGAATGAGGTCTGATCTTAGGATGTGGTAGGATGTTGGTTTCAATGGAGCTTTGCCAAGATTATTAAATGGCAAACAAACAGAAGCAGTAATAAATTGAGGCTGGAGATTTTGTAGAGATTAGAGTGAAAGAGCCGAGCTTTTCTGCAATAGTGATTCTGCCAGAGCAGCTCACTTTTGAAACTCCCAGTACTTTGTGACCTGAGGATGTTGAGACATATAACAACTGAAGGTGATGGGGCAGTGTATTATCTGAATCTTTCTGAACCTGAGGAGAAGTCGCATTTCAAGATGAAATTCATTCATTCACGGGAGTTTGTGTTCAAGTCACTTTTTTTTTCCCCTGCTTTTAGTAGATGAAGCTGCCATTTATTGATCAGATTCTAAAAAAAAAAAAAAGAAACACATCATCCTGTTACTCCGTGACAACACATAACTTCAGGAACCTCAACCATTTCTGCATTAGCAAGAACATATTGAAGAAATATTCCAAAACAAGACTTTTTGGATCATTTCCCAAAAACTCCAAATACAATTGTAAAGTTATTATTTCACCTTAATTTTAAATGAGCATACTAAGAGAGTAAAACATAGTAAAACACTTTAACACTACTTGTTCAATAGCAATATTTTTATGGAAAAATTATCTAATTAGTGTGTTTTCCATTTTCTGCCTTAATGGTGATAAATTACATTTCATTCAGGCCAAAATTAACATCATCACAAAACTATGTTGAAAGAATCACTATTTTAACTTTGAACTTAACTAACTTCTGTTTAACAAACATGAAACATATCTCTGTCTGAGATACTGGGTCATATCCTCAAATAAAGTCACATGTATTGAATTAGAGGGAGGCAAATGCTAACAGCTTTAATGTTCCCATATTCATTTTGACAAATGGGGCAAATAACTCATTTTTCATGGGAAAAGGCAGGGTTTGGAGTAAATCTTTGTTTCTGAGTAATGATAAATGAAAGGCTCATGTGATGATCATACTTGATAGTGTTTTGGAAAAATGATGATGCATCTGTCTATTTGATGGATTCCCGCTCTAGCTCTAGCTGGCAATATAGGGTCCTGGGAATAATATTGCAATTTTTTTCCAAAAATCTTTCCCAGTAAACAATTCTTCATTGTGAGAACTATATATCAAAATTAATCAGGCATGTGTGGGAGTACACGTATGTTTATATGTGTGTATGAAAAAGAGCAATTTTGGATAATAAAAGAAGGGAAATTCCTAGCAGACTATAAATCCCATACTGGATAAAATTAAATTCTAGGGCCTTCACCTGCAAGATATAAAAAAGTACTTAGCAGACTGCCTTGAGAATAGCCTGTAAGCCAGAGTTTGCTGAGTTTCATAGCGGGGACCATGTTTCTGATGTACTCTCATGTGGCAGACCAAGAAGCCAATGAATGCAACCATTATCACAGTTGCCCTAGGCTGTTCATGTTGTTTTTAAATTCAAAATATTTTAAACTGCACCTTCAGATTCCAAGATGCTGTGGATTTCTTGTCCTCAGAATGTACAAGTACTATAGACCTTATGGAAGATGGGAGAACTAGAAGTTTAGGAAGTTTAATACTTTTGGCAAAAATAAGATGTACAGAAGGATAAAGCAGCTGGAGATTGTCAGACAAGCAAATGGCTAGATGTTTTGATGAAAACTGTTTGCACTGAAATCATTAACATTAGTAATTAAATTGTCACCTTTAGATTTCAGGATTAATAATCCATAGAGATGAACAGTAAAATTCGCATCTCTCAGATCTTTTGCTCCAAGCTTTTCAAGATTTATTTCACCACCACAGAAGTTAGCCCCTAGTACCATGAGCAGAAGCACTAAGATGGCCTAGGTGCCTCAGCTTTGCACCTGCAGTCAAGTTCTCTAACATTCCAGAAGGTGTGGGAGCAGAATGAAGTTTTGTATACAAGCAGAGCCCTCCAGATGTGCCTTTCCAGTGTGGATCTGCTGCTACCTGATCAGCCGATGGTGCATATCACTTGCCTTTCCTTGTGTGGGGTCAGTTAGAGCCTCCCTCTCTTTCTGAGCCAAACATAGATTTTCATGAAATTGGTAAAAACACAGCATCTTTGAGATGCCTGTCCATATGTTAAATGCAGATATTGTCCCCTGAGTTTAAAATGCTTTAGGAATAAGTACAGAGGTACAAGCACTTAAATGCACACACAGAACCTTGTTTTCTCAGAAAGCAAGGTAAAATAGAGGCCAGCACTTCAGTACATTTGTGGGCCACTTTATCCCAGATGAGGGCTGGGGCTGTGTCTGACCTCTGCTGGAGCCTTAAACACCAGATGATCTTTCGCTGTTGCTGTCTTACAGGGGCAACTCTGACCTTGGGGACAGAGAGGTGGTGTAACATATTTCTGAGCCTGCAGTACATTTGGAGTTTTGAGTGGGATTCAGGGTTGTAAAGGTCCTTCTCTCATGGGGGACCTGCTGCTTTGTGTCTGTACCTGTTATCTCAGTTTACTACTAACCTTTCGATTCTTTCCTTTGTTTTATTTTGTTTTTTCTTTTTCCTGTAAAATCTGTGGAACAAATCAGTTAATTGGGAGAGGACTGACAACTGTGCTGATTCATGCACCATCAATAGCTTTGTTAACAAGGTTGCAGGTTGCAGATGGAGAGCCATTATACTGCTGATGGTGCACAAGAAACAAAAAAATGCTGCTTGATTCTCAGATCTCTGGCTAAGCTACCAGAAATGGCAGTGGGTACAAAACAAGCTGCTTCCATTTGCAAACTGACCCAGCTGATGCAGAGTACTTATAAAGAAAGATGGAACTGAAGATACCATTTTAAAGATACTTTTCAGACTATAGCAGAATTTCAGCCAAAATTCTTTGTAAGTAACATACAGCTCACCGTAAATCCTTTCACAGGCTGAGAGGACATCACTGGGTCAGCAAAAAGATCCATTATTTAGATTTCTCCTATTCAGACACTGCTAAGAGGAGGTGAAAATGCATATGTCTTGCCTCGTAGACCACAGAAGTAAAATTTCATCACTTTTGTATATGCACTCCCAGAGGAACCATTAAGTAATGCAACATTCAGAGCAGCAATGCCTAACATTTAAGCCAGGTGGCATTCATAGTTTCCATGTTAGGTACCTAGGCTTGCATGCAGAAGGCAAGAGAATGAGGTACCAAACTGTGTTTCACAGTGGCTGGCACGCTGTGGGGGAAACTGCCTTTCCTGCTTAGCAGAAATGACTAAGGAATAGTGTTTTGTGTGTTTTATCCCCCTGGGCTAGGTCTAGAGTTACCTCAAGAAAAGGAGAAAGTCCCTGCTACCAGCTGGGAGGCCAATTGTCCATATCATCTTGCTTATAATTTTCCTTTTTTAAAGATCAGTGTGTTGCCAGCCCTTTCCAGAGATGAAGGTCATCCTGAGCACCTCTAGAAAGGACTGGCAACACCTTAATTTCAGTAACCTGACACTTTTGCTTATTGTTAAATACGTTGACTATGGCCTGTCTCTCATGTGATGCTAATTCCTAGAGTGATAGTAGGCTATAAGAGCTCCATATTTATAAGTTTTCAGGAAGATTTAGATGTCACATGGATGGTTACGTTAATCCTATTAACTTGAAAGAAATAAAAAAATTAGAAACCTTTATCCTCACACATAGAATGCTATTAATTAGGTCAGATACAATCTATTGGCTAATGAGATTCTTTGGATTTTGGACATATCTTCTGTTTTATTCACAGCTTTGGCCACTCACTTCAGTGTATTAAGTACAGGTGATTATTGTGATGATATAGGCATAAGAGTGTTCCTATAACCCAGTCAATTCTAGCATACCACACTATTAATACTACCCCATAAAAATGGAACCCAAGTAATGCAGAGTTTCATGAAAAGGCTTTGTTTTAATGAGAGATTTGATTAGACCACACTTGGTTGCAATCTGAATCAAAATTATTTATTAAATAGGGAATTTTGTAATGGTAAATCAATGATGGAATTTTGTAACATACCTCCTTTTCTTGTTCTGGGTTTACCTACCATTTTTAATCCTGTCTGTAAAACATATTAAGCGATAATTCATTATGGACTTGATCCACAGCCCATTTAAGTCAAAGAAGGCACTGCCATGTAATTCAGAGATTACTATTCACTGCAAAAAGCTTTATATCAGCCCCAATAGTTAAGTCCATGCTGCAAAAACTCATGCCCTGACTCTATAGGAGCTTTGTATCACCATGACCAGCAAATTAGTACTGGAAATCTTAGTTTATTTTCTTTGCTTTGATTAGGAGTATCAATTTCCTCATCTGCACTTAATTAGATGTGTTAAGACAAGCAGCTGTGATCCCTAATGATGACCCTAGGGTATGATAATAGCCATATCCAATGATCTGCTGAGTGGCAAAAGGAGTCAGTCTTCCATTACGCCTTTCAGGCTGCACCTAACAGGCTGGCACAGTTTTTATAGATATAGATTAAGATAAAGATATAGATGTAATTATCTTGTTTCCATCCAATAAACCACATACATTCACAGAAACCGTCAAAATGGCTCTACTGTGGACCTCTGGAGGATAGAAGATGAGATAGAGCTCCTTAAGGTCCTCCACAGGAATAAGGCAAACAACCAGAAAAGGAATATGAATACTATGCGTATGTCTGACTTTACTGTGCATTCAGATTCTTCCAATAAGAGCTAAATTTACATAGAGGCTTCCTTATCATTTCTACTTCTGTTCTCAAAGCTTCTTTACTCTGAGCTATATACAGAGAATAGATGGTAAATGCACAGATCCAGATGTGCTCCGTTTTTATAAGACATGTAAGAGTTTGTGTCTATATGAATTATTAACAGAAACCGGTGTGAAAAACCTGCACTGCCAAGTGAACTGCAAGTACGACCAGAAATCATGTTTAGAATCTGTGGGCCCTTTAAAAGAAATCCCACCTTTTGCAAGTGGATTCTTTCTGGCTTGCCATTAATTTGAAAAGCATCTACACAGCAGTTATAATCCATGGAATTTAAGGCCAAGAAAGCTCCCAGTCCGTCTTTTTTCTCCCCAGCTTTCTAACAGTTAATGAGTGGGTTGTGTCTTGAAAACATCCATTTTTCATTTCATAACTTATCTATTGTAATTTTTCAAATTCCCTAAATGAAATAGCACCATTTCTACAATGCAGAGATAAGACGCTTAGGGCCAGAACAGCGTATCATTTTCACACAGCTTTGCACAGAGATTGGTGAGGGAGCAAAAGGCAACGGGGAGTGGAGCAGGGAAACTGCCAGTCCAGAAGAACACCCAGAAGATTTCTGCTTCAGCAATGCAGAATGATTCTTGCAAGCAACAAAAAGCTTCAAAAAAAAAAAAAAAATCCACCACTCACCATCTTTGTATAAACAAGTTTAACAGCAAACCACTTCTCTTTACCCTGCTGAAGAGAATAGATCATTTACATTATGAGGAAATCAGGATTTAAATAATGTGGTGAAAATCCTTTTGTATATACTATTTTTCAGACAAAGATTTGAGATCAACTTAGTTTGTATGAATTTCAGTGTGTTTATTGAGAAAAAAACCTCAGCAAATCCTGTAGCCATTAAAACTGCTGATCTAGACTGCTTTTTATAACCTCTGTGAAAATAAGCTAATTGAATAAACCATTTTTATTTTAGAGAAACCTTTAGAACCAAAATGAGAACTCATAAGAAGAATCAGTTTACTTTTATTTGCTTTTTATTTTTCCTTTTTTTAGGCAATATAGCTATGTGAGAGATTTAATGGCAAAAGGGAAAATATTATTGTGAAAATGTGATCTGGAAGGGTACTAACCCACATACCTTGGCCCATGCCTTGGCAGTGTTTGGCTGAGGTAATAAGGAAGTTTAAAATAATGGAGCAAAAGCAGAAGAGTTGCAGGATAGCTAGCTAATTTTCACATAACCCCATTTTTTCTTCCCCTACTAATTACTTTGTAAGCAAAAAGTTTAAATAACCATGTTAATTGCATTGATTAGTGCTTGCTACAGTGTTTCCCACTAATGATCAGATCTGTTTTAGGCAGCTGCTGCCACCGCACAGAGCTAGACATTATTAGTTGGTGCTGCAGTTCTTTTACCAGGGCTTTATAGGCTGCACAGCTCACAAAAAGTGTTTCATAACATTGAAATACTAATTGTCAAAACAGAGCTCTTTTGCCCTTCTGCCAATAATATTCCTATTCTACAGCAAAAGATGTGCGTGCTACATCTATGTCTAAGGCCACTCCTTCAGCCAAACTATGAAGGAACCAGTGGTGGGTTTAAACCTGAATCACGCTCAAACTCAAGGTTACAGCTGCTTTCTGGTGGATCAGAGAACCCTGGACTCCACAAAAATTGTGGATTTGGTTGCTAAACTTTCAGGCCAAGGAGCATTCAGTGATTTGAAATGCATCATTATAAGCCTAGATGAAGACATAGGAAGAGCTCAGTTGATCACATAAAATTCCCTCCCCTGAGGCTGTAGAGAGCAAAGACAAACATTTCCATGTGGGGCACAGTAAAACAGCTGGTGATGACATTTCTTGAACTTGGCTGCCAAACGCAACTGCGTCCTGCGGCACAATTTAGGCACCATGATGGATTGGCTCGAGAGGAATGCCTTCAGACCATGGCGGTATCTCATGGACCAAACCTGAAGGCAATGAAGCAGGAGGTAGGATCTGAAATCAGGATTTGAAGCTATCCCAGTGGCTGAGTCCACCCCTACCTTGCATTTTCGTATTACAGTCCCTTTTGCACAAGTTATTGACTTGATTCAAAGAGAATTCAGATGACATCTCTGAGCTGTGGGTGCCTGCTGTGTGACGCACTGCTTCACTGCAGCCACAGCCATCGTTTAAACAAATGTGATCAGAATATCTGCAAGGAAAGTGATTTCCCCAGGAAGCTGCAAAAGAGGTCAAGGTTGGCTTTTTAAATGCATAAGGATTAGGCTTACTCAGCTCTTCTTTGTGTCATTTCATTGGACAGCAAAAAAAATTTGGATTAAATACTCTAGCCAATAAATATTTAAACCAATTGAACTCTCCAGCAAGTGAAGATAAAAACATCTGTCGTAGGCCCCAAATAAGTCCCCTGCTCCTTTCTCCATCATATTGAACATTAGTCCATGTTGAATAGTCTTTCTGAGATTTCCACATCTTTTATGCTTCACCACCACCTTTACTGTATTTCCCCATCATGCTTAATTCATCATCTGATGTGTTTGCATTCATCTGGCAAGAGATCATGCCCTTGGTCTGCCTCTTGGGACAGGAAGTATATCTTCCTTTGGATAGGAGATATCTGCACAAATTTTTTTTCTCCAAGGAGTGTATGAATAGTCCACAGTGCCTTTAAAAGGGTTCTGCATTCAGAGAAAGAATCTGGACTAAGCTGGGCTTTACTTAACACAAAAAAGAGTGCTGCTGGTACTATATGATAAACCTGTGCTATCTTTTCAAAACACATTAATACCATATGAGGGCCTTCTCCTTTTACCGCAGAAAATCTAAATGGAATCCATATATGACCCTGTAGGGAAGAGATTGCCACTTATTTTGTGGCTATTCACCAGCCCATCCGGTGAAGTCCAGACCACGCATTAAAACATCACTGCAAGAAAATCGCTGATTTCCACAGAGAGAGGAGCTAAGCTGAACAGCAAGCTGGAAGGAACCAACCTTGCTCAGACTGGTGGATGAGAGCTCTGAGGGCAAATGCCACCTTCTGTGCAGCTGTGCATGTTACAAGGGGCTATGCAGGAGATGAAGCAGGTGCCACTGAGGTACCCATTTGCCCATTTGCTCTGCCCACTCCTCTCAGATGTTGCCTGGTGAGTTATTTGGTACAAAAGAGGTGCCTTTTTCTTTCTACTTTGTTCTTAGTAAGATAGTCTCTAGTCTTGCAGATCTTCAGATTCTTCTCCAACATGGAGTTTAATTAAAAAAAAAATTGCTTGTTTATTTGAGAGCTTCAGGAGTAGTTTCACATAATATCACTATGTACTGTAAATTTGACTGGAAACCTAACATTTGGGACTGATTACTACTTCAGTGCTTAAAGAGTGTGGGGTGCAAAAGAAGTCTTTATATAAAGATTAGGCTGTTAGAAAACTCTGCCCTTAAAAGGACTTCTACAGTGCTAGGAGAAGCTTTTTATTTCCTCCTTGATATATACAACCATGGATTCTCTCTGAAGATCTGGTGCCAACTCTAGATCATTCCTTTCTTGCACCCAGCAGCAAATAGGTGATATTAGCAGCTAGAGACCTCAGCTATGGAAAAGGAGTTTGATTATGATCTGTGAAATTTACAGATTTCAATCTTAACTCCAGATAAGGAAGAGGGATTTGGGCCTGGGTATCCCCTATTCCAGTATTAATTAGTCACTCAACACTGAACTATTGGGCAGAAAGAAAACCTGACTACCCTGTTGTATTTTCTGTAAGGCCTGATGCTGCAGATGTTTGATACACCTGCCACTAAAGGATGTCTCATCTATAACCTGTCTCCTGCAATGTGGCTAGTTGCATGCCTGGAAAGTGGAAGACACTTATATTGCTGGGAAATGTCCCTACTGGAGCCAATGGGATGGCTGAGGAGGATCTACCTGTAATCTAAATTTGGAGTTTTATACATTTTTCAGTGTGACAACTAGGCATCTTTGTAGTTCTTTCCTTGTGTAACTAACTCTTGAATTCTCCATAGTCTGGCCTTAGATGGCAGAGAAGAATAAACAGCAGGTAAACCATTATGCTAGAGGCAAAAGCACACAGCAGGTAACTAGGAATCTCAAAGGACAACACTGGAGGAACAGTTCAGGTAAGTAGAGGTTTTACTCAATATGTACGGGCCAGTTCCTCAAGAAACCACACTTTCATGGGCCTCTGATATTGCTAGCAAGTCAGATTTTCTGAACATCCATGAATGAACAGCATAGCTCAGACAAGAAGGGGGCTGGACTCCTTGAATTGCTGGACCATGTGTGTTTATCAGAACTGCTACAGAGCAATAGGCAGTCACTGCTGGATCCCATCCAAGCAGTAAGTCCAGTTTCCTGAAACTGTCAGACTTAAGTGCAGACATGCAGTGAGGGAGTTCAGGATGCTCAGTCAGAGTCATTGCGGGATAACTCTGCCTTGGCTGCTGTGTGTCTAGAAATTCCAGAAAATGTGGGAAATGATCCATGTAGACCAAAGTGCCAAATGGAAAAGAAAAAAAAGGACGCTTCAGAATGATCAGGCAATAGTGTAAGTAGTGCTTATGAGCCTTCAGAAAGCAGCTGGTCCTGAGAGCAGTGCTGCCCAAAGCCCAGGCATTCAGAAAGTGCAAACTATATCTCAACAATTCTGAGTTCAGGTTGAAAATCCTGAAATTTAATGATAACATTCAGATTTTTCTTTTTTTTTCTGCTGGGGATCTGAGTTTATAGGATGCATGTAAGTCATTTTTCTAAATTGTGCCTCAGTGTGAGCCAGAAACCTTTTTCAATGACAGACAGTGTTCACTTATAGTCACTCAATTCCAAAAACTGGATTTTTTTTTTAAGTATTAATCTTAATTTCAGATCACATGAAATGCACCAGCAGACAACTGAGCATCCACGATGCTGCACTGTGGCCAGGTGGGGAAGGGGAGTCTCTAGGGGTTGCTCGGAGGGGGTCAGGGCAGTTTGCTTTTGGGTCCCTGTTTTGTGAGGTGAGACAGGGCTCTCATTTATCACAGTTTACGTTGCATTATCTAGAGGATTACAGTTTCAACTTTTACCTGCCCCTTCCCCTTCTCTTCTCTGCGGTGGAGCCTGGGTACTTCCCACACAGTAACATGTTACTACAGAGTAATTCAGCAGAGTCAAAACTATTTATGGCAGCAGCCAAAGTCTCAGAAAGTGCTCCCGTATTACCTAAACTTGCATTTTCTGTAATCTAGCATGAAAGGAGAGACTTTTCCCCAAATTATCTTCACATCTGATGAAACACCTTGAAGGCTTTGGAAAGGTGCAGAATAATACAAAATTCACAGCCAGTTCAAATTCAGACTCCCCTAATAAGTACCTGTTCTGAGACTGATTTCGCAGAATAGCTAAGACAGCCACTGTTCCTCCTGGGTGTTCTTGCAAAAGGAAACTCTCAAAGGAAGGAGAAAGAGAGATTGGAAAATCACTGAAGAGAGAACGGAAATGGGCAGGTTAAATTTGAACTACCCACTTACAACTTTCAAACAATAGTAGTATGGATTCTAGAGGTGGCTTATCCTAATGTGGCGATCCAGCAGCCAAGATGATTTGTTTCTGAAGGATGTAGTTCAAATTTTTTTGCAGCTAAGTGTCACTGACTAATGAAAATATATTGGTACAATACTTGTAGGTTATTGTTCCATGTAGCTGTACTTCTTAGCTGGGAATTTGTAAGCAGGTCATGACTGAAAGCAATATGAATGCACTCAGCTATTTAAATATTCAAAATATATCATGCTATATTTATTGGAAACAAAGTCTGACAAGATTGTATGTATACTAGGAACTGATAATAAAACATTACATTGCATTGGCACTGACAGTGTCAGCAACAGAGAAATTACAAACCTTAAATATTTATATAGTAAAATGAAATGCAACTATTAATGCTTCCAAGAAGCATGCACTGCAGTACTATAGATAGACATGAAGAATAGAGTTTTGGAATATCTCTAACAGGCCAATTTATCATTTTTACAGAATAGCTCTATGTCTGGCTTAAGAGTCTTAAGGAAATTAGAAAAAGAGTTGCAAAGAACCGAAGAGGTCTGAACACAAAAAATGGATATTCCTGAGGGCTTAAATATACATTGGAAAAATGAATGTCATAAGTAACCCATTTTTCTGGATTACTGATTTGTTTATGTTGATTTAAACACAGTCGATACACATATTTCTTTAAAATGCTTTAAAAGCCAACAGTATTTATGATTCTGCAGAAGATCATACACTTATTTTATTTCATTAATTTAATTCCTGGAAAAACTACACTTCAATGTTTATTATTTTTGGTGTGAGAAGACGGAGTAATAAAGACAACGGCCATTAAATGTAAGGTTAATGGTGCTTAAGGCTGGTTATTTTTTTCTTATTTTTGTTTCTGGAAGAAATGTTGAAGTCCTGTGTAGAGTGTTAAAAAGGAACCCTGGAAAGCTTCAGGATCTGGCCCATCATTCCATTTCCTTCGGCAGTCTAATGTAGTAAATGTTACTGGTGTAGTCCTGACTTCATCACTAACTAAAATCCCAAGGACTTCAGGACGGCTGGGGTTTTACTTTACTTAATCCCCATCGGGGTGAAATTATGCTGATTTCTACCCACTGATGAGAAAATTCTGCTCTTTCACAACACTACTAGTCAATAATTGTAAAGTTCTAGAGAACTGTGTGTATCAATTTGGATTATATTAAGGCATCTTGTCCAAACGGCTGGTGTAAAATTATAGTCTTTGTGAGAGACAGTGGCAACTAAGGAGATGGTGGGGAGTGCTGGGTTTCAGCTCCTGCTCCCTGAATTTTTCTGGGTTTTCTTTATAAACTCACTGGAACTTCCCAGAAATGCAGAATGGAAATCAGGTCTCCTCCCTTCCAGGGGAGGCTGTAGGTGATTGCCTCAGCTGGGGTTGCCGCATTTCTGCCTTCCTCATCTCTTTCCCTCCACGGGCCATGCTTCTGGCAGGAGCAGGACCCAGCACTGAGCTAGTGTCAGGAGAGCATCCAGGTGGAAAGCAACACAGTAAAATGAAGGAGCGCTCAGTTTTGGGTGTGATTAGCCCCCTGAACATATCACCTGGATGAACACCAGTGCCAGCACAGACACGGAAGGGATTGTGGGAGCTGGTATGCAGCACTGTGATACTCTCAGTTTAGATCAGCTTAAATTGCTGGGAAACCACAAACTGGGTTCTCACACAGCTAGGACAGAGCTAGGACATAATCTTCTGTGGTTATTGCCTTGTTTAACCCAGCTTTGGTGGAGATGTCCATGTGGGGACAGGGATGAATAGTAGAATCCAATCCTTTGTTATGGAGAATGCATTTGAAATACCGTTTTTCCATTACTGTATCCCATTGCTTTGAAAAGAGTTGACCAAAGAAGAGGACATGCCGGGCAAGTTTTTCTTCACTTGTTTTCCATTTCATGCCTTTGACAATTTTTTTTTTCTATTACACTTTAGCCCTGACTGACATCAGACCCTTTCTGGAGGCTACGGAAGAACGAATCTAGCACGCTGCAGAACAGGCAATGCACCAGCGCTTGCATTACATAGTCCTCAGGCTGCCCTGGCTCTGGGTCTCCATGCTGTCAGAAAGTGAGGAGACAGTTTAATCTGTTAATTTTAAGACACGCCTGAGGTATGACTAAAACCACAGTCATGGTTTCTGAGCTACAATGTATTAGAAAACGGATTGACACTGTCAGATACTTCTTTTACATTATGAAAGAGCTGCTGGGACCTGTGTGTGGCCAGTGATCCTCAGCTCTTCAAAGTTTCAGCCAGGCCTAGTTAGTCATTTGAAAGTGGAGGGGCTTGTATTTCGCTATATTGACCTGCACAACCTCCAAGCAGGATTTAGTCTGTCATAAATTGCTGCCTTTTATTCAACTATCAGTTTCAAGCCTTGAAAAAATAGATTTTTTTTTTCCTCATGTAGGCATCAAAATGCTAATATTGAGCTTAGTCTCTGTGACATAACATGCAAAGAAACACAGTCAAGCATTTGAGTTCAGGTTAATGGAACTATATAGTGCCTGAACTGCATATTTTGTTTCTTATTTTACAAATAACGTGACCACTTGTTTCATTTCACCTTGGTGGATGAAAGCCTTTTACAATTCTGAATGTGGATGCTTCTTAGAAGGCAAAATAGTCATTTGGTGTTTCTCCTCAAAGTTATCGTGCAGCAATAGAAATATCGTACTTACGCCTAGAAAATGGCTGATTACAAATTTTAGGCTTAACTACCCTCAGCTTTCAGGGAAATCCAGGGGATTCAGATGACTTTGTAGTCAGAAAATATCACTTTAAACAAACTGCAATGTTGCAGTAATTGTTTCTATTGTACACAAGGGCTTAATCTCATCCTCTAACCTAGGTAAATAGACAGGTACAGATAAAATGGAAAACACATTTGTATTCTGCATGTTCTTCATGTCTAAATGTTTTTCTATGGGAAATACTGTGGTAGAACTGATAATGAATGCTTTAGCGCCTTTTTGTGAATTTGCAGTCAAATTGTCTGCTCCATTTTAAGAAAAATCGTTCTTGGTTAAATGAGCCCCAGCAGGTTTGCCTAATCCTGGGCTGGGGTTTCTTTTTTGCCATTGAAGTGAGATACTAAATATACCATTTACAAGTAAATATGCAGTTTATAGTGATGCCACTATACCATCTGGTAACATATAAGCATTCCTGGAGCTCAGGGCAGCAGCTCCCAGCACTGTCAAAGGCCCGAGTCTTTCAAATGGAAATGAGTGTCAGCAACAGCATTTTATCCCTACTACTTAATGGCCAGTGGCAGGGGGAAATGCGGGGATATTTCACATCCCATGTTTCACATCACAGCTAAATCCAGTATGAAAAATGTAGTATTCAAGCATATTTTAAGACTTTCCATCATGCTGTAGAGGGTTTAGAGTTTACAAAAAACTCATTGCTCATTGTAAGCAAAGCTATGGTAGTTCATGTCAGACATCATATTTCTCCAGTATTTTTCTATGCTTTTTTGTGGGGAAGAAGGAGGGGAAAAGTGCCTAAACTGGATCAGCTCTGACATTTTCAAAAGAAAATAACTTTTTCAGAATAAGAATGATCTTAAACTCTAGGCAGTATTTGTTCTGACAGCATATTTCAAAACAATGCTGCAAATGTACATGTACAAAAGCAAATTGTATTCATTTAGCCTTTATTTTTATGATGACAATAAATATATTGATGATATTTTATTCATCAATCGAAGAAAAAATGTACCAGTCAATACAAATGGGTAAGGAGAGTTTTATAGGTCTATTTATTATACAGTGTCATAACTTTGACAAGCATAATCAATGTCATTTTACTTTATTGCCCAATGCCATGGATGAACATACCAAAATAAATTGGCAAGGAGTGCAAAATTTTAGAGGAATTTTCATGACAGTTCTGAATATTTTATAAATATTTCTATTGTATGACTTGTCCTTTGTAAGCCTATTGTAAGGCTTGTCCTTACTGTTAAAGAACTGAGCTCTCTCTCTATAATTTTATAAGGATTGAAAGTATCCTCTCTACCTGGTATTTGTAGCTTTATTGTGACATTACAGTGCTTACAACATCTGATGCCTCTAATTTTATTCTTACAGCAGAGGGTAATCATTTTCTGTTCTGCCAAACCTGATTGGCAAAACATGACTAACTGAATTTTGATGCAGTCAAGAGAAAGGAAGAAAACACACATACAGCAATCCTTGTCTAAGGATCTGAACAGCCCTACATGGTAGTGACACTGAAACATTTTCTTGCAGTAATGTGTGCTATTCTTTTCCTCAGGGAGTGATTTCATTCCATACAGAGATTTTCTAAACCCTTGCTTACTACGGTGATTGGTTTAAGCTTGCTTCTAATATGCAATGGTAGCAACACTCCACATAAACAAAAATCCTTCAAATACAGAGTAATATTTTCTAGGGATCCTGAATGACTTAGGCACTTTGAGCCAGACTTTTAATGGCATTTATGGAGTCCACTGATGGTTCTTAGTCAACACATTTGACAGAGATCTGCTGCATTCGCAGTTTCATGTCCCACTGCTTCTAGCTCCAACACAAGCCTTTGCTTTCCATGACCAGAACCTGCCAGGGTCAGCTTTCTCGGCCCTCATTTTTCAACCAAATTTGACAAAGCTGACAACGAGCACTGAACATTTACGTAGCATCAGTTTTCAAATCCATTACAAGTACAAGCTTTCTAATTAAGCTTCTTAACAGTAGCCTAAGAGCTCTTCAGGGGCACAGTGCTGTCGGCAGAGCCTGCAAGTCTCTCTGAAATGTTGCTCCCTGCTGCTGTCAGGGAGTGTCACAGCCATTTGCTCCACAGTTCTGCAGTCTGGGCTCACCTACGTCAGTTTTCTGTGGATTTTTCTTTTGCATCTGATACCCATAAGGGGAAGTAACGGATGCAGTGTCTTTATTCCCTTCCTTTGGGGAGCTGGAGGAAGTCAGGCTTATTCCTCTTCGCCTGACACCCATCAGAGGTAGCAAACTCATAAGGACCAAGAAGAACCATTTTGGAATACCATGGTAAATTTTTAAGCATTACTTACTATCAGAGATACACATTGCTTCGTTTTTTTGAGCAATGTCACGTTTCAAAGCAAACTAATGAATTTTGTGTATCTTTCTACAAATCCATGCCCCATCCTCCCTGACTCTTAATTTATTAAGTTTCCTTTGTGGGGCCACTTCATGAGAGCATCACTGGTGTAGTACAAATGCAAGTACATTTTCCTCTTGGTTGTTTTGAAAAATAGTAGGGCAGACATGATAAAAATTTAGCAGCCCAGAGCTTACTATGATATGAACAACCCTTACCTTTCAAATGTCTTCACCAAAACAATCACCTGACTTGTATACTTTTTACATTTAAGAAAACATAAATCAGCTAAGTCTTTCCCTATAACTTGTTGGCATATTTCTATCTATTTGCTTACAGTCTTCTGTCCCTGAATCTCATTATAATTCAATAAGGGCTACTTATTTCTGCTTAATCATCTTGTTCTTCTCCTTTCTGCTCATCGTCTTCTGTGAAAGGAGCTCTAAATGCAAGACTTGTCTAAAAAGAAAGATCAATCAGGCCTTTCAGTGTTCGCACTTTTATTTTGCTACTGTTAAAAGGGCTTAGATAATTTTTGTTCCCTCTCCTCCAAGCCTGAAAACAGCTTTCACTAGTACTTCCTTATCATTCATAATTCAGAAACTGGTTATAATCTGTTGTCCTGCTTTGGTTATAATGAATTCTGCCTGTCCAAGAAGCAGAAGGCTGGGCACAGAGAGAAACTTGCAGATGTCCCTGCATACACTTATATTAGATAAACTTTTCACTTATAGAGTTTAAATTTTTATCCCAGTGATTGGTTAATGAATCATTTGAAAACCAGAAATATTTTGTTTAAATCAATACCCTTGTTGTAAATTTCCACCTACTTAAGCAACCACCACTTTTCTGTTGATGCATTGTTCATTCATGACTGATTTGCTTTGGAAGATCGTTCTGCATGCTGAGGCTGGTTATTTATGTTAAATGGCATGGTTTCCTTTTTATGATAAAAGATCAAAATATTTTAAGTAGAAGACTGAAGAATAATGAGCTTCAAGTATCAGTTTTGTATCAATACCTACAATTTGTTAAATTAGGCAGCCGAGACATACTTACTTACCCATGACAGCTGTACAAATATTTGTGATCAATCAATATTTGAAGCCCTTTTAGTCAGAGAGCTATGGGGTTTTGATCATGATAATATGCACCAATTGATTCTCTCAGATTTTACCGTATCAGATTGGCTTAAAATTGTAAGATTATGTTAAAGGAACAAACAATCTTTTCACAAGACCTCTGTCTCATTTAGTGGATTAGAATGGATTCTGCTCATTTACTGGCATTTATTCCGTATTTTGTTTCCCCTTTATTGTTTGGTGTATATTCTATACCTTATTTATGACACACAATACAGTCTTACACTCAAGACAGGTTTATCCATGTCCTCACAACTTCGCTATGGTTTTCACACAAGTTTCACAGCCGTATGGATTTTTCCACAGGCCCTCAACTCTTCCCTATGGAAGATTTCCATTTATGTGAGCTCAGATTAGCAAGGAATATAAATCATCCTGTAGAAGTGACTTCTGCTTATAATTATTTCCCAAACTGTTAATGTTTGTGTCATCTGAAAACATTTTGAGTAATGATTCATATTTTCTTCCTTGTCATAGATGAGAATATTAAACAGCACTAAGCCAAAAAGAGATCTCCAGATGATTTGACTGTTAACAGTCCTTTTGGATGATGATTTTTTTCAGTTAATCCTATAATTTGAGATATACTATTCCATCAGTCTGTAATCCATTTGTAAAGGATTACATTTTATCTCATATAATGCTATTATTTTAAGCAAATAACATTAGGTCAAATGTTTTTAGAAATCTGATGATATCTATCCTTTCTACCATTAATGAATCCGTCTGACAGAGAAACAGTTTTCTGGAAAAACATTGCCTTTGAAAACCAAATTGCAAGCTATAATTTTTTACTGAGATTCTTGTCAAAGTGATGACATAAGCACAATTTAAAAAATAAAAAAAAAATTTAAACTTTAAAAGGTACGAAAACGAAGTTCATAAGCTATTAAAGTATTCAACTTTCTTTCTCTTCATCCCCTCTGAAAGTTATTTTCTAGAGTTGTTTCTCCAGGAATTCTGGCATTTTCTGTGCTTTCTGAAAACATGTAGAAAGGAAGATTTGTGATCAAGTTTGAGAAATGTTATCAGAAAAACAGAAGTATCCAAGACAAAAAAAAGGGAATTTTGTCACAAAAGCTCAAACAAGAAAGGATAGTTAACCTAACCAATTACACACGAATAGACTTGTTCAACAAAATCCTTTGCAAGTGTCATATGGGTATTATAGGTTGTTGGGATTCATCTCATTTACCAAGAACTGGTTCAGACAAAAGAACAGATCTGTAGTTTATTAAACTATTCAGAAATTCCATTTGCTCAGTTTTTATAGGTATAGACAGTAAACTTTGAGTGATTTCCATCTGGAACTGTGAATCAGGGTCAGGTTGGCTTGATTCTGAACTACAAGTTGCTTAAGATCCCCAAAGTTGTGGTGCCTCAGCTCAGCCTCGAGAAGGAGTGGAAGGCCCTTTGCTTATTAAGCTGTGTGTGGCTGCCCACTGCTGAGGTGTCAGCTCTTACCGCTGTCTTACTTTGCATACCACGGGAAACCCGACCCTTGCTGCATTTCAGCCAGTGGCTGTGCCAGCCTCATTGGAAAGGCACAAAAAGTCAGGGGAGCAGCAGCAGCAACGGCAGCAGTAGCTTGCTGGTTTACGGGATGTGTGACAGGAGATTTGGAGAAGCAATTGCTTGCTCCACATTGGTTTATGCACCTACTATATCCTATTGGCACTTTTGCTGCTCCAGTGACATCACCAGCTGTAACAGGAACACAGCAGCAATGATGATATCCTTTTCAGTCTGATTTGTAGTGGCTAAATCCAATTCCATTTAATTTGAAGATTTTATCTGAGGTTTTACTTGCTATCTGGAGACTCAAGGAGCAGAAAATGGCTTACCATTAATTATGAATATCTATGACAAACAGAAATCCAATGACAAATCCTGCTGGCAAAACCCCCCTAATACCTAGTACACATAGGTCACACCTATTTTGTTCCTCTGGACTGATTTGTCTGTCATACTGATATCAGCTTCTTTTATGATCACTTTTGGTTTTATGTTATTTTCGATTAGCTCGTGTTTTAGATCATTAGTTCAACAAATAACCTGTAGCCCAATGATAGATAATCTGTGCTGAGCAAGCATCATTCAACCAAGTCCTGACAGTTCTCCCTGATTTAGTTTCTAATATTCATTTAAAACACTTTAAAGAAGAAGTTAAATGAACATGAAAATTGTTCCCTGTTCCATATTTTGTATATCTATCATCTGTTAGACACCCACACCGAGCTCCCTCGTTCTAATCAATCATATTGTGCAAGTTATTATATTTGTATTACATAGAGAGATAATTATACTTTCATTCTTTAAGTGCTGCCGTACCTGCTATCCTTCCTTGTATGCACAGCCCATGACCATAGGAGTAGATCAATACTGATTTCTATTTAAAAATTGACCTTTGAATGCCATTAATTTATCAATTTTAAAGTTTTTGTAGAGTTTAATGTTGCAAAAATGTTTTATAAATTACCTACTAACTTATCCTTCACCTCTAAAGTCTCCAAAACTTGGTGAAAGAAGTCAGTTTTGGAGTGTTGAGTATTACTGGAAAGACACTATTTGGGTATTGTTTAAAAGTGTTAATGCAAAGAACAATGGTCTCTGTCAGCACTGATGGCCTACAGAGGAAAATCAGTTAATTACTACACTGGAGAAATGGCTATCGTATTATGGAAGTGTATGTATGTATGCACTACTGTGGTTTTATGCCATGTAGTTTCTCATCAAAACAGAGAGAAAAAGGAGGGTGAAATGAAGGTGGAGGGAGAGAGAGAGATTAGAAAACTGTTGAAAGTTTGCTTGGAGCTCTGGTCCATTCCCTGATTATTTGCCTGTCTACTCCACACATACAGTTACTATTTTTCTTGAACAGGTTGTTGTTTTTCCCATTTGAATGGCTCTGTGGAATAGGGAGTGGAGTCCAGAAACCTATTACAACCCCCTAACCCAGTCCAGCCCACCTGGTGAAATACTGAGGAGGCTGCACTGCACAGGGCAGGCAGGGTCCTACACTGGGCTCAGGTAGTGGCGCACTGTGTCTGGGACCTCCACCCCAAGGACCCTGCACTGCCTGGGAACTGGACACAGAGGGTGGAGTTCAAGGGAGCCAACTGCCTTCAAATTACACAGGGCTTCTACACCTACACAAAACATATATACATATGTGTGTATATATATGTGTGTATATACAGACACACACACACATAAAAAAATACACAGATAGTATACATGCACATATACAGGCACGTATTCCATATGTACAGATACTGGGGAGGGACAGGTGCTTTCTGCAGGTTACATATCTTTGACATATACTATAGGAGGGGATAAACTGTCCTCTCTTCAATACTGGAGAAAATGAACAACTAGTTTAGGTAGACATATCTAGATGGCTAAAATAATGTGCAAGGAAGTCAAGCCTATGAGCAGTAAGAAGGCTCTCTGGAGCTCTTACTATCACGCTTACAAGCCTGGTGTCATGCATAGGCCACAGCAGAGCATATTTATGCCTAGATAACTGCACACACTGTGGCTGGTGGAAGCAGTGGCCTATGGCCCGTTCTGCAGCTGAGCATGCACTCCGTGCTGCGTGAATGTGAGGTCCTGTGTCCAGTGCTAGACACCAGCCAATTTCTCTAAGTGAGCATCTCTAAAGCTAACTTTAGAGCAAAGACAAGCCATTGAATTCAGCCTACTGATGAGACTCATGTGGCAAGCACCTCCGCAAGAGGAGATGCAAAAAGCACCAGTTCTCAACTGTCAGATGACTGCCTTTCATCTGTGACATGGTTTCCAACTTTAACACTGTAGACAGGCTTAGAGTGTACTAGCACATAGGGCTGCCATGAGTGGGTTTAGGATTGACAGCTCATTGACTCAACCATTTAATAAGCCCTAAATTCACGTCAGGAGGCTGAGAGCAAAGATGTAACAGACAGTAAGAGACCAATATTTTGCATTGCTAGCTATCAAGCTACACCACTGCCAGAACCGTGTAGTAGTTCAGAAAAGAGAATAATGGTTCACAGACCTAAGGCAGTCTGAGACCTAAGACTGAGGCAGTCCAGCTGGCAAATGCCCTGCGGGGCTCAGGCACAATTACGAGACTGCCAAGCCCAACAGGCACCTATTGCAGCAGAGGGTCTAATGACCCCACGTACAGCAAGCAGTACAGTTGCAACACTGTGATGAATAATTTTCCTGACAAAGGGTCTTGTTTTAGACACCAAAGAGCAGGTTCTGCCTACCAAACTTTAGGCCTCTATCCATTGGCCACACTTTGTCCATCATATATACATACATACAGATGGATAGAGGGAGAGACAGTGATTCAATCCAAAGTCCATCATGTCACTTATGCATATTAAAGTGGGGTGAATCTGGGCCATGGAATATTCCCATGCTATTATTATCCAGCTTGAGCTTTTGGGGAAGGAAGAAAATCTCTCAGAAACATAAAAGCAAAATAAAATGAGCCAGTAGGGGAGTTTTGATGTTACTGTAGTCATTGTCTCAAGGAAGTTTTATTTCATTTTCCTACGTATTTTCTTAATGGTGCTCATTTATACAACTGAACATTGTAATTTCAAGAGAGAGGCAAAATATTGAGTTGAAGATCATAAAATCCCTAAAAAGTTGCATTTTAAGAGTTCTATACTCACCAAAGCTTGTTTTATTTGAAAGTCTGACTTCTTAGAGAAGTTGTTTCTCAGTGTTTCCTTAAAATCTGTGGACTATGCGTAGTTAGCAGATTCATATGAATTTTGCTATCATCTTCATTATCCTACCACTGTAAGCCAATTTAGCGGCTTATCAGTACTAAAACACTAAATAGCTGTCTTCCTTCCCAGGCTCTTTTCCTTAGTCTTATTATCACTGACAGTGGAGACAAGCCATTAGAGATGGTAAATTTCCCTGCAAGGCACTTTTTGTTTACAGATGCATATCTCTTGTAAGAATGAAGACACAGAAAAACATCTTTTGAGAGAAATCTGAAAAAAGAAACAAACAATCCTGTAGTAAATCACCAATGGCAAGTACATTTTTTGAAACTGCAAGGGAGAAGCAATATATACATGCAAAAATCTCTTGTTGAATTGGAAGTTCAATAGCATTCTCTACTCCTGCTCAAAAAATGACAAGGGCATGCCCAAAATCCATATGTACCTATAAAGTGAATGTGTTTAGGCAAAACAGTTTTCTTTTTCTGAGTGGAGGAAATTTGTTGTTGTGTCAGCTTTTGAACCCTTAAGTCATGATGTCAGTTGTTATCAGGCAATAAATCCACGCATTACTCTTTTGGGATTTGCAGTAAAAGGATGGAAGAACTATTCTGACAGAGGGAATGCTTCAGTGTAATGGAAAAATACTGGAAATACCAATCTCTTGACCATTGCAGCTTATGGCAGCCCTTGCTTGGGAGACAGCTGTCCAACTTAGCCATGTGTCACATCAGTTAAGTCAATGTTCACAGGTTAAATATTGAATTGTGCATATATATGAAATATATAGCAATACCTGAGCTAAGAAAGAGGCAGAAGATAAAGAGGCAGAATAGCCATAATGTCCAAATATCGTGTTGAAATAAAGCAACTACATTTATATTTAGTCATCTAACTATATAACTTGTTTGCAGTAATGGGATAATGTATTCTGGTCCCACTGACAAATTCTAGCTGGAGATTAGAACTGGGAGTAGGTAAAACACATACTAAATCAACTAGCCATTTCTTAGGTAAGAGCTCAAATTATGTTCTCTCCTATCCCTTAATTAAATGCATAAATATGAAGGTCCATATTAAATATTTTCAAATTTTCTGTTTTGTGAACTGAGCTTGTGTGTCAACAAGCTCAGCTTTTCCTTATGTAAAACAAATGCAATAATACTATTTTTTTCCTGAAATGCATGGACAGGGGATTCCTTGCAAATGCTAGGTATGATTGTGATTTATCAAGATCATTCCCCAAAGAAACCAAGCTGGTTTGAGAGTGGCAGAATTAACAGGAACTTCTGTTACCATGGCAAGTGTGGTTCTTTTTCTCACAGCAAACGTCAAAGCACCTTTTCTAGTTTATCCAGTTGTGATACAAGAGTGCCTAAATGCTGCACATCCTACCTTGATTTAAGTCACGTGCAGATTTAAAAATCATTGGTGATTTGTTATGTATTACCAAGTAGCATGCAGCATGGCAATTCACATTTTTTAAAGGAAGATCTTGAACCTGATTCTGATCTTGCACTGACCTTATACCTGTGTGGCACCACTGATGTCAATTATATTACTTCTCTGAATGATGCTGGTACCAATTCGATCAGGAAGAGACTCACGATAAGTAGATTGTGAATGACTGGACATGATGTGCTCTCCTTTTAGGTTTTGGCTGGAGGTACTAAATCAATTTTCTAAAGTGCCATACATCTTTATAACTGTGGATTTTTGTCTCCATTAGTTCCAGTTATTCTTGTTTCCCTGCCTGTCTTTTTTCAAGAATTCTCCTGCAAACATTATTGCGATGGCACATTACCATTGCTCTTTCTTGTCTACAAAATTGGAGTAAATGTTTACAGCATAGTTATATGGTGGAATAGTGATAAAAATCTGAATGTTAACATAAGCAGGGAGGTATTGCACTAGGCTGGTACTTGCACACTCAAGCTAGAGTTCGGAGCATATCAGAATAATGTGGGAAGTTTTTCTTCTACTCTGGGGCTATGAAAATTTAAATCTGCTGGGGCCATCTCGATTCATGGAAGAGAGATAAATGAATATAAATATAAAATGTTACCCACTGTCTTCTTCATATTTGACTGAAAAAAGGGACAGGAAAAAGGCCAAGATTGGAGAATGCGAGCATTTGGATAGTGCTATTGGAAAGACATAGTTACTGACCACCACCACTCTTTCACTCTCACATGGCCTTTACTGACATCAACTGATTGACTCCTTATGGACCGTTGATTTTGACTTTGCAAAGTTTTTTCTGGCTCATTACTCTCAACTGGCTATTGTTCTTCATTTATAGCTACCTTTTGGTCTGCCTAATTTGTATCCTCATGCCTAGTACTTTTGGTTCACTTCCTGTGCTGAAATCTTCCTGTAATGTTAGTTGAATCTGTGGGCGATCTTAAAGTGGAGGGTCAATAACAAGGAGGTGGATCTCTTTTGCCCGTGCAATACCCTTTATGCTTATAGCACTTAAATAATGCTCTTGGAGTGGTGGTGTTGGACAGACACTTTGTATGCACAGAAGTCAGCTTTGGAAGAAATACCACTGCAGCCCTTCTCCAGCCCTCAGAGACCAGAGCTAACGGTGTCAGCAGCTGGCTGCAGCTCAGGGCCCGGCTTGGCAGTGGGTGATAAGCACTCATGGCAAGGCTTGCATGCTTGACGAAGGTTACAGTAGTCGTAGCTGATATTCAGCTAGATACCTGCTAGATTCCAGACTTCTTTTTCTTCTAGAATTTCATCCAGCTCTTGCGAAAAATGCAAAGCACCTCTGCTAGGTGAATGCCCACTCAACCAAGCTGTGTTGGCTTGAACAGAAATTTCTTTATCTATGGAGCACTTCCCAGCACATGGTGCACATGCAGCTCCAGAAGATGATGTGGAAACACCAAAGATAGATACTGCCTCTTTCCAGCTCGGTCTTCAAACATAGGGAACTGCAGGGAAGCCCTAGGGAGTGCTGGGAATAAGCCCACATGAGCTTGTTGCTCGTCTCATGCACAAACAGTCTAGCCAGGCACACAGTACTCTTGCAGAGACCAGGGCGCTATGCTGAGTGGAGTAGCAGGAAGGGCCTTGTCTGGCAATAGAGAAGACATTTGGTGGCACTTAGCTGGTCTGGTTACTCTTGAAAACTGTAGTGCACGATAATTAGCATGTGGGCCAGGAGCTGTCACTAGGCTGACACCCATGCTTCTCAATGTAACTCATACACATTTTCTATTTGGGGTGGAGGAAGCAGAATGGCAAAACTGGCAGAAGAGCTAGCTTTCTGCTGTTTGACAACTCCAAAATTCACAAACTCTCTGACAGGAATAAAAACAAACCAATACTACATAAAGGTGCTTAAAAGATAGAAAAAATCCCTTATATTTACCTACCTCAATGCAGCTAGAGATCACATTTTCTGATAAAGTGTTCACTTTTAAGACCTGAGCTTGAATTTGGCGAACCCTCTGGCAGAAATACCCATGAACTTCAAGCCCATATCTGGGTTATAGGAATGAATATAATTCTCCCTCTTTTTCTCAGTTTTGTGTGCCAGCCAAAGGAGCTTATGGAAGAGAATAAACACATGAAACATTCAAGTGTGCAGAAGAGAAGAGAAGATTAATTATCACAGAGGCAGCCACAACTTCATAGGGTTCAAGTGGCGAAAGTCCTCAAATGAAATCCTGCTATTCTTCTGCCAGATTCTCGTATATGTTATAGCATTGCAGCGGGATTTCCAGGCTCGGCTTGAATGTGATTACCTGGCAAATGTACCATTTCTTCAACTGCCCATCTACTGATGATGCCCAGGCCCTATAGCCTGCAAGGCACAAATATGTGTTTCAGCACTACAAAGAGGAACAAGCACAAACAAATAAAAGATTCATGCAGAAGCAGGGTAGCCTCCTTAGTATAAATGACATTTCTTGTAATTTCATTTGCAGGATGTTTCATTTCTGATGTAAAGGTTATACATTCCATCCGAAATCTCTTTTGACAGAGGGAGGTGCAGTATTTCCATGTTTTCCTTAGCAGCAGCCCTTTATCACCATAAAGGAAAAAAACCAATTTTTATTGTGTCTTGTCTGTGGCCATTTGCACTACATTTAAGAAATGCTGGGAGCAACAGAATTCAGCATATTAAAAATGTAAAATAGAGCCCAAGTAAAAATGTAAAATAGAACCCTCCAAGTATGAGGAGCAGATAGTGGCTTGTGTGACAGATCGCAGAGCCATAGGATGTTGGTTACATCTACTATGGCTACAGGATTGCCTCCATCTGGTCAGGTCCTTGGATTTATTGTGCACTGGCCTCTGCATTAACATGTGGGATGACTAGATCTGAGCTGTGGTGCACACGTGCAGCCATGTTCTACAGGCTATGGCTGAGACCTTTGTGAGCATATCAAAATATGAACCATGACCTTCTTTCATGACATTCCCTCCGCAGATTTTGTCTGCATCCCTCTGACCGAAGTGGTGAGTGAGACTTGCTGAAGAAGGATGAAACCTTAGATCCAGTCCACAGATCTGCAGCTCCCTTGGGATCCATGTAACATAAATGACTCTGGAAATGTGTCCCCTTCCTTGCAAGTAACACTGAAATGCATATCCCTTGCACAGTGTTCCTCAGGTCTTCCAACATGGGAGATGATCACTGCAAAAGAGCCCCCACAAGGGAGATAACATGGCTCCTGGCTTTTGTCAGAGCTAACCAGAGTAGTGTTTTCTCTCCTGACTGAACTAAAAGTGCTGCTGTAATTTACTTAGCTATCCCAGAATGGCTGTTGGTAGGCAGGAAAGAAAAAAGGCCTGTAGGCAATTGAGATGGACAGCAAGTGGAAAAGAACAATTCTAATAAATGTCTGCTGTTTGTAAACATATAACTCAGACTTGAAGCTCATTTCCAGGACTTTCGTAATTCAAAAAAAAAAAAAAAAAAGAAAAAAAAAGAAAAAAAAAAGAAAGAAAACAGGTTGGAGACTTAGAGCTAAAGCAAGTGCCATGCACTTAAATATTTTTAGTATACACAGTGAAGAATGCTCTACAGATAAAGCACTCTGGTTGTGAAACAGGGCATTTGATAAAACAGAAATGCAGCTGAAATCTGGGATGGTGCACTCCTTAAACCCTCTGTGAAAGCAGGAAAAGAACTACTATCTAATTCATATTCAATTTGCTTCAAATCAAACTCTAACTAAAAACCACTAGTTTATGGTTCAGGTAGTCCATTTGTTCTTCCCTAAGCAGCTGATTTAGAGAAAAAAAAGCCTAATCATTACAGCTTTCTGAACCCTTGAAGCTTTTGATTTATTAGTAATCTCAGCTGTGCTAAAGGAAGTATATTCCATCTTATTTAATACCTTATCTGCCCACTGTGATAAAAAACTACAGCAAAAATTCAATGCCACCCATTCACCCCTAATATTTGTGCAAACCATAGCTGCCTAGAAGGAAAACACTCTCTTCTTTTGTTTTGTTCTCCTCTAACTTCTCCAGGAAATGAGGAGCATTGGCTTTTCTGGCAGCACCGATTAAATAAGCAGGTTTGTGGAAAATTACACAACATCCTACATTTTAATCCAGTTGCATGAAGCTATATTCCTGTGATGATCCCCAGCATGGGTCTGCTGTTTCGTAAAATGGGAAAGTAGTAGAGCTGATCTGGTAGAGGCCCTATATATGATAATTGCATACAGGTTAAGTGTTTTGCAAATTTGCAGTGTTTCATCATCCACTTTCTTTTTTCCGCCTGTTCAGTTTGGCATACAGAGCATGCTGAAGGTGACTTGTCTAATCTGCAGCAGCTGGAACGTCCTGCAGTCCCCACACAATCGTTTCCTGTCATTTTTAAATGAAGCTCATGGAGACAATTGTTGTTCCATCAGAGGTGGCTCACAGTACCATGGATTCTGTCAAGCAGCAACTTAATTTCTGCTGATGTGTTTCTTATGCAATAAAACCCCAAGGAAGTCATGTTTCCTGCCTGTCAGTAGCCAGTGCAGAGCAATGAGAGGTGCTCTCTTTCACCCAAATAAAACAGCATTAAGGTGCAAGGAAAAAATAGGTGGGTGTTTTTGTAATCCATCTCTCCCACTGTTTGACTCCAGATGGTTCATGCAAGAGTTGAGCTCTGTCGAAAGCTACCCCTGCCCCATATGCCAGCAGTATAGCTATCTGCAAATGGACCCTGAATTCACAATGGGATTTAGGCATCAAACTTCCTTCCTGTAGGTGCCACTGACATCCTATCCCCCATAAGACTCAGTTGCTCACACTTCAGCTAGCTAACACCCTTGGTGCCATCCATCCATCTAGGACACATCCAGTGCCCCGTTGGCTTCTGAGCAGCCTTGTTTTTGTAGATTTTTCTTACTTTTGGCACATTACAATATGGTAACTTTCTAGTAATTCTTTCACTGCTTCCTGGGTGTTTTTTTCTTTTTTTTTCATTTACAAATTAAAAAAGCAAGTCTTTCTTTATGAGCTTGAAATTCAGTAGTTTGCTGGGTTGAGACTTAAAAGAGAGTAGTGCTGAAAAACATCTGTAGCATGCTCAGTAGGTTATTCCTAAACTGCAGGGTAAAGGAGCTCAAGGTGCTGTGCTGGTGTTAGGAGACAATTCACTCCCCCAGCTCCATATCCTGGTTTTTACGGTAGAAAAATGGTCGTCCGAGCCAAAGGGATGTATCAAGATGAGCAAGTCTCAGGATGGACAACCAGAAC
Source organism: Dromaius novaehollandiae (assembly GCF_036370855.1). Taxonomy (NCBI): domain Eukaryota; kingdom Metazoa; phylum Chordata; class Aves; order Casuariiformes; family Dromaiidae; genus Dromaius; species Dromaius novaehollandiae. The sequence goes on along the minus strand of NC_088098.1, from coordinate 133,044,234 downwards.
TTACTATGCTGCTGTTTACCATATATAACCTATAAAGTATTTTCTTTTCAAATATGCCATTTTCTGCACATTTTTCTTAGACCTGAACTCTCATTTTTACTTTCCCTACTTTTAGTTTCTGAAACAAAAATTAAGACCCAAGTGTTTGACTTTTACTGATCTCAGTTAAAGTACTTTGGAGCACCTTAATTTTACTCCCTATTTGTCTGGATACTATGACTAGAAATTTCAAAACTCTTTGGCACCTCTACCTGGGGTGAAAATTTCAAAATCACTCAGTGTGCTGGGTTACAAGAAAGCTAGATGATCCACTTTCCTATAGATGATCAAGCGACCAAACTGCTTTGGGAATGGTTGTGTTTCTTACAGCATTAGCCCTGTGCTCTTTAATAATTTGCATTTTTAGCTAGCTGGTTGGCTCACATGGAAAGGGTTCAGACCAGTGATTCTGAAGGATATTTCCTATTGGCCTACTCTTCTTACTAGCATCACACCCTTCCAGCTCTGTTACTCCTGTCTCCCTTCCCACATCTTTTGTCTTTGCAGAACTACGTGAAGACCATTTAACACTGAACATAGAGAAATTCAAGCTCTGACTCAAAGCAGTTCTTAGGTGCAAACTCAGGGACATGGACCAGCTGGATGTGGTGTTGGATTCCTTCAGAAAATGAGGGAATGGGTTCCCCATGGTTCTTTTCCATGGGGGAAGCAGTGGGGCGGGGGGGTATTAAAGAACGTCATGTGCGTGGTGAGCTGGAAACAGTCATCTGTTGTACTGAAACACAGAACGTCCTCAGAGACGGGAGTTATGGGGCTGGCGCTCCACCACATTTCTTCTTCCTACTAGGGAGCCACATTTATTTAGCAGAAGAAGTCCAGTGCTAATGCAGCTTCCCTCAGCTGATCTATGCCTATCCATGTGCAGGCACAGCTCACATGGCAGGCCAGGACAGCCCAGCAGTGGCTAAGCTAGAGAAGATTTATCTAGTTTGGGTGCTATAAATAGACACAACTTTGCAGCCAGTGCTTGGGCTGCTGGGGTTGCCAAAGAAGCACTGCAGCATGGTTATAACCTGCATGTAGCTAGCCAACATAAAACTGGCACCGGTGACTTGCACAGCACTGCATAACATAACTACATAACTTTCTGCCCTAGGAGGGACTGCTTTCATATAGACTTGGGACACAGTCACAGACTGATATAAGGAATATTGCTTTCTGTACTGGATATGTTCTGTGGTTGAAAGTGGGAGAGATGGTATTTTTCCTTTGTGCTGTCAGTGCAGTATCTTTAATTAACAAAAAATCACTTTGCGGTACAAAACTTCAAAAAACAATACAATTTGGCTAATCTTCATCCTGCAAAGGGATCTGTTTTCTCTACAAGATTTAACAAATCAAAGTCATCTCATCCCAGAGGAGCCATCTATGCTTGTTTCCTTATCCTTTTTCACCTTTTTTCTCAAAAGGCAGATTTTTCTTGTTTGGCACATTGTTTTAAAGCTTCTTCAGAAGAAATGGGTTAATTTCCACAGTAGCTTCAGCTGACGTTTTGCAGCTCTTTGTCTTTCATTGATCTGAGTTTGAGTCACCATTTCTTACAACTTCCATAACTGTTTGCTGCTTTTAGTACAGTAAGATCCTACTCCCTTTCCCCTCCTGCCATTTCCATTGTCATATATGGAAAACTGTATGCAGAACAGAAACCTGAAAGGTAAACAAATGAACCAGGATGCTATAAATGCCAGAGCTGCAACCAAAACTTAGCTGAGATACTCACATACCTACTACCTCAGTCAAAGAGAATAAACTGTCTATTAACATAGAAGCCCATCTGTAGCAAAATTTTAGACCTCTAGGTTTATTCTGGGATACAAAAGCTTATACTGTTAGAATATTTTATTCTAAATATACCCCCTGGGCTTTTAAATCTAAGGTGAACTACTTCAGAGCAAAATGGTCTTCTGGACCAAAACAGACTGTCTCATTATTGTTACCACAACCAATGTGTGAGACAAGGACCTCTTCTCAGAAGCCAAAAACTTGAAAAGAATTATCTTAACCTTGCCTCCATCCCATTTTTCATTATTTCGTTTGCTTTTATTTCAGAGTTTTCTTCAGCTGGGAGAGTTAAAGGAGTCTTAAAATAATTTCTTTTAAGCAAGGACAGTGCCTGCACCTTTTCACTCAGTTTTGCAAGAATGGCCAATAGGCCTTTACACGTGAATAAAATCTTATTTTTCTCCCTAGCTTTCTTCGGTTATTTCTGTGAATTACTTGCTGAAAAAGTACCTAGGTTGATGACTTGCAGTCTGGATCTTGATCAGCACCTGCAGGTGTTTCTCTCTTGTCTCCCAAAATTCACATCCATCCTTCCCAAGGTCCCACCATAGCTATGCTGAAAATGACTTCTGTACGCTCAGACTGGTGGGAAAATCCATGCACTGGCCCCTTTATCTGACCTTTTCTTTATGGCCGTTCCCACTGCTTTGCTGTTTCTGGACCTTTAGAGGGTACTTCAGTGAGTTAATGCAATACGCGTTCTCTGTAGGGATCTGAGGTAACAGGAAGAGATTATGTGAAGTGTTTACTAAGAGGCATTTTCCATTTGCAACACTCAACTTCATTTAGCTGTAATGCATAAAAAAAATTACCTGCATGGCTTAATCTAGCCATTTAATTGTACCCCTGAAGTGTCAATGTGATGAGCATCACAGGCTTTGCCACTGCTGACATTTCTTTTAAGCAAATGACAGTTTGAAAGGATGGTAGCACATCCTTTTATCACTGCATCAGACAAATATGCTACTGAGTGATAGAGACAGCTTTGCATGCTGGCAAGTGAAAGAAAAGCAAGTGTTGGATAAAAAGCACAAAATGCAAGACAAATTAAAGACAAAGAAGCATGACATGCAAGTATTCATAAAGCCTCTCTGATAAACTCAAACCATGAATAAGTGGTGCCGTTGACCAACCATCGTGTTAATGAACGAGGAAATGACAAGACCCTTAAAGCTTACTCAAAAATACTTGCTATTAATCAAAGCAGGAATGTCTTAAACCAGTGGATCTTGGATGTGTACGGTGGTAAATGTGAAGAGAGGCAAGGACCTCTGGCAAAGCAAGAAGGGATGGTGGTGGTGTGGCTAAGGCACTCAGGTAAGGCACCTCTCTCTGCTGTTCCAAAATGATCCTCTCCCAGACTAAGTTTTTTTCCTCAGTAAAACATTTTTTTTGTGGCCTTGAAATCTATAGCCTTTTGGCAACCCAGTGTAGTGGTCTTGGAGATAACAAGATCTAGGGACTTTATGGAACAGGGAGCATGTTGCTTAGGGCCAGAAGCAGCATTTGCCAAAGGTGAAGTGTGGCGGGAGAGAGCAGGAAGGAGTAACAAAAAGCTTTGAATGAGGATCAGTGGGACTGTAAAGAAAACATGTGAAATCTGTGGTTTTAAGGGACTTGGTTTACTATGCGAAATTGCCAGATGAACGCTTTTGAAAAAAATGTGAAAATCATTAACATTTTCAGCAACGCATCATGACATTGACAATACATTTTCTCAAGACCCTAAATTTTCTGACAAGTAGATAGTACCTAGTGAGAAACTCAGCTCAGACTGCAAAGCATCAAAGAGGTAGCACCTAGCGAGTCACCTGAAAGCAGGCAGCTGAATTTCTGTATTTATCAACCTAGATAACCAAACTATGCTGCCAGCTCAGGATGATCTTGGTAGTGAGAATCCGTTGAAGCATTTCATATCTTAGGTTCTGTAATTGCTGATTGCACTCTCATTGTGTACTTTCAGGGTGTGAAAAACAGAGTTTAAATGCAAACAATGCTAATTCAATCACATGCAGGTACCTGTCTAGCATGTGTATGTTAGTTTATCACTGGCTATCAGCTAGCTGTCAGATAACTTGGCAGAGCGAGAAAATCCATTACCAGTGTAGCACTAGGCTTCCAAAAGCATTAAAATGGGGCTCTTGAAACAGTTCATGAGAAATTCACTGTGTGTATCTATGAGGGTTTTTGGTCTCTTTGTAGGAAATTGGTTTGAGGAAGTAATAAACCTAAGGATACACTTAAAGTAAAAATAAAATCATTTCCTTGTCCAATTTGTGAATATTTTCTTCCAACCCTTCACCCACCCCAACTTTTGGAGAGAAACAGGAGTGCAAGCATCACTGAGCTGTCAGGCATGTAATTAGAGGGGAACTTTTTTCTGTGTTGCCACAAAGAATGAATCATAGAAGTTTTATGGAACCTAATTATGTCACCGAGGAAGCACTGAGATGATGATATGAATGTTTGTTTCAAGCTAACATGATTTTTGTAAGAGCATTCTCTTTTTCAAAAAGTACTGCAGCACTCAAAAATAGACTCTGCTCTATTTTTAAAATGATAAATTAAACACAAAAGTTGTAATTAAATATTATTCCGGCTGTTTTGCCACAAAGAGACAAAAGGCCAAATGTCAATTTGAAGTTAAATTCATATAGAAGCTGAGCAAACAATAAAGGAATGTATCACTAAATAAATTATAGCAATTTTAGATATACTGATTATCTTTTCCTTATTGTTCTTAAGCCACTAGGCAAATACAACCCTCAGTCATACTGTGTTTCATGATAATACTTTTGAAGGACCCGAGGCAATAAAAGCATGTAAGTTTATGCTCAGTGGGTGTCCATGAAGACTTAATAGCTGCTTAATACAGATTTAAGCCAAATGCAAAAAGGACTTCAACATCATGATGCTCAGTGCTGCAAAGCCTTAAACTTTCATACTGTACTCCAAGTTAGGAATTTGTGGTGCTATGTCAGACTACCTAAGTGTATTTTCTACACACCTAATGGTCAGAGTTAAGAAGTTTCTCATGGGATTTACAACATCCAACCTGCCAAGCAAAGAGATATTTAAACCAGTCCAAAAAGAAAGCTAAGAGGAGGGTAATGCCAAAACCTGTGAGACTGATTTATAAGCTGGGGCACTGTCTTGGCACTGTTTCATGCTAATATATGTAGACAGGCTCAGGACCTGCCCCATAGAAGGTGGACATACCCCTGCCTCCTAGACACAGGTGCCTCTGCCAGACTGGAATTGTAGGCTAGATATTGCCTCCCTCATGCAGGTCCTGAGCATATAAAAGCAGCCTGCTCCCTCTTCGTGGTCTTCTGTAGCATGGCTTGCATCTTTGACTTTTATACAATGGGAAGGAGGACATGCTCCCCAAAGGGAGCATCTCCATCCAGTAGCAAATTGGATATTGCAAATGTAGGTTTCAGTTCTCTTCAGAGTGAGGATGAACAAGAATCTGTACCATCCACTTCTAAGAAAGTGCTTTTACAGCTAACCTAATATAAAAACAGCATCAACTGCTTCCTCTTCCTCTCTCCTCCTTCTGAGTGAGTTTAGGGCTTCCTATAGAAAGTTAGGAGACTGCCACCTCTTAAAAGCCTTAACAAGAGAGAGACAGGCTTTTCTTGGATCATGCAGCTGGAGTTAGGTGCTTAGCCCCTGAGTCACACTGGAGGTGATTTTGGTTATTTTGGACTCTAAAAGTTCTGCCGTAACAGAGAGGAAATCCCTACTGGAGAGGGCTTGCAGCTGAGGAGTTCTGAATATTGTTCTGACAAGGAAAATGAGGTGCAAAAATCCTTTGCTAGTTACCATTACCTTCTGTTTTGTGATAGGATTTAAACCCTAGGCAGAGTATGTAGGGACCTTCATATCTATTTCATTAGCAATAATAAAAAACCCTTAAATTTCATGTTCAGAGTCTTGAATACTTGTGATTTTCAAGCTTTCTTCTTCTTTTTTTCCTCATTTGTGGGCTGTTAAAAACCTTGAAATGGAGGTACAGGTCTCTGGATAGCACATTTAAGTCTATTCGCAATATGTGTGCTTTTCTTGGTTTCCTTCCACAGATATATCGTGCACACTCCTCCAGGGCTCCATAGACCACCAGTAGAAAACTACTAACCCTTTCAAAGAGGTCCCTGTAGCCTTCCATCTCTATTTTTCCAGATTCTCTTAGCCAGAGGCACATTTTTTCTGCATTCCTGTTGTTTTTATGGCAGATATATTCAGATACATTTTTCATTTTACACAGACATGTTACGTACACAGAGTTACAGTTTGAGACTCTAAGGGCTTCCAAGAAAAATGCAAAAATAGCACAAGAAGGAAGCTTCCAGACAGTCTTTCTTCACTCTGAGTAGAAATAGCAAGGTTTTCAGCTCATTCTTCTACATTTTGAAAGTCTTCATTTTTCAAAAGAGTTTTAGAGACAGAACCTGGATTTTCAAAGCCATTTTTCATACACATCTTTCAACATAGTCTGTCTATCGCTGGATTCAAGTGTAAACAATGGACTTATTTTGCAGAGAGAAAACACTACTGAGGTTTTGATGTAATTAATGCCTGTCACTGCATGCTGGCGGAGGAGTGAATTGGATCCACAGCCCATCCTGCTTCAGTGCCACTTTTCCCAAAGTCTCAGCCCCTTCCCGCCAATAGCGGGCACTGGCACCACCGCCTCCTTGTCTCCTCCCCAGCTCCCCTTCTCTTCCACAGCCAAGACTCCCTTTTAATATCTCTCAACAAACCCATAGTACAGAAACACACACTGAATAGCCTTATCGAGCCCACGGGGGCTCTCTGCAGCAGCAGCCCGCAGCAGCAGCCCTGCTGGAGTCGGGGCTCCATTTCAAGGCCTTTCTGCAGTTTCCAGTTTCATCCTTTCTTACGATTTCATAATTTTACCAGCTTCCACAAAACTAACCTCAGGTTTTGTCTCCCTGGGTATCCTGTTCTTGTCTGTGCTGAACACCTTCCTGACATACCTTCCCAGCTTACGAAGAGCTTTCAGGCTCGAATTAATCCTTTCTTCTCCTTTTGGGTTTGCACTGCTCACTCCTCTCACAGAGGACCTTAGGAAACTTTTCTCTTCTGCCTTGATTTAGCACAGAAGGACCCAATGTTTAGAGATGAAGAAGGAGACCTGTGAGGAAGCACCACTTATTTCAATGTATTTCTAAGCATGGGTCAGTGCATTTAATGAAGGCAAATCCTGGGAGACAGAAAGAGCAGGAATCACCTGTCAAATAAACTGAAAAAGCTAAAGAAAATATTTTGTAAAGGCATACATACCTGTCTTTCTCTTTAAGCCCTTCCTTTTACACAGAAAAGATGGCCCAGTCTCAAAATAAACTTTATTTTAAAATAAAGAGGATTGCAAGAGCTGTGAAGACAAAAACAGTTATTTACAAATATATGAAGACCTTCAGGTCAGGGAGGGTGAGGCAGAAGGAGCCGTGAGGGGCAGCGAAGGTGGTTTGGTGACAAATGATGTAGATACTGCTGGAAACTGAAATGATTCCTTTGTCACGCTGTCCACCAGGGATCGGAAGGGAAATGTGCCCGAAGCAGATGTTTCCTGGGGACAGAAAATGAAACATTAATGAAAGCACTGGTAATACCCGAACACAAGGAAAAAAAATGCATATGGGGGGAGGACAGTTAAAAAGAAACTGTTCCTGAGCTAAATTTCCCTCAGTTCAAACTCTGACAAAGGCTATGATAGCTTTTAAGTGCCTTGTAAAAACAGAGAGGGTATACAGTGGTTTATGATTTAAATTAAATATAGGGAAAAATCAGGTAATTATTCATCCTTATCCTGCTACTACTGCTAATAGTAATAAACCAAGTCAGTCCTGGTCTGATGAACACCAAATGATTTTGAAGGGAGCCATTTTTAACTCAGATCAATCCCTTACCTATAAAAAGTGATAGAGCTACTCAATAATAAAAGATATGGGAAAAACTTCACCCACTATTTGCTGCCCAGGAAAATGCAAATGTGATCATTGCCTTGACTGCAAAACCTGGAAAGTTAAGTTGCTAGAATGCCAAAAAGAAATTGGAATTTACCTAATGACCAAAGGTTTTAGTCCTTGCTCCAACTCTGGCAAAATTAGTGTAATATGCCTCATATCCTTTGAAAAATACACATTCCTGTTTTTGATACAATCAAAATGTACTTTGAAATTAAAATAATTCTCTGGCTTCAATTTAGATGGATTGGCCATGTCTGAACATTACTGCTGCTTAATTTAAGATGACATATCAGGCTGGCATTTTCATTTTTAATGTGGGAAGCTGCTATTATGAATGAGACCTTTCATCTCAGGGACAGCTGTTTCAATTTCTTGAAAACTAGTAGATGTCTGTTTAAATGGTTCCTTGCACACTGCTCAGGCTGGGTACCCTGAGAACATGTAAATTCATCTTACTTATGATAAATGGACTCATGACTAGTAATACTTCCAGTTTTTTCCTCCTGCAGCTCTTCATGCCAGGATACATAATGAAGTATTTAAGATAAAGTATTTTTTGGATGCTTTGAGAACAGTGACAAAGGTGTGCAGTTGATCGAGATATTTTGAAATATTTCTGGCCTGACATTTTCAGTGCGTAGTCTCTAAAGACGGTATGTATTCTACAGAGAACACGCAGGGAAATTTTTTTCCTCCCCAGTTAAAAAAACACAAAAGCTACGCTAAACAGTGCTGTGGGAAATGCAGCCTGGAGATTTTTCTGGCCTCCTCTATTTCCGATTTCTCACAGTATAAACAAAATTGCTGCTATTTTGACCATCAGGAACAGATGCAGAGCAGTGCCTAGGTTCTACTTGCCTTCCTTCAGGGGCACAGTTGAAGCAAGTGACTGCTTTGAGCCCAGCACAAGCATGACAGCCAGGGCCACTTTCTCCTGCTTTCATCCTGCATTTTACATGCTAGTTTAGAAGTTAGAGCATGACCCCAGAAACTGAAGTACAGGTACGATACCCTCCCCAGACTGAGAGCATGCAGAGTCGCCTTTCCTCTCCCAGAAGACCCTCTGCACCACCATGCTACCAGCCAACCTGCGAGAAGTAGCAATTGAAGGGGACCTCCTGCGATGGGAGAGCTGCAATGCTGGACTATAAAATAGAAGAAGATTGGCCAGAGGATATCATTTTATTCCCTGTAGCACTGTGAGTATGCCCCACTGTCAAAACATGCTGAATGGCTGCTTTAGACCTACAGGGAGTGTCTTGAACGTGCAGCCAAGAAAATCAGAAGGTAGCTTTATGACTGGGGAAAGTTCACAGACAGCTCTGAAATATATTCTCTCCCAAGGCTGGGGAGAGCTTATACAGAGGCTGTACAAAGGGTTGTTCTTATTTTCCTGAGGAGGGGGTCTCCCCTTTTGTTCTATGTTCATACTAGTTCACTGCATATAGAACATTGAAGCTGCTGCTCCATTGCAAGCTAACAGCAAAGTCACTAAGGATTTTAGACAGCCTTTTCCAGCAGTCTCTGTAACAGGAGTCTACAAAGCCAACCACCATAAAACGTGCAATAAAGACTTCTCTTTCTGTAATGTTTGGGGAGTAGCGATGAGATACTAGTCCAAAGGACTCTATATCTAGTCAGGGCTGTGCTGAGAAACAAAATTGCTGCTGTCAGTTATTTGCAGTTAAAGCAAAAGCACAGCAGGGGAAAATATCAAATGCTTTTACAGTGCTCTAATGACCATGATTCAAGAGCATTATTTACGTTCAGAGAAAAAGCACAGAAAAATCAGAGAAAAATCTAACAAGGCAAAGCACAGTCACCAACTGCTGCCACCAATCATCACGAGCCAACCAGCCGAACTTCAGAGATGCCCAAAAGCAAAACTTGGGGTGAGAGGGTCTTCACACCTATGAACAGTACTGGTCTGCCTGTTAAACTTTGTACCTCACTAGCATCTCCACAGCTTCGCTATGCCACCATTTACCTGCTGTCTCCTGCTCCTCTCCTATCTTCATCCTAGGTTTCACCACTTTGCACCTGCCCAGACAGATGGAGGCTGTAGGGAGAGAAACCTGTGGATAGTCTTACTCTCAAGTCTTGACTAACATGGAGAATGGACTCCTTTTCAGACACTCCTACGGAAATATTTACATACATGCAACACGAAAAGTCATGAAAATCTGTACTATTGTCTCGATCCACTATGTATTGCAAGATTTTACTATTGCTAGGAAGTCTTGTAAGCCTCTAAGAGGAGTTAAATAAGCTTTTTCACCATCGGGATACAAGACTTTGCCCTCTTTCAGTGACTGGTTTGTTATAACCTTATACATTTAAGTGTCAGTAGCTGCAAGAGCTCCAGGAGAAAACAAAAGATGGATTTAAATGACTAGTCCAAACAAGCTTTTATTATTTTTAATTTCTACAAACAGGAACTGGCTAAATTAGGTTGTTAGATTTTGCTTCTAGCAGCTAAACACAATCTTATAATGTCTGGAGAACTATTGAAAAGTGCTTCAGTCACTGAAACGGTATATGATTTCTTTTTTCCATCCATGAAAATCTGTAGAATAATCAGAATTTCTTCCTCAAAAGGTTTGGAAGACTGCTGATATGTTTAGAAGGGTCTGTTCTATTTTTCTGGTTTTTTTTTTCCTTTTTATGAGAATGAAGATTCTTTTTGACCATATAAATAGTAAATTTTTATGTTTCTAGATCATGTTAATTTGAATTCTAGCTATTTTGGTAGACCTCATTTAATGTCTGCAGTCATTTTATTTATGAATTGCCTATGCAGAGTAGAGGGAGAAAGTACATATGAATTTTCTTTTAATTTTGTCAGTATTATAAAAAGTGGAAGGGTGATGAGAATCCACCATCCCTTGAGGCTCGATATTTCAAATGTTATTCTGGCACTATAGAATTTAACTATTACAGTCAGTGATATGTTCAGAAGATTCTCACTTTTATAGAGCCATCATCTGCTACAACTCTAGTTAATCAGTAGTACAGTAATCAAGCAGTTTGTATGTCCAGGTGAAATTTGAATTTTGCTGTAAGCATGGCCTTCTAGAGGTCAGGCTCCAGAAAACAGAAAGGTCCATCTTTCTGCAGTGGGTATACAGGGAGCAGAAATCCCTAGTTTAGCCCAGGTGCCTAACTTGTAGGTAGCTGAAGCAAGATAAGAACTCCTTCCCCATCTCTTGGGATCAACGCAGCCATTTTCGCTGGGTACAAGAGAAACTATAGTCTCTTTATTCTGATCATTTTAGTCATTTTCAGCCTTATGGGAATTACACACAGCTAAGCCTTTGGAAAAAAACATCCTTTACATGCTACTACTTTTAGTTCATCAGATCTCGAAGTAAAGAATACAATTCTGTTTTATACTCCTTGTATTTTATCGCACTATACCCATCTTTCATGTGGAAGAGGGCTTCAAGATATCACTTTTATAGCTGATATTCTTATAAAGATAGGGATTTATATACTGGTAGTGGTATCATTCCTGTTTGTAATTCGTCCTATTCAAATTGTTTATGGAGAAATGATATTCTAAACCTGTGCTATAATTTTTTACAAGGTTAGCATCATCCAATTATAGAAGTATATTTTAAGGGATTTATAAATGACAACATAAATGACAACAGCATTCCCAATATCTGTATGATATATTATTGGGTTGAATTCTTATTTTATTTATCTTTATCAGAAATAATTTCTTGATAACACTGCAATCTAATTTTGTGATATCTTAAAAGTACCAATCACTTCTTGAAATTGGTTCCCTTGGTGGTACAAAATAGAGACACCCCAAAGCAGGAGCCAGTACTGAAAAACTTGTCCTAGTTTTTATGTGGTTGTTTTAGGTTATAGACAAAAAGTTCTTTTAATTATAGTGCTTTCATAAGTATTTCAAATGCTTATTTCAAATAGATCTTTGAGGGAGACATTTTAAATATGGGATCCCATGAGGCCTGTAGCAGTAAGATCATTAAGTATCTGTGTATAATATGTGAAAAGATCAAAGGGTATGATGAAAAGAATAAAAATATGGCCATATTTGATGCTCTTGCAGCATCCCAAGTATTACAAATTGAAACTGAGGATTGATTTGAAATATAATGTTTGGGAGTTTTTCTACACATTGGCAAGAGTCTACCTTTAAATGAATTGCATATAAATTTTTATGGCATTTCATGTTCGTTGCTAATTTTCCTTTCCTTTCAGGACACTTACAACATGTTCTTCATTCTAAGTAATCAAAAATTTCAGGTAATATTTGGAACTTCAAACATCCATCTACTATTTCAGCTGCAGACTTATCACTCAGTGCCTAAATTCTGTTCTGCAGCAGAATCATTTTGCCTTATCTTTAAATACAGCTCTATTCAGAGAATGGTCTGGAAAAACTATCCCTCATTTGTGAAACTGTTGTTATAATCTAATCAATTAAGATCTTAATATATAGGCTTTTTCACTAGTTTTGACAGAGAAAAACATTTAGAATTCACATTGTGGCTTTGGTAATTTTAGCATCAATTGTGCAATTAAAAGCAGAGTTTTTTTAATAATATAGCTTTTATGAACAAAAGAAATTGCAGTCCTAAAGACGTTAAAGCTTCTACTCAGAACTTGTAAAATATTCCATTCTGTTTTATGACACCTCAACTCCAATCAAACAAACAGAGCAGGAAAGAACTGGAGACTTGATTGACTGTTTAAAGGAAAAGCTGTCAGTTTGATTACAGGCAAGTGAACAGACACACTACAAAATGTAAACTGTATTTAATTTCATCATGCAAGCAGTTTTAATAACAAGTCACAAATAAGTTATGTAAACTCAAATACTAGGTGTTACTGCATGCAGATGTCTGACGTCAAGTAGGGGCTGTGATGTCCTAGCTGTTTTAAATGGAAGTACTCTAAATATGTTAGGAAGTAAAAGGTAATTAAAAATAAGACAGGGGAAAAGAAAGCAAAACAAACAGAGATGATAGAGCCAAGAAATTTCCTTCAGGTAGGTCGATAACAGAACAGATTCTTGTAGTGGTGTGAAGAAATGTGTTTTTTGTTTCTATTCTAGAGTTGGCAGCCTTTCTCAACTACCTTTTCTCTCTAGTTTCATTTCCTACATCTAGATTTTTTTTTCCTGAAATTCAGAACAACTTATCAAGTGTTATAGTTGTTTGACGCAAAGACTGAACGTATTTCTTGGGGCTGTATCTGCACAAATAAGGTAAGCCGTGCACCGTGTCTCCACACCCTGCTGGGACCTGGTGCAGAGGTGCTGGGGGCTGGCGCTGCAGCAGCCAAGCACTCTGTGCTCCAGCGGTAGCGCCTTACGCCTGGGCTGGAGAGGAGAGGCAGGCACACCGCATATGGCATCTTCAGCTGCCAATTGTTTTCTAGCATCAGTTGACAGATCTTAAGAAACACCATAATAATAAAGAAAAAGCTTGGCAACTCCAAATGGTCTCCCTCCACTATAGGACCTCATGGATAAGGCATATACTTGGGAGATCACTTAAACTAGTTTCAAACTCCGCCTCCGCTGACCTGTAGCAGAGGACTTGAGCTTGGTGTTATCATATCCGAGAAGATGCCAAGTATCCAGCTGGTGCAAGGGGAAATTGTTTTGCGCTGCTAAGCATGGAGGGGAGCTCAGACTTGTGCTGGATTCTTCCACCTCCCACACGAGACCTCTATCTGCCAAGCGAGAGAGTCCATATCTCACTTTCTCCTTTTTTATTGCAGTCAATAGTGCAGTTAGTCATAATCTTGGAGCTGTTCCAACATGGCACAATTGAGAGAAATTCAGAATTATGGTGACTCTGAATCCTTATCAAACAAAACCAGGGAATGGAAAAGGGGACAGGGGAGACAGGTAGTGGTGGCTCTTATGGGCCACTGTCAGAACAAGAAAGCAGAATGGTTGAGTTTCTGAGCCCTTGTGCTCAATGGAGAAAGGAAGAAAAAATTGTTGGCGAGATTGTGGGAGATTTCAGCCTGAAAGATACACAGGCAGCCTGTAGTAATACATCAGAATCCCAAACGGTAGATAGTAACATACTCGCACAAACGTTATTGTGTCCAACACAAAACAGTTCTGTTGCAGGCTTTGTTCTGTTAGCTTAAAAAAATGCTTAGTTGATGGAGGGGAAGCTGGCAAAGCTTGGAGATCAGTGATCACAATCTGATTACATTCAGTGTGGAAAAACAGAGAAGAAGAGTTTTCTCAAGTTGAGGGAAATTATGAGAAAAAGAACTTACTTTCTGCCTGGCAGTCTCATTTTTTTGCCTTCTCAGAGGACTCCTTAGAAATTCATATTGGATGATTAAAAAGTCATGATGTACAGTTGAAAAGAAGTCATATTTTGCTAAAAGACCACTTTAGTTCAGTAGCAAAATGAAGATGATGATGAGAATTTTAGTAACAAATGTTACAGTAAAAAAGGAAGGAATTGACAGCAATCAGTATAAACCAAATGTAAACTTTTGGAGTACAGAATATGGAGATGGAAAGCACCGCATAAAAATATCCCTAGGTGACTGTGGGAATGGTAACAAGGAATTTAAAGAACTATATTAGGAACAAAAGAAATCTTACTGATACTAAATATACCTGTCATGAGAGAGACGAATGATAAAACAGCTATTAATGATGGGGAAAAAAAGGAGTTTTCAATAAATAATTATTTTTGTGTTTGGAAGGACGCAGGATAACTCACTAATGCATCAGAAAAGGAGAGGAAGTGTTTATTAATCAATAAGGGACTACAGATAGATGGTATACTCCTCTGACAGCTACTTTTAAACTAGCTGGCCTGAATAACCATCAGCATAAAGGAGTTAGGCAAGAAGACATCTGATTGATGTCCAGACCTTGGTTACTGTTATAACACAGTGCAGCCTGTCCTGGGCATCTGTAGACCACTTCTTCCGGCTTCAACCCCAGGCAAATACAAAAACAGAGTAATGAACTATCAGACTGATGAAAGTCACTCAGCATAATCTGATTGCAAAAAGATTTGTCAGAACAAACCTGATTTTATTCTTCAGTGAGGTTACTTGCTTGTTGATTGCTGTGCTATATATAATAGATGCAATGGATGTATTTTTGATTTGTTTCATGACACTCTGAGAAATTAGCACCCTACAATATCAACAAAGCTTACACCAAACTGTCTAAGAGCTGGTAAACCAGCAGATCTCAAAGAGCAATCCATGAGGGCATTTCTAAGTGGTTTTCATGAAAATTAGTACCAGGTGATACTCTTCATTTTCATTTGTGATCTAGAAGTAAATATAAAATCACCTCTAAAAAAATTTGCCTGTTTTAAGCTTACACAGACAGATGTATATAATGCTTCTACAGTGCTGAGGACAAGGCACCAACAAGGAATGCTGTAGATCACCTGGTAAGCTGAGTCTAAATCATTTTAACAGAGTCAAAAGAAAAGTGATATGGGATGCAGGCCACACCGACAGACTAAGGCTCTCTGCCCCAGCATAAGGAGCCTTGGAAAAGATTCAGGGATCATAGTGAACAAGAAACTGAAAACTACTATAGAGCAGGAGAAGCGGAACGTGACAGTTCTGGAATCTACATTAAAAAAGTCAAAAGACTGGGGAGAAATGCCATACAATAGGAATCTAGGAGACTCTGTTTAGCTTGTCAAAGAGACGGCTGAAATGTGACATGGGCTTTGCGAGTGCCTTCCCAGAGAAAGATGCTAAGAGGCCCTTAACTTTAGCAAAGATATGCACAGCAAGAGTCAATGAATGGATGCTGAGGCCAGCCACAGTCAACCACGAAATAAGGCACAAATGTCTAATAATGATGGGAATCAACAACTGGAACAAGACATTAGAAGAGTAAATTTGGTACCCGCAAGTCAGGATTAGGTGATTTGCTGGAAGCTATGCTTTAGCTAACCATGAGTAACTGTTCTCCAGGCTGGGATAATGGGGTCAAAATCAAGCCTTTATGTGCAGACTGTCAGACGGCTTGTTAAAAGGATCCTTTCGGGTCTTAAACCCTAAAGTCTGACAAGACCAAAAAAAAAAAAAAAAAATGACAAGGATAAATTCTGAAAGTAAGTATTAGGGGATGTTTAACAGATGTAAGTTAGAGACAATAGTGAGAATTACCCCATCTGGGTAAACACTAGTGTAATCGTTGATTCAGAAAAGTGCTTAAGCATACCTTTGACTTCCTGGGGATGTTTAAATCCTCTGTGTTTCAATAGAATTTAAGTTCCTGTTTAAGGTTAAACTCTAAATTCAGGATTTGCTGAATCAAAGTTTTACTTGAACACCTAAGACTGTGAAATTTCCCTTTTGAATACCAAAGTGTATGTTCTCCAAGTGTTTACTCTTCCTATTTTATCAACTGACACTGATTATAACTGATTTTCACTAACATAAAAATAGAAGAAGCAGTCCGAATCCTATGTTTACAGCGATTTAAACCTCTCTGCAGCATGGGAATGATTTGAACAGAGGTTGGTAGCTCCTGGTGAGGAAAACAGCAAGCAACAAGGAAATAATTACAAAGAATTGCTGCAAAAATCAGGCTTTCACATATTCTCCCACCCTCACCCCCACATGAAATAGCAGAGAGCAAATACATAACTTTGCAACAGAATGGGAGGACCATGAGGGCAGGAGGTCAGACTTGGATAAGAGATTTTGTGAATTTATTTGGATCTCACCAAAAATCACACCTAAATTTATAGTATTTCAATATAACCTACTGCTGGCAGAGCCACAGATGCTGTCTTTCTGTATCAGGTGCATTGGGTCTTTCTTTGATAAAACCAAAATGTAGTATAATCATATTCCTTCATCCTTTTTATACCTTGCAACTGATTCTTAGTGGCATATCATATTAATGACAGCTGAGAACACTGGGTTGTACTGGTTGTGGATCTAGTCTTTTATTGAGGAAACAGAGGGCAAAAATTTCAAAAACTTCCCACTTGGGCCTCATGCCGCTCTTCGGAAGTCACGAAGACAGTTATCTTGGGCTCCAGTGGGTGGAAACCTAAGAAGGGCTGCAAAATCCCACTGCTAGCTTCAGCGTTCAACTCCTCAGTCTTGTTACAGATTAGAATGAAAAAGATGCTTACTAAATAATTCCAGTCTTTCAAATTCTGATAATGATTTTCAAAGCATTTTCTTCTAAAGCAGTCTCCAAATGTGTGTAGAAACTGCTCTTTAGTGGCCTGACATGACACAGAGTAAAATCTTATTCTTTAACTAAGCGGGAATCAAATTGGGATCTGAAGAAGCCAGACAGAAAAGTTCAGGTGTTTGATAGAATATTATTTCACTTATTTAGAGACCAAATGCCAGGCTGTGTATGTTAGATAATTTATCTGCCCCTCTGCTCAATGCTGGAAAAGAAGATGTGAGCTATCCCATACCTAGAGCCCTGTAAAGACAACCACAGTAACACCAGACACCTTCCACCTGTACAAGTCGGTGTTGAAGGGGCACCAGATGCTCTACAAAAGGGCCTGAGGATGACAAATTTCAGCAAAGGGGTGTAAGTAGCAGTCCAGAATCAATAACTACTTGGATCAATAGAGTCTTTAACTGTTCTAGTTCTTTGCAAAGTTAATATATGTCATATGTGTGTAAAGCACCAATCTGCCTCCGAGACTGCCTCAATCTCATTGGAAATCTCAAAGAATGTACTCAGAAAGTACATTACTTTTATTCTTAATTAAGAACTTCCAAGACAGTATTTAACCTGAGATCTCAAAATGCAATGTTAAACTATTTAATGAAAATGAAAATCCAGTCTCAATCTGTGAAGAAATCAGTAAAGCTTTCATGTAAAAGGATTCAGTGGAATGTATCTTTATGGAATTGAAATCTTTGAGGTACTATATGATGGCAAATGAAATCTGGGCTATTAGGCTACTTATGAATGCAGTATCTTTGTTTCAGTGTTTTTCCTCTTTCATTGTTTAAGTTTTTTTCTAAATAATCCCTAGTTATCATTCACAAACCACCTTAGTTTTCAGCTCCACTAATAATGTCATTCAAACATTGTCACTAGATCATGTTTCCCCTTCAACCAGGCATATTTCTCAATTTAACAAAATCAAAGGAGTGCTGAAAAAATACCCCAAATCTGATATGATAAGGTGTAGCAAGGTTAATTGAAGGAACTGGGAAGAGACTTGCAGAGAACCAGAGAAGCCTGGAGAAAGTACTTCAATTTTTTACAAGTTTGCCACACTTCTTCTGTCCTGTAGCTTCTAAAGCTTCTTACTAACTTTGCCTAAGTATTTTTAACAAGTTTTGAAAAATAGTGGGCATGATTTCTAGAAAAACAGTATCTATTAAGGGATTGCAGGATGTAAAATGGAGTGATATTACCTTGAGATTACTGCCTATCTCTCTTTCAATGTATTTGTCAACTTCAATTTTCCTTTTCATTTCAAATATCTGCCATTTAATTAGCAGTCAATCTGTCACTGAATGCAGAAAAATCCAGGTTTATGCTAAACAATGGGTTTCTTTTGCACATAAGAGCTAAAAGTCAGGGCTGTTTAGGTGGAAAGCAGTCCCAATAATCTAGAGACAAAAAGCCGTGTCTTTTATTTCTATGATGGCACATTTATTCTTGTCAAAGCTGTGAGAACACATTAGTATATCTTCAATTTAGATGACAACTTTCTTGGCTGTTTATACAGACACTTTAATCTGTTCTCAAACTTCAAAAGTGCCTTAAAAAGTCTTGTGTTCAAGTCTTGTGGAAAACTCTCGTTTGTCTTCCGACACTGAATTCTGTCCTTTTGAGGAAGCAGTGGTGCTCCAAAATCCTGGCCTTGGGCTCTCCACGGTACACCTCACTGGTGTCAGGGGAAGGCAGAACTTCCAACCACACTGTGCTGAGGGTATCCTAAAAATGCCATGTTAATATGAAAGTCAGCCCCAGAAACCACTTACAATACAAATTTTATAACTGTTCTTCTAATGATTTTCCAGACTGTCCTGATTCCTTCTGATTTTCAGTTTTCAGACACTTGATAACCATTTTTTCCAGGTCTACATAAAAGTTGAATCTAAAAATACAAAGATTATTCATTTCCAAAATTTTCTGTCCAGTATGGATTCACAAGATCTTTCGCAATGGACAACAGCTCCTCACCCATTCTCATTGCATTGACATGATAATTTACTATAGGAATCCAGAGAAATCAGCTCAGGTCTCTTCATAAACCTCCTGGAATCACTGCTAGAGATACACCATGCTCTTTGATAGGTCTACATTGCCAGCGACTTACAGGAATACAATATAAAAATAATAACAATCTAATGCCTACAATAATTATTAATAACAAGTACTAAGAGGAAAAGGCATATTTATAGCCTCATCTAGTCGTTAGTTCTTTAGAACATGAAGTGGCCAAATTTGACACAGCCATAAGAACTAATTTCTTTTTCTTCAATTGCAATAGCTGTAATTGTTCTGGTGTTGTCAGCAGTATGCACTTCAACTAGTTGTCAAATTGTCATTAGAAAACTAGAATACTCACTTCTGTGAGGATGCGCTTAAAGCAATATAGAGTGAATGCAAATTTAGCATGCCTGAGAACTAAAAACAAGCCATATGGTATGTCTGTGATGTCTACTGTTGCAGGATTATTTTCAGTGATTAACACATTTGGTTAATTGCCAAAAACAACTCTGTGCTTAAGTATTTCAGTTAACATTCCTTTCTTCTAACATTGAAATTGGAAATTACCAATACAGAGTACTTATTTTTCTTCTTAACCAATATATACATTTCAAATCATATAATTTATATCACTGCATTGAAATTTCAAAAGGGACCATGAATTCTGGATAGCTCATTTTCCTGAAAATGAAGACCGAAACTTGACTGAAAGAAGCCACTTGAAACAAGTTAAAGAAGTTCAGTATTTAGAATGTTGGCTCCTTTGACTATCAGTTTTAAGAATTTAATCGACCATCATTTTACAAAAAGGTTTAGTTCTTGAGTTGTGGCTTGAACTCATCTTCCAAACTAAATACCTATGTTCCATGTTTGTTTTGCAAAAATGGTCTGGACACTATCACGATAATGTAATTAGGATTTTCTTCTTTCTCTTCAAATAAACTTGGAGATTCTGTTTTCTGACCTTATCTTTTAATTTTATCTTTTGAATAGAGCTGTACCATCAAAGCAGTCAGATGAAGGTACACATAAACACCACATACCTTTTGACAGCTGCCAGTCATAAGGTATTTGAGAAAAACACTCTATAAATGTGTCATTACTCACTGAAATTAATGGAAAAAGGAATACAATGACATCTTAGTATCTGGTAGCTAAATTGACCTGTTTGCATTTTTGTCAGGAACCAGTATTTTTTATAATTCCTCTAGAAATCAGGGACCTGACTATCAGCAGTATCAATAAGCAAATCCTAGCTAGCTACTCTTTATTTGGCTCACGTGATGTTCAACAACACAAAGAAAAATGAGAAGAATAAACATGTGAGACACTATGTTCTCCATACAAATGGGCCATGTATACTACATCTTAATTTGTTCCTTTCCTAGTTTTCAGTCTTTGGGATATTTCAGTTACTGGAAAAGTAAAACCTTTCTCTTTAAAATAATTATGTGAGATACAAAGTACTCCTGGATAAATGACTCATAGCTCAGAGTACCTCCTCTTCTTTGGAAAACCATAAATCACAGATGGGAGAAAGCTGGGAAGACTTGCAGTTCACCTTGTTTTGAACTCCAAGCACAGTAATGGCATTCAGGCTGCAAGGTTTGTGCTGAAATACAGGATGTTGCTCTTCCCTCTGTCCCACTTGCCCTTTGTTATCACCTGAAGGTTTCACGAGGGCTTATGCTAGCTCGTGGCAGAGCAGTGCTGGCACTCTGGAGGATGTTATGCATACTTCTCTCTTCCCCACCCCTTCTTTAGAGTGTTTCCCAAAGGTTTGTGAATTTGTGCTGTTATAAGCTTATACGTTGTTCGTTGTACTGAGGACTCAGCTAGCAACTCTGAAATAAACTTCTTTCTCATCATGGTCAAACAGGTTTCAGGAGTGCAGAGCCCACTCACCTGGCCAAGAGGGACAAACCTACTCTCCCCAGGGACACCTCCAAAAGGGAGAGGGGATGGCACTTGGGGGCCAGCTCCCCCCTCAGCTGGATGCAGCACCCGCAGGACTTCCCCAGATGCTTTTGGCTCAAAATCAACCCAGCAGAGCTGCCCTCTGCTTTCTAATTGGTCTTCTCCATTAGGAGGTTTGGGGAAATTGGACAGCCATCCGCAAGAGCCTGCCTATTCAGGAAAGTGCACAGGTGGTCCCCTTCTCTCGGGGGCTTACACCCCACTCTCCTCTGGATATTTTGTCATCTGTGCTATGCAAAGAAGCTGGATTTCAAT